>NW_023340246.1:3950353-3986200 GCF_004916995.1 Morone saxatilis
GGCCTTTAGTTGTTATTGTAGACGTCCTACCTTGTAGTAGACGCCATTGAGGTTGGCGTAGAAACACTGGTGGAACCACCAACCGGAGTGGCTGATCTCGGCACAGATGTTTCCCGTGTCTGGAGTGCTGAAGCCCTGCTGGTCGTGGTACCAACCGAACGAATCCTCCACCGTTCCACTGAAACCAGACACATGGAGGCGGTACTGGTTCTCCTCATCCTCTATTCTGCAGAAGGAGTAGGAGGAACTATAATCTCCATAAAAATGGTATTGGTAGTGATTTGTCAGTCACAAGGTAGCCACGCCCTAAAGCATACCCTGTTTTATCGGGGCCAAATGAGACCATCATTTACTAAATGAACATCATGTTGTATGAAAGAAGACTGAAACTAGAGATTGCAACCATAAACTCATTAGGAAACTGTTTACTGAGCTCATAAATGAAGTGACAAGTCGACTCATTCTCCATTAGAGTGAATGGTATCAGTGTGATATTGCAGCCAATGGAACTCCTCTGCTTTAATTTATATAAAATGCAGGTTTTAAGACTTTTAAGCAGTTCTGCCCTTTTTGGTATTATACAAAAGTGTTATTAGCTCAGCTCCCACTGGTTCCCATATAATTTAAACCTAAGACTCCGTAAAGTTGCAGTCGGGTGATAATTACCTGTGGTGCAAGGTAAGTGACTCTGTAGAAAACATGTAGCCAAAGATCAGTAGATAGGGCAATTCACTACCCACTTGTCAGCAGTAAATGTCAGGCTTCATGTAATGTTAGGTTAACATTGCTCTATTTAGGGAAGAAAACTGGTGCTATGCTGAATTGAAATAGAAAGTTCTATACCTTCACTGCTAACCTATATCTCCATAATACAATACAACTCAAGGTGGCTCACTACCAGCTGATGAAGTACAACGCAGTCAGAGCTTTCGTCCAGAGGAGAGAGTACCTGATCTGGCCAGAGGACCCTCAGGACTATGGGTGGTTTTATGAGCGCCTTGTCGCACAGATACTCAAAGACAATAAGGTGAAAAAGTTTGCGGAGGACGAACCTGAGCCTGCCCAGCCTGACGCTCCACCTCAGAATGAGGACGGTATCCAGCTTGAGAGGATTAGAGCAATTGCCATGTGATCTCTGACTGTATGTTAAAGAAGGTCTACTTTAACCAAGATATACTGTTAATACTGACTTTCCAAAATGTCACCAGTAAGTTAGTATTCAGGATGAGGAAGAAATTTTACCTTAAAAGTGCCTTTTTGATTTACATTTTTTCAAGTCAAAAAAGGAAAAAAGAGGAACCTTCAGAGGAAGTAAGTATACAAAAAACTGCAGAATCAGACCCAGAGCCTGCTGATTCTGCTCTGCTGTAGACCATCTTAAAAAGGTTTTGTGTTTTAATATCTTGCAGTGTGTTTAGCTGATTTGGGCTCACTCACAAGTCTTCAAGTAAAGCCACTTGGTCGGTGGCCCTCCACTTCAAAATATGACACCGTAGGCATCCCTGTAGCATCATTTCTGGACGTGCCCACCATCAAAGTTCAGTGATGTTGATTAAAGAGCGCAAGTCTGCATATGGAGGTGGTGGGGTGGATGGGTGGGTCGCTCCAAACTAACACACCTTTAACCCAGGAGACCGCTGTTTGTGTCCCATGTGAGACTAAAAGTAAATAATTTCTTCTAAGTAACATACATAAGTTAAGTTACGTAACATTCTTAAGTAACTTCAGGTACGTTACGTAACTTATGACCGTGGAGCCCTGCGCATCCAGAAATGACACAAGAGCGGTACCTACAGCATCGGTACTTCTGTTTTGTCTTTTGTTATTATCAGTGTTTATAGCACTCCATGACCCAATGATATGTACAGTACAAACAAGTGATTGGTATTATGTTATTGGAATAAATGAAATGTAATGTTTAAGGTGCAGTGTGTAACATTTAGGAGGATCTATTGTCCGAAATGGAATATAATATTCATAGCTATGTTTTTATTAGAGTATAATCAGCTGGATATAGGAATTGTTATGAAAGACCGAGACATAACAACCAGATTTTTACTAAATCCTACACACTGGTCCTTTAACTAAGTGTAATGTGTCTGATGAATCAAGTGTACTAACAGTGTTTGGTAGGCATTTGCTAGTTGGCTGTTCTCACTAATATCTATTGTTGATGCAAACACAGCACTGTTCACCCTAATAGCTTACAGGATGAGGCACAGCATTGAAATTTAGTCTGTTTTTTTAATCACTGTTGGTGTTGTATAACTGCAGCTCCAGAAGTGTGTGTCCAGTGGTAAGTCAGTGTGTGAAGAGCTGCTGTGGATCTGTAGTATATACCAGCATATCAATTTGTATGGAAAAAGACAAACTTATACCTCAAAATAATTCTTTCAAATTGTCAAAACAGTTAAAAACTCAAAGGTATTATATTTGTAATGACATGAAACAGAAAAACAGCAAGCTCCTGTATGATAATGACCGATGAGTGATGATCAAATTGACTTTCAAAATTGTCCTGTATTGCAAAAATTAAAATAAACTCTAAACCGTTTAAGAGAAAAGAATATATTTTTTATGGTTTTAGGAATGTAAATGATAATTATATTTGAATGGTTGAATCAGAGTCCATTCAATTGGATTGTAAACCTCAGTTTGAATGATTGTATTCTTCAGAATTGCATTTGCCTCAGATCTTGTAAAAAAGTACAGAAATGGAACCCAAAAAAGTTTAATTTGCTATCTTCACCACTAGATGGCAAGTGTTAGCTGTTTTTACTGGCTCTCCTCAGTCTCAAGTGATCGGTGAAAACCAGTGCGTTAATTAGTGAGAGTGATCACCACATCAAGACTGTTTATAATTGCACTGGGTGTGTCACATTCAACAAGGATTCCTTTTAATGACACTATTGCATTATAACAGCCACTGCAAATGATACCATCTCTCTAAGAACTTGGGTTTTGTTGGACTGTAAGATGAGAGTGAATCTGAGGTCAGCCGGTTTCCTTTCGTTTGAGACGTGTGTCTGAAAACAGGAAGCCACTGGGCAGAGGAAAGCTTCCGTCCTGTTGGCCCCGGCCGCCTGCATCCTCCCAGCCTTTATGAGCCAGCTGTTCTGAACATTACAGCCCGTCTGCAGGCTCCTGCTGCTTATACACTGTGGACAGTCCATTAATCTGAACACAGGGCAGCATTAACATCTGTCCGCTCTGCTTTTATTGTGCAGTTGTTTATACTTTCTGGTATTTTTACCAGTGTTGGACTTTTCTTGTTAAATGCTGTTAGTACCCCCAAAATGCGGTGGGTATTATTTGGATGTACATAGGTGTACCTGCTATGTGAAGGCCCAGGAAGCCTTTTGTGTTCTTGACTGAGCGGTGAGGTTGATATGTACGGAGTCCTAAAAGTGACAAAATGCATCAAACGACTCAAAACTGAAAACGAATGCATCAATAAATAATACTTTGGGGTTAATCATTAAAATGAAAAAGTGTAAACACTGTCACTCTTCTTTTTATCGTTCTCTAGTTGTTATTCTTCTGATTGTCCTATTTTTGGTCTTGGTACACACAGTTCTTCTTCTTCCCCAAACAACATTTCCTGTTTTGCTTACCACATTTCAAATTTTGGCCATGCTTATGTGATAATGAGACAAACATAAAAACACTGAAAAATAATGGTGGGCCCAAAGCAAACACATATTGTGCAGATGTTATGAAGATAATAATATGGTGTCTGTGAACTTCTAATTAGCGTTATCGTTAGCTAGCTAGCTTTATTAGCATTTTCGCGCTAAAATGCAATTAGCTACTGTTAAAATATTTTTTTTTGTGAGAGTTTTAACATGCACGCTCGTATCCTGGTTGTGAGTCCTTCTCACCATCTCAGTCACTGTGTTCTGTACCAACAAAGAACAACAGGCCACGCTATCCCCGTTTCTTTCGGTGTACTAGCATATCGTTTCTTAAAATTGGGATAAGGCCTCATCCAAATTACTGATATGGTGTTTTTATGGACAACAGGTAAACAGAATAGTCCAGAAACCTGATCATAACCAGGATACTAGTGTGTATGCAAACACACACAGTCAAAAAGGCTGCTGTTGTTTTATGATAAACTGGCATTTCTCATTTCAAGACACACACACACACACACACACACGTTAACTTATTGGTAGTTAAGAAAAATAAAAAGTTCTTCCCTTTTTTCATTTACGTGTTTTCCTTTTTTCTACACTTCAGTTTAATTGTTTGACATTACTATTTACTGGTTTATTTATTGATATTTTTGACTTGTTTATGTCTCATTTGGGGCTCCGGGCTCCACGGATAAAAAGATTAGTGAAAAAGAAAACCTTCTTCTCTTCCACTGATCATACAAGAAAGAAGGGAAACCTGTCTAACTTCTATAAATCTGAACCAGTCCAGCGGCTCCACCAAAATCTAATTTGAAAAGTGGAAGCAAATGTTTGCCTTGTAAACAAGCTCTCCAGCTCCGCGGCCTCTTCACAGTTATTTCAGGCCTGCAGAATATACTTAGAACAGACACACATGCTTCTGAGATTCTCCCTCGCAGGGAAATGTAATAAACCCTGCCCCATGGCCATAGCTAATATTTGACCTCTGTTTAAGCAAATATAATTACAGGGATGCTCACGCAAGCCTGAGGAGGGATCCTCTGAGGTAAGTGGACTCATCTTCACTGCAGTGATTGAGAGGAGGAGAATAAAGGCAGCCATGGGGGATCTGAGGCTGAGGGGAACACAAACTGATCTCTGTGAGCCAAAATAAGATCTTTCCTTCAACACAGAAGCATCAAGCGAGCCCACTGTGGGTGGTTTGCTTACGTAATGTGTTTTATAGAGCTTGTTTGTTTGTGGAAGTTTGTTCTGGGGTTAAGGGGCGTGACAGGGATGAGAGGAAAGAACCAGCAAAAGCATAGTGGTACTTTTCCTCCCTTCTCTCTGGCACCATCAGCCTGCCTGGAGTGAAATGTTTTCAGGCGAGAGGAGCATCATCCATCCATTTTCCAACTGCGCTTCTGAGCCAAGGCTGTGGTGGAAACCCGCATTTCATGTTGAAACTAATGCCTTGTGATGAGTTAATCATGTTTCCACAGAAACATGAAACCACATTGGGAGACGTGTTTGGGACGCAAAATAAAACACTAAATTTGAGATGTCAAAGCGGCCCTTGAAGACAGTGAGAAAAAGATTGGCTCTGAACTTCCTCATCAAAAGAAAATGTTAGATCTGTGGATTATCATCCAAAGTGTGAATAAAACCATTGTGGAGCCATAAGGAGATGACTAACTTTAGCTTTGTGCTTCAGCATGAACTCCACTGTCCACCCAAAACAAGGCTCGAACCCACTGTGGAACTTACTGTTAACTGACAGCAGACCAGCCTCTACATTCCACACTGGAGGGAAGACAGGCAGCAGAAAGACGATCGGAGAGGATGACTGCTTCTTTTCCCAGCTGACCTCTGGGGAAACAGGTGTTTTCTGCACTTGGTTGGAATGGATTTAGTATAGCAGAAAGAAAGAGGGAGAGAGTGAGGTTGAAAGGGTCATAAAAAGAAAGCGGGATAAAAAAGGAAGGATATTATGTCTACATCTGTCACCTGTTTATACAGACAGCTCAATAAGTAACAGTGGAGCTTCAAAATTGAGGACTGCTCATACTGGGCAACAAATGATTTTTGGCCACAGTCTGAATTTGTTGGCACACAATTATTTATTACACATCCAGCATATAGTAGCTTTTATTTGTTGTGTCTAGACACCGTGAAAGATGAGTAATAGGTCTATATCTCAGCATTCTGTTCTTCTCTGCGAAGAAAACTAAATGAAATAGTTATTTTTAATGTTTACATTATTATTTAAGATCTACACTTTGAAGACCTGAACTCAAGCTATATTCCCATAAACAGCCTCGTCCTGCATTAGAAAAGCACGCAGTTAAAACAACCAAAGAGCCAAAAGGACAATGGTCAAGTGTCCGGGAGAAGAAAACACTTAAACCTAGAAACCTATTAAAGCACAGTAGGTAACCTTTATGAAAATAACTTTTGTCATGTTTGCTGAAATTAGCTCCTAATGGCATTTGCAAGAACCAATCAGAGCAAAGAAAAAGAAAAAGACACTTTGGGTTGGTTAGGAACACCAGGAGGAGCCAGAGGAACCTGATTGTTTCACAGATGATCTGTCTCATGTACTACTGTTAGGATATAGTGAGGGTTTAAATACTTTTTAATAAAAGTTACCTACTGCAGCTTTAATGACTGTTGTATGTTGTTGTAAGCTGTATGATTGTATGATTGTTTAAAAAAGACAGAATTGTAAATTCCTAAAAATACCAGAAAAACTCCCTGTGTTCACTGTTTGGGGTTTTGTACAGTTTATCAGTTACTCTGTACTGTTATTGTTATGCATTGAATATAATATGAAATTTCTATAAAATATCTTAAGGAAAAAGGCTGGAACCACTGATATAAAGCTAAAGAGCTGAAGGGTTATTGTAAACATATTGATTATAGCTGCTTTAACGCTGTGAAAATGTCCTCCGTGCTCCTCTAATATTCCCACAGTTGGGAGTAAGCTTTCAAAGAGAAAACAGTCAGCAGCTTTTGTTCCAGTGCTGCCCTGGAAAAATTACAAAAGAGTAACTCATTCAAAATATATATTTGTTAGACAAGCTAAACCACTGCTGCTGGCAGCTGGGTTGCTCGCTTTGTGCCAGAGTGTTGTCTCCCTGTAATTAACGCCGTCTGCCTCAGCAGGCAGAAAAGTTTAGAGCACTTCTTTCAGTTGATGTAATGCTTGAAATGAGGCACACAACACGTAACTTTTTTTACCCAGCTATTAGGCAGCTTTCTAAAATGATTTTATAATTATTTTTATATAGTCTTTTTATGCAATTCCCAAACATTTCCTGGGTGGGACGGCTGGATTTGGACTTTGAATCACAACCAGTAATAAAATCTGATTATTTTCTTGTAAACCAAGTCTACATGAGCATAAAGAGCAGGCAACCCGGTAAATGACCTCAGGCCAGATGTAACAGATAGCACTGAAGGCGCCAGCACTTATGAGACAATGAAACAGGTGTACACTGATGATTAAAGATACATGCTCTACTTTGAATGGAGCCTCATCGCATTTTATGGTCCAAGTGTGCATGTATGCAAAATATTGGAAGAGCAGACAATAGGAGACAGCGGGACAAAAGTGATAAAAAAGACATTTTAATCATACAGTACATCTGAGGCATGTGGCGACTTGAACACGAGAGCACACTGAGAATTAAACACTAGCTCCCACAAATACAAAACGTGTCAGGCAACGACTTCTAATCAGCTTGTAAAACGTGGCACATATTTGTTACGGTTGATGTGATCATATCTGACAACATATATTGATAATTACACTCAATATCACAATATAGATACTGTACGATTTCATGTCGGTGCAAATGGCTGCTGTATGAATATATTTAACACTTCAGTTTGCAAAATTTCATGGAGGTGTCTATGTGAACAGACCATTCATTTCCCATAATGGTATAGCTTTAACTGTAAAATCAAACACAATCTGGCACATGAAGACCTGGTGAGTAGAACAAGAAACATGTAAACAGAATATATTTAGTGGTGCTGTTTTATGAAACACATTGAGGCACTTGGTCAACAAACACATCACAAACCTTGTTGGATTGCAGATACATTGTACGTGTTATAACTTTTTTTGGGGACATTTGCTATTTGTTCTGGTTTGAGTTTTTATTAAAATATTAATTTATCATCAACATAAGCTTTCAGAAGAAGGATTAGTGTTTATTGCAATAGGAGGCACGCTGGTTTCAGTTTTTGGCACGTTAAACTCTGAAGCTGAATTGCACTTCACTTTCAACGTCCTGTTAAAACAGTAGAGTTTCTTTGGAGAGGCGGAGGATGCCCGCGCTCTTTTGGAGTTCCGCTTGCACTTTTTGACACTTTCCTCCCGTGTGACGGGAACGCTTTCGAGCTTCTCCTGGTTGCCAGGGATTTTACAACAAGCATCCTTTTGCATTGTTGTATCTGTGGTTGTGATGGGCACATGGTTATCACCACAACAATGGTCATTGTCCTTTGCATTCTGTCTTTCATTCCTGGTTGTGTGTGGTGAGCCCGGTGAGGGGGACTGGCATCGAGTCTGAGGTTGTGATGGGGCTGGGGTGCTGATATTTTGGCTACTGTCAGGGCTTGAGGGTCTCATTTCATGTCTTTGATCGTCCTCTTCCCCCACAGGCTGTGAGCCAGTGACTGAACCCGGAGCTGGGCCTGTGTCCTGGTTCAAAGCTGTGGTAGTAGATCTCTGCTCTCTGGCTGAACCAGCCTGCAGGCTTGCATTGTTGACACAGTACCTTCTGAGATGGCAGCTGTGGGCCAGTCCTTGCCTGGGGGCCACAACTCTTCCCTGGGAGCAGTGGTGGTAATGGGCCGGGGGGCAGTGGACATAGTGCATACGGCACTCCCTGTGTGTGTAGACTGGGTCCAGGTTGGTAGGTAACAGGGCGGCATTTTGCTTGCTCGGGGTGTTTCCTGAGAGGGGGTAGAGCTGAGGGGTCGGCGGGCAGGAAGGAGAGTCCTGGGGAGGCTGAGCGCAGGTGTGGTGGGTCCACTGCTGAGGCAGGTGAGGAGGAGGAGGGTCCCCACATGTGCAGTTGGTGTTTTGAGAGTATTGGCACCTGGATGGGGTGCTCAGTGTGGCTACAAGCCCATTCTCAGGGCCACTTCTGCCAGTGTCACTTTTGCTCTTATAATGGATGTGTGAATAAGGGGCGGAGAGGTGGTGAGGAGGGATTCCATTATAAAGCGGAGCACACACCTCCTGCTCCTCTCTGGGTTTATCTTCAGCTTTCTGACTGGATGCCAACGGCTCTAACTCATAATGCTCCACCTCCCCAGTCCTGCTGTCCAGCTGGTACTTCCCCAGGCCAGAGCCTTTCCCTTGAGTTGAGGGACTCATGGATGTGACCTCAGAGAACACCTGGCACTGCAGCTTTTTGGGCAGAGGGATCTGACCACAAGTCCCCTGGGGTCCTAGGCAGCGACACATGCACTGAAAGAAGAAGGTAGCAAAGGCCCAGCTGATGCACATGATCAACATCATGAACGTGCCCAGCTGGGTGTACGCTAATACGGTCGAGGGCATCATCATGGCCCCCGCTACAAAGGTGGTCAGTGCTGCCATAGCGATAGCAGAGCCCATGCGGCTGAGGGAGAAAATCACTTTTCCCTCTCGGTCAGGCTCAGGGGCGAGCCGGTAGGCCACCCCGTAGTGGACGGCGAAGTCCACAGACAGCCCGACTGCAACAGAAATAGTAACTGACTCCAAAACGTTCAGCTCCCAGCCCAGAAGCACCAAGGAGCCGACTGTGACGAATATGGTCCCAGCAATCGACAGGATGGCGTACAGACTGATGATGACATTCCAGGTGGTCAGCAGCATGACACTGAAAGCCACAGCTACTGATAGCGCCATGGCAACCAGAGTGCCATCTGACAGACTGTCCTGGAGGTCATAGAACTCCAGGTTGCTGATGAACCAGCCATGGCTGAGGCCTGCTGGAGCGTACCGCAACTCCTCAATGATCCAGGCATCCA
Organism: Morone saxatilis; assembly: GCF_004916995.1. Lineage (NCBI taxonomy): Eukaryota > Metazoa > Chordata > Actinopteri > Moronidae > Morone > Morone saxatilis. The sequence goes on from NW_023340246.1 coordinate 3,960,001, forward strand.
CCTACAACACAACCACAGCCATTACTGTCAGGATCAAAGCAGAAACTAAACCTACCTTTCACGTAAAGTAAGTAGCTTAAGGTGACATTGTGTGCAGGTGATAGTGAAACAATTGAACATGAAGTGTGACAGGCCCTACCTCACGGTAGAACTGGTACATCTTCTCATAGGCCAGCGTGAAGAGGTAGGTACTCTGGAACTCTAACACTATAGCCCTGATGGTGTCATTGATGTCAAATCGAGGTCCAGGGGTTTTGCTATCTAGATGGTAGTTAGTGCTCCGATCCAGCTCCATGATGGCTCTCTTTATGCACAACTCAAAGACTTCCTGCTTGTAGGGGAAAGTGGACTGACTGCAGCAGGGGTAGACAGAAGCCTCCTCACAGTCCTGGTTCTCCATCCACTGTTAAAATCAGGGGGCAGGTAGAAGTTGATTATATGTACTGACACTTTTTTCAAATGGTTTTCAACATCTTCAGACATTAAACTAGGGTGTAAATGCTGTATTCCCATTAGGTCACATCTTACACACTTATTACTTTAATACCTGTATATACTTTGTACACATGCAGTACTGACCTGTTTGAATGTTTCAATGAAGCAGCTGGTAAAGTCCTGCTCCTCTGACTGAAAGACAAAGCTCTGATTTCTGAGTTTCTGGCAAAAGTTGAGGATCCACAGTTGAGACGCTGGACTGGCAATGTTGAAGCTGCTATCCAGCATCAGCTTTCCCTTGTTCTTGGGGTTCAGGGGGTCTCCGTTATCCAAAGGCGTCACACCCCAGATGATGGTGATAGGCATGTGGAGGTCCTCGCCGTGATGAACCCTCTCAAACATGAAAAGTTTCTTGTACTCTGCATCGTAGCGCTCAAATGGGTGCGAGGACCGGAACACCTGAAACTCTGCCAGCTCCAGAGAAGGGAGCTTCATCTTTGGGTTGACACAAACGACGTAGGCACCGCCCACCGTGATGGCGAGGAACCAGAAGAGCCAGAGGTAGCGCAGTTTGATGACGATGCAGGGCAGCACCTTCTCAAAGAAGATCCTAGAAGCCTCAGAGACGGTAAACAGGCATTTGTTGGCCTTCTGACAAAGACCTGCCCAGAACATCCGGGTGCAGTAACCTCTTTCCTGGTGTGGAGGCTTGGTGCAGGGGAACACATTAGGCAGGTAGCGTTCGTGTAGCACCACCACAGCTGGAAGCCACGTCACCATGAGAATATAGTTGACCAATATGGCAGTACCCGCGTAGACACCAAAGCAGCGTATGGCGGTGATATTGCTGACGTAATTGGCATAAAAAGCTGCAGCGGTGGTGAAGCTGGTGACAAACATAGACAGGGCAGCATGTTGTAGGGTCACACCGACCGTCTCTGCTAGCTCAGCATGTGGCTTATCAAACTTGGTGTAGTTCCACACATCACAAAGCACGAAGGCGTCGTCTGCACCGATGCCTACCAGGATGATGAGGGCCGTGAGGTTCATGAAGGGGAAGAACTCAAAGTTGAAGACCATTCGGTAAAGAAAGTAAGACACAATCAGTGAGCTGATGATGGCTATTATTGTCATTAGAGTGATGAAAACTGAGCGTGTGTACACACACATGACCAGCAGGACGATCACTATGGCTATGGCGGGATACACTGTGTCCGTAAGGAGGTAGTCCTGAAAGAGGTCATGTTTGATGCCAAACTCGATCCCTGTGACTGTAGTGATGCCGTCTGAGGAGTTCCAGTTCTCAAAATTGTCTAAGTAAATGTTCATCATAGACTCTCCTTTCTCTGTGGGGGAGAAGAGCATGCTGTATTTGAGCACGGGTGGAGGATACTCCAGGCTCTTGGGACTAAGGAAGTCTTTGTCCACCAGGAAGTGAAGGATTTGGTAGACGGCGTTGTACTTGGTGCACTTCCGGGGCACGCTGGCACACTTGAGCTGGTCTTTCCGTCGCAGGGCCATGTCCCAGCAGTCGGGTCCCAGAGTGCCATTGTGGTAGTACTTGGCACACGAGCGTAGGATCTTGAGCGTGTGTGATACATCACGCTCTGTGATCTTCTGGCAGGACGACCTGTTGGTGAGGACGGCAATGTAGTTACCAAGTGTCCAGCTGGGACAACAGGAGGCGTCATTAGTGCGCTGACACAGACTCCAGTAGTCACGATGGGAACGCACCTGGGAACAGAGACAAATAATAAATACACCAACTAATAATGGCAACAACTGTGTAATTACCAGTCTTGACCATGGTGGAGGATTGTGCTGTCCTACATACGTACCCTTGTGTTGTCCAGATTGCACATGGATTTGATGGCCTGAATACTCCACAGGTTCTTCCCCTCAGCTGATGTGAACACCAGTCTAGAGTAACTGTCACCTGCATAAAGAAAAGAGTTTTATTACTCAAATGGGAAAACCGTCTTTCCTGAATTAATAAAAGTAAGGAAATATGAGACAAAGACCATTCTACCATATGCTTTACAAAGACTTTGTGGCTGAAGAATGCTCTTACCAGTGCTAAGCAAAAGATACCAATCTCTTTTTTAATGACTTTAGTTTTTATTACACTCAAAATCCATCCCTATTGAAAGATTAAATACTATTACATGCATGTTTTCTCATCATACCAGGGCCCTAGATTAATTAGAGACTGCCCAAGATCCTTTGGGGGTTTTGTGAGTTATTTCAGAGAGCTGTGTTTGATTTGTGTAGTGTCTATATTCTTTCTTTCTGTATTACAATTCTTACCTGGAACATCACAGAAGAACTCTTTACTGAAGTCCCACTCCGCTTGCCGTTTGTCTCTATCAAAGTGGTCTTCGGGCCACCTTGGCTCTTGGTGACTACAAAACAATAAAAGATTAGCAATGTCTACATTACATGTATGTACAAGATGTTTTATTGAATCAGTCACAACAGCAACTTTAAAAAAAGGCGGCAATGAATTTTAACTTGCATTTGGCAGCAAGTCTTTGTTTTATATCAGGTTTATTTTGCTCTTTGCCTTTTACAGCACTCTAAGATTTTTTCTTAAAGTGCTGAAAATACTGTACCCCTGGAGAAGAAAACGGTACCACTGTTAATCAGTCGAATCCAACAAGCAACAAAGCATGACAGACAGTTTCCATTATTTTATAAATCACCACAACAGTGGACAGAGATGTTGCTGCGTCTGAGCCTGCAAAGTCAGCATGATTTAAAATGAAGGAAGCTGATCTGATGCTTAGTAATGAAATAAGCAGCAGTAATTGCTCTTCCCCCCAAAATCTGATGAATGACTTAATACTGGTGTCATTATTATAATAATCCTAATAGCAGCTCTGATTAAACAGAGGGGGCGACGGCAGTTTTTGCCCTATGTGTGTGTTTATGTGCTGTTCTGAAAGAATGATTCTGCAGCAGTGTTTCCTGCGTAGTGTAGTGCTACATGCCAGGGAGCCAACGAGAATGGCCGAGTAATCAGGTGGCTGTCAGAGAGAGACGGAGGGGTTGACAGACAGAGGGGATGAGGCAGGGAAGCTTGCTGACAGCAGCAGAGGCCTCTCGGTACACCGTGCGCACGTAAGTACACAATTACATCTGCAGACAGACGCGTGGAGCGAGACAGAAAGGGAGACAAAGACAGTCACAGACACAGCAAGAGACAGGGAGGAAGAGAAGGACTGCGGCTGAAAGGATCCATTTTCTAATCAGCAGAGCGGAGCTGCAATTTTTAGAGACTCTAATCTTAACCCCATGGATACGGGATACCAAATCTGATTCAGAGTGGTGTGGCCAGATTGCAATGTCAGCGTCATTCATCAGAGAATAACAGTCTGGATTTTGACGAATAATGCAAACAAACAATGCAAAGCCAAATAGGTGACTTAATTGGTACTTTGAGAGATGCTTAAATGCCGTTTAAACTAAGGCAAATATAGCCAAAATATGTTTGCATCAATACTAGCAGCACTATCAGATATGAGCAGTGATTGGAAACAGAGCCTGAAGGCCTGACGAGTGAACAGTCAAAGACATAGAGACAGACAGACATAAACATGCAAAGACCTGCTGCTGATTAGTGAACAGACTCCCGCTGACAGAACACAGTGGATGACCCTGTGGATGGACAGATCTCTACTCGGCTCCCCTTTTCTTTCAAGAGGGGATTCAGACTTTTCAGAATGTCTCTCAGCAGTATCCTTCAACTCCTCTCCCCTCCCCTCCCCTCCCCGCCCTTCCCCTCCCCTCCCCTCCCCTCTCGCTCCCTACTTCAGTCTCCGGCTCCCCCTTGACCCCTCAATGAGAGAAATAATAATTATAATGTGTGCTATTGTGAGGCTATATTTTAGCAGCCATATGCAACAATATTTTGCTTTGGTTTCTAGTGCTGTTGGTCTGTATCCCTGTTAATGTCAAATTAAAAAGCATTTTGTGTGTGTGTGTGTATGTATGTATAGCTATAACATCATTGTTGTCAGTATTAGAGGTTATTATAATTCTGGAAATGTAAGAAACGAGCATGTGTGGATGGTGTAAGATGTGTGTGAAGTTACTTTTTGGCCTGCTCATCAGCATATTTGAAGGGGTAGTTAGCCAGCGTCGCTTTGTAGCCTGTGTTCTTCACCATGTTGTTCCATGTGACCAGTCGCTGGCCGATGGCTGTTCCCCGGGGCTCAAAACCCTTTTGGGAAGAAAAGAAAGCAACAATAAGCAAATTTTTTAAAATTATTTTAAACAACTATCTTCATGATGCTCATACAAAGTTACGGTGTAAATGATGTAAATGACCATTTTAGTTGTCATACATTAGCTATCTATTCAATTTGAAACATACAAGCTTTACTTCCCAAAGTTACACTGTTTACAAGGTTTGCTTGTTGCACCCAGTATGAGCTAATACAAGCGTACCAGGAAGGCAGTTACACATATCTGCAACTGGATCACCTTAAAAGCGAACATGACTCCTAACACATAAACAGAACCACACCTACGCAGTATTCAAGGAAAACCTAATGGAACTGATATGATAGTTAATACAGAATGCTGTGAAAGTGCTGGTACTCTTCATGTGGTCAGTGGAATATCTGTCTATTAAAATTTTATTTCACTTTAAATTAGTACACTTAGAATTTTTAAACAGCTTCAGGGCTGAAGCCCTTTTGTTCTCTTAACTCCACACATCCTCAGTATTCAGGTTTGTGGTGTCTGTACTCACCAGCAGCGGGTCAGAGAAATCAGGCAGGTCAGGCACCAGGATGCCCACTAAGGCACACACCACAATGAGGACTGTGCACACGCCCAGCACCACCACTGGCCAATCAGCTATCAGCTCGGCATAGCTGGGAATGAGAAGGACACTTTAAGTTAGTGATGACAAAAAAAAGGATCTGTGACAACAGCTTACTCAACGTTTTTGGGATTGGGAGGAGAGTTTATTCAGTGAAAGCGTCATGCTTACTAAGACAAAAAGTTAGACTTGGATTTTTCAGATTTCCTCTCACCATGATTAATTCAAATTAGTAAAAAAAAAAGATGAACTTTGAACTGAAAATGATTATATTTGAAGGAAAAAAAGGGGACAAGAGAGGAAAATGTAAAGTATTAGATATAGCCATCTCCTTCTCAACTTTGCTTAATTCATTTGCTTGATTAGAAATAATGTTAGTAGCTGTCTCGGGTCTTGCTGTTTATACCGACAGTCTCCATCCCTACGCAAAACTCATAACACTTGTGATTTGGCCCCTAAACCTCTCTGAAAGCCCTGAAAAAGCCATAATCCTCTATTAAACAGTGTCCTGGATTAGGTTTGAGACAGCAGAGTATACTACAGTGTAATGGAGAGATGAGGAGTTCCAAGCCGGGTTAACAGAGGCCAGGTACAGAGAGAGAGAGACGCACAACTACCATCGATAACTCTCATGACTCACTACTGAGGAATGATGGCTCCACGGGAGCAGTGATGGATGGATGACAGCAATAAAGGGAGGAGGAGGAGGAGGAGGAGGAGGAGAGAGCTTTGCAATCCAGCGCATCAACACAGTAGAAACCGTTCTTGGCAGGTCTTACCTTTTGGGGAATCGAAATGGCCTTGCAGGGCTGAAAAACAAAAAGAGGAAGATAAATCAGGTTTACATTTTGAAGTCAAAGCCAACAGCCAATCAAAAACAGATTTTCAGAGATTTTTGAGCAAGAGTGGACATCTTTTCTTCATAATCCTGTCTTTTTTTCCCCGTGCAGCAGCACACACCTTGGGTACTGGACCACTGCAAACATTAAAACTGACGGGGCTGTCAAAACCACTTTCCAGTTAACCTATCATAATACTCTTTGCTCCTTCTTGAAATCCCTTTCAGATGGGAGAGACAAGCGTTCAGTACTCGTGTTTCTAATATACGTGTGCCACACACAGACAACTAAGGACATGTACAAGATATCAACATTTATGCTACAGATTGACACAGAAAATTCCTGCCTGACTGAACCCAAACCAAATCTGAAGCGGGTGTCACCTTGAGTTAAAATAAAGCCCCAAGTGTTTCCAATGACTGTTTTAACAATTTTTTGATCTGATCTGAAACCAGTAAAGCTGTATGAAACTACTACAATGCCTCAAAAACAGGTTCCCTTTAGCCTGATCAATCAATAAAGAGCTCTAACACACACCAGCTATTAGTACATACACACGAAAAATGTTCTGCATCCTGTAATGTGGCCTCCTGATACTGGGACGTTTGACACACACAGACACACACACACACACACACACACACACTCAGAGTCTATCTGGACTTCTCGTCAGCTCCTCCTGGGAGCGGTGGGGGAGCGTCCGGTATGCTGGGAGCAGCAAACGCCCCGGGTGGAGGGGAAGAGGAGGGAAGAAGAGGAAGTGGGAGAATCAGATATGGCCACCTGATCACAGCGGGGCTGCGGGAGATAAATGATACTGGCTGAAGGGGTCAGGGGGGATATGACAACTAGAGTATGTGAAGAGAACACAGAGGGAGGAGAGTGACAAACTGCCAGTAGATAACACAATGTCCTCAAATCTGCAACGGTCTTGGAGCTCCAAAAGATTTCAATGCCTTCCCATTTCCAGCTGGTATTAAAATGCACTCTTGCTTGCTACAACCTTGGCTCTACAGTTTTGGAGGTTTCAAAGTAGAGGTTTTTAAGCTAGAGGGAGAGTCTTTACTTCACTGTGATGGCATTAATAAGCACCCAGACGAAGGGCAGAGACAGCACGGGCCACTCCTTGGATTAGACATTTTCAGAGAAACTGCCAGAAAAAGATTTCTGTGGATAAATGGTCTTCTTTAATAGCCCTATCTAACAGCTAAGTAAATTTTTCAGTGAATCATAGGTTGTATTCATATCATCACTGTGCAAAAAGTGCAATTAAGTTACCTCCAAAATGGCACAGAGGAACAGAACACAACATTGGTGCTGCCATTTCAATCTGGCCAGAGGGGGCCAAATGGGTTGTCGTCGTAGTTTTGCCTGTTTTGCTGTCAAGGTGAAATCTGCGGAATGTTATAATTAGCGGTAATGGGAAGCACAAATGAACTAGAGCTATTGGCGAGGAATTTTACTCCACGGGGGTGGGGTTGTAGGAAGGTTGTAAATCCCTTTTAAAGTTGCACTGGACACATTAATATGACAGCCAGATGTCAAGTGGCACAGTCTCCAAACATGAGTGTACACAGACACAAACACAAACAGGGATCGTTTTCTTGCTATTCTACAGATATATATGTGATATTTAGGAGAATGTTACTTGGCAATGTTATAGATTAGAATCTGTTTTTGCTTTACCAGCTCTAGGAGACTTGTTGATGCTCTCAAGTACTGAATCATTCTTATTATAATAACATTACTGACTTTTTCCGTAAGGTGGACTTTCCCTTCAACTTACAAAATGACCTTTAACCTGGTTTAAACCAACAATGCCTAATGAAAACCATATTTTCCCAGCCCTTCTTTGAACTAGTAGCCAAGGGAATTCTGTATTGCTAATGTAATTCTTTTCACTGCGCTCCGTCTCCCGGCTTTCCATGTATGGCCTTGAACTGCAGACCTCGGGACACAGATATGGCACAAAATGGAGGAGACGAGTTATTGGAAATAGTTGGAATGGATTCATAAAAGGGCTTTCAGGCATATCTATTTGTCTACTGAAGGTCTGTTTTGAATTTTGGTCTGCAGCACTTCAATCCGAATCCATTTCAGCCAATTGGAAAGATGCGTAGCATACCTGAGTCTGCCATTTGGCCCCAGAATTTTAAACGATAAAGATGAGATAGATCGAGAATCCACCAAGTCAAAAGGAAGAATTTATGACGTTCTCATAAAACTCAGCTGACCTTTTCGATTTGAGGCAATGGATTCAAGATCTGGCAGGTTGAGAACAACTTTTGAGACTTTTATTTTATGCTCATTCTGTCTATAATCCATAAAATAAAAAGAAAACAAGGATATAACAGCGTCAGAAGTTAAACATATGAAAATAAGTGTGAAGAAAATGCCAGAAAGGGGTGGTGGGGTTGGTTGGCGGTGAACAGTGAGCGCTAGTATTGACTGATGATCACAGTTGCTCTAAATTCAGCAGGATGACAACCCAGCGCGTCAGGTTTCCTGCCTGACTCTGATCACTTCTACTCATGACACCTCTAAAGCAAACTTAAAATGCAGACTCTCTCTCGCCCTCGACGTACAACTTTCTATCTACCTCACTCGCTCACTCTCTTTTCCTGGCTTCTGCCCTTTCTCTTATTTTCATTCCCTCTCCCTCGGCCCTAAGTAACCCTTTCACTGTTATTCTATTTACCAGAGGGAGAGTGTTTCTGGATCACTGGGCTAATTAATAAGGTAAACACAGGCCGCCAGCCGCTCACTCAGCACTGTGCTGACAGAGGGGAGAAACAGGAGCAGTTGGGGACTGTGTGTGTGTGTGTGTGTGAGGGTAAGCGGTCTATATATGCGTGTGAGAGTGTGTGCTTACAGGATCTACACACACTGTGCAATTTTGGGCTGTCCCAGATTAAAGTTGACAATCGCGACAGAAATGTGGTGAAGTTTTTGAATGGTGATCCAAAATAGTGGTTCGAGATTGCACTGTGAGAGATACAGCGGCGGCTGATTTAGAGCTGTAAGGCCAGTGTACGTCTGAAATGACCTAATGTGAACGAAGTGTTGTCTGACCACATCTAAAGGCAGAAGAGTTTGTAACCTCTTTGAATGGCTACAGCCTGTGGTTTTAAAGAGGGGCGAGACGTGATGAATCATAGAAATGGGAATAACGGAGAACAAAGGCATTCACATAGTGTTGCACTTGTGTTTAAGACACTTGCACAACTTCTCAGTTTAAGAGAAAGTAGTCTTGTCCCAGTGTTGGAAATGAAGCAGCTGTTTAGTTTTCCATTGTTTTAATAAAAAATGCTAAAAATAAGAATGCTTCTGCTGCCTTCATTTAACATAAAGTCACTTATTTTTAATTATGCTGTTTGAAGACATTGTAAGATTTGTTTTTGCTTATTATTAGATTATTAGATCTTAGATTAAGGTACAAATTCTTAATATCAGCTAAATAAAGTGATACTTATTATATTAATAAAATACTTATTTTAACAAAGTCTATCTTAAATAACTGAGTTTTCATTGCTTGTAATGACCACAAACATTTGGGGCATTATTCTAGTTTTAAGGCCCATTACAGTCTTTCAGTGGCTAGATTTTTATCCCAGTTTTAAGAATTTTAGCCAAGCAACTGGCAGATTGTTTTGTCATTACAAGGAAAATTTTGATTATATTTAAGAATATTTGTTTGATTTCTAGAAGGGCTGTTTTTGCAATGTGGGCATTATTGTTGGATTGTGTGTTTCGGAAAGTTACAAATATTGTTGGAAGAAGCCATCCAGTTCCATTGTTGGAAAGGTGAGGGTGGAGGGGCTTTCAGGCGCTGCACAACAGTCCAACAAGCACTTTATTCAAGGAATACTGCACCAACGATTCAAGATTTTAATTAGACCCATCTTACACAGTGTGACATCTAATTAAACCTGCAATAAAGGCCTTACATATTCTGTGTATCAGTGGAGTGTTTATGGGGAAGAAACGTGTATACTTTTGTTTTTTGTGTTCGTGTAGTTGTTTTGGAAGATGTTTAAAATGTCTTAATCAAAAGAAAAAAAGAACTTACACTTACATGTGATAGTATGGTGGATATTTTTGTGAAGGGAGTAAATGTGACCATATTTGCCCATGAATGTGCATGAGTGTCTGCATGTGTGTGTGTGTGTTATTGTACAGGAGTGTGTACGTGTGCCAGAGGGGGTTGAGGGTGAGGGTTCAGAGGCAGAGGGGGTTTAACTGTCAACAGACGGGCGGGTAAATATTTCATGAACAAGGCCTTCAAGTCGGAGCAAGAGCAATTAGTGTCAACCGTCAGGCTGCTGGGCCCGCCTCGCCCTGATTAGTGCCTCGCTGGAACGCTGCACACAATTAGAGGCTCGACCTAGCCATGAAATAGGTCCGGGCGACCAGCGCTCCCATCCAAATGACATCATGAGACTAGTTAGGCCTGATAAGTAGGCCTGTGTGTGTATATTTATACAAAGACTCTTATGGCTAAAGCAGAATAGTGAGAGGGATATTAACAATCCCCCAAAGTGAGCCTAAGTGTATGCTAGGATGACATTAACAAGACCGTAAATATCAAATGGGACCATAGGGGGTAGAGAATAAAACTACATCATTGTTAACAGATTGTAAAGTAGAGACAGTTCAATAAACAATTCTAATGTTTGAAAATTAACCGTTTACATTTACCTATATTCTAAATAGGGCCTTTTAAGTAGCCTTTGACAAGTGGGTTTTGTCTAACAAAAAGTCTGAAAATGAATTAAGATTAAATTATTGGCGCAGTGTTTCTCTAAACATGTACTAAAAGCCAGCAGTATAAACACTTTAATATCTAAAACTCAATACATAAGAGAAACCCTCAACAGGAGTGTCAGAGGAAGTGTTATAAAGTGGACACTGTGTGCGTCAATATTTTCTTCAATGCACTGTTCTAACCTCAAAACTGGGACAGACTAGAATTAACAAAATAAATCTTAAATTACAATTTTTCAGAGGAAACCACATCTAAAGGCCAATATTGCATCAAAAAAGCAGAGATAGTTAAGTTATGGCAAAGCTTTCATGGGAGCTACATTAGCTTCGATGGTGACACAGTGTGATTCACAGGGCATCGTGTTTCTAACAAGCCTCCAATAAACACTGGAACAGGCCTGTGCTGTTTAAACACAAAGTTTAAATGGAGGTCAGCCGGGGACACTCTCCTCTCATTATCACACGGGAGAAAGCAGAGAGCCAGAGAGTGGGGACAGGGGTGCAGTGGAACTTCTACTGGGTCTATTCTTTATCCTTGTGTACCTGCGCTTATGGCATCGTGTATGAATGTGGGTACATGTTTAAATGCCAGCCATGTCTGGATGTTACATGTTACTGTGTCATCTATGATAATATGCTTCGCTGTGGGAACATATATATATTTATTTATTATTACTAATATTATTATTTACTATATCATACCTATTTAGGGCTGCAACTAAAAATTTAAATAATTAGAAATTATTTTTGCAATTAGTTGTTTAATCAATACATTTTCAGAAAATAAATGAAATACCAATCACAATTTACTGAAGGCCAAGGGGAAAGTCCAAAAACAAACCAGTTGTAGATTCATTTTCTGTCAATCAGCAATTAATCAAACTCCTTGTATGTATTTTATATGTATTTTCTGAAGCAGTGAAAATGGAAGTCAGGGTGTTTTCATGTGTGCGTATCCACTGGTGAGCATGGCCTTTTCTGGCTGCACCTGCCATTCCCCTGAATTCCTGGAGTTGAAATACGGGCGCGCGCAAATTCCAGGCATACAGGCAGGATTTCAGCACTGCAGCCAATAGTTACAAGCTGTCAGTCAGTGTGACGTCTTTATTATGGCTGCTCCTCGCCTCATCTTTATGACTTTAAGCTCACAAGCTCAGAGCCGCGCAAGGGTGCGGGGCAGCTGGTACGGACAAAAAATAATTCTCTTGCTCTGTGAAGGTCTTTCAGGAGGTTTCAGTGAAGAATCGGAGCATAACACAGGATCCTATGTTATTGAAATTGTAGCCATTTATATGATTAGTACAACTTTCTACTACAAGGTGAAATACAGTTTGTAACTGGTGGGGAGTGCCAGCAGGGATCTCCGTTCCACATCAATGAATGTGCCTGGCCAGAAAATCTGAATCCAGAAATCCTTCTTAACCTGCCAACCTCACACTGCATGGTTGAGTGCAACTGTAAGCAAGCCAACTTTAAGTGGGTGTGTGTGGCCAGTGAGAACAGCAGGGTTTCCTAGAAGACCTCCAGAGGTGGAACCAATGGTTTTCACCTGCTGCCGCACCGGAGACCCTTCAACATCCTCCCACAGGCATCTGGTGATACTGCTCGTTAAAAAAGAAGTCCGACAGACACAAAGACAGTGAGCGGGAATCGTGATCAAACATGTGAAAGAAAACCCCAAAGAACACGGGCTACACTCCACGGAGACATCTGACTCAACCCAAAACAGAACCCCACCTCTCCAAACACAAAGCACATTTCTTTGGAGAAACAGGAGAAACTTGGAAGTGGCTTCTGCACAGTGAATTCCCCTTTTAAAGCAAACGCACCTTATTAAAACAAGATGAGTCACTTAGGCTTATTAACAAAAAGGACTGTGTAAACCGAGTGTTTCATGCATTAAAAGAGAAGGATGCATGTCTAGGCAAAGGCAGCATTTCATTTCTAGCTACTGATCATGCTGCTGGGGAAACGGTAAGAATGAATTAAAAGACACACTGTGAGGAACTACATAGATCTGTGAGCCCTTTTTACACTTTTTCCCCCCCTAGGGGCAAAAAACGGCTGCTCGTACTTTCACTGTACAGCCAATACACACTGCCTCAAAGCACTTCAGCATCACTGTCAGTCATTGTTTCCTTTGAAATCCAGTATCAATAATAATAAACATATACTTATGGACTGCTCTGCCATAAAATCCTGCCTATACCTGATTCCTCGATCCTCTGCTGACATACGATCTAGCGTTGACTCAGGCACTCAGACTGATCTTGCTTATCAGTAGAAAAGGTAGAGAAAGAAAACCATGATGTCAAGTTTTATATTATGGTAATTTTTTCACTCTGCACCACTTTCCTAACACCATTATTACCTCATCGCACCACACCATCAATCTATTTCCCGTCTGCTTTTGTTGTCGTCGCTGTGTGTCTGACTCGGGGCCGTCTGAGGACATGAGTTCTCCGGGGTCCCGATCTGTTCTTTTTCCTTTTCTTAGGCACTCTGTCTTTCTACCTGTTTTTCCTCTATTCATGTGCTGAACTTTATCTGGCAGATTTTTTCCCACAGCTTTCTTTGGTTTTGAAGGTCATCTCAGGATCAACAGGTGATATAAAGACACCTGGTGTAGCTGACAATAGCTCATTTATCAATTCTAATTAAAAAGGAGGATCAAATGTGTCTCATTAACAGGAAATGGAACGAAGATGTTATTAGATATTATTTCGACCAACGTGATTTTAGGAAACCTGGCCCCAGTTAAGGCCCTGAGGCCAGAAGCCTTAATGATGATAGCTGAGTCAAAACCTGTCCTCCCTACACCCTCAGAGAGAGACAGTGTGTGTGTGTGATAGGAAGGGAGAGTGCTGGGGGGTGGAGGGGTCTGGAAAATTCCAAGTGGAGGCTCACAAAGTGCAGGAGAGGAAATAAAAGCGCAAAAAAAGGTGGTTCATAAGAAACTTGCTGTTTATCTAAAAAGGGGGAGGGGCGGAACGTTGGCTTGTTCCAAGGGTGAAGAAGAAGAAATAAAAGCTATTATATAAATGCATTAAGAATCAATTCACTGTAAACAAAATTTGAAGGTCTATTAACAAATGTCGATATAAGCCAAAAATATTGATACAAGTACACTGCAGCAAAGTCCAAATGAAGCCGTGTTGATTTAAAACTAGTCACCTAAATATATCAATTAATATTTTTTTTTTTTTATGATTTTTAAGTTTAAAACGATTTTTTCTCGTTTGATCATCAACCCACGCTTTGTTTTAAAAGTTGATCCAATTACATTTTAACATGGGTACAAATACGCTTATAAAATGTGAATTTTTGTATTTTTCTTTGACTGAAACATAAACTACAAAAGTGTGATGAGAATTTCATACTTTTTCTAACATTTTATGGACTAAATGATGAATGAGAATGAGAAGCAAAGAAAATCCAATCACTGCTATTTATTTTTGGGTCCAGGAAACTTGATCCAAGTGACGTTTACAGCTAGGGAGAACAAATTACTTCAGTGTGGAATGTACAACTTCATGTCATTAAATTTAATTTGTTTATAATTTTGTTTTAAAATGTTTTACGCACTCTTTTCTGTTTTTAGACAGTATGTAGGAATACTATATTGTGTATTTTCCCATAATGTAAACTGTAAAACAGCAAATCCAACAAATAAATGAACTCTTTATGAACTACCTAGTCAATAAAAAAAAGCCTGTTTTACACCCTCCAAGACACTCTTGAGAAACATCTGGGGATTCCCACACCGGCATTTAGAGAACCACTAATTCACAGACTGTATTGCTGTTGCACTCACTAACTCATTTACATGTGGTAGAGCTGGTCAGGTTATTTCAGTCTGGTGATCATGCTTTTGGTCAGTTCATTTGGAAGAAGAGTAAAGGCTTGTTCGCACCAGCCCGCTTTTTTATCTGTAAGCCCGCTGCAGCCGCAACGACAAACAGCTCCCGTTTTAGGAAAAATGTAGAGAGCCTCGCCTCTCTTAAGGACAAAGCAGACAGAGGCTCAGTGTTTGAGAACTGCTGTGTTATTTGGGCCATCAACTAAAAACTATTGTTTCAGCTATAACCAGTGTTTTATTTTACACTTACTTTGTGCTATAAAGCAACAAATAACTGATATTGCTGATAATGTCCACTAATTACAGTACAGCACAAGCAGTCAGTAAAACATTTATTTAGCTAGTCTCTAAAGTACACCCCAAATGGATCAAAGACAATAAAGGCCTACAAACCCACATACATTTTGCCACAGTCTCTGGACACATGTAGTAGTTTATCCCCTTCAAAGTGCTATGATAATCTTAACCAGCCAGCAGCAGCAAGCCATCTTTATCCAGCTGAGGCCTGGCTAGCTGCTCAGTCAGCTTATGAGAAGTTATGACAACGTATTGCTCACACATCAGGCTTTGATCCGGCTTTATGGGACAGCACGGGCCTTTGATCTGGGTCTGCTATCTTTATGGGCCTTGCTTCATACTCAGGAACTATATTGTAAGCAGGAGGGAGGGGGTGCAAGAGGGGTGCAGAAAAATTAAAATTGATACAAGAAAGAAAGAAAGCAGGGAAAAGGTGAGAAGGGGAAACAGCAGGAGAATAGTTTGGTAGAGAGGGACAGTATAAAAGGCAAAAAAGTGTACTAAATATCTAAAAACTTCTTCACCCCGTCACTCTCCCTCTCTCAGTTTTTCTATTCACCTCTCTCGACCTGCCTGACTCTCACAGCAGTTACAGTACTATCATCTGCACCATCATCTGCACCAGCAGCTGGCTGCTTCACCGGACATCACAT
Organism: Morone saxatilis; assembly: GCF_004916995.1. Taxonomy (NCBI): domain Eukaryota; kingdom Metazoa; phylum Chordata; class Actinopteri; family Moronidae; genus Morone; species Morone saxatilis. The sequence goes on from NW_023340246.1 coordinate 3,975,676, forward strand.
CGCACAGCCTTCCACCCACCACACAAAGGCTCGCGGTTAAAAGGCGCCCTGTGGAGTTTTTGACCATTACTAGTGCTATAGATAACTACTAGTACTAGAGCAATATATTGAGGAGTTTCTCATTTACATCGCATGCGTTTGTACTAGCACGCTTTAATGCGATACACATTCCTGATGATGGTTTCCTGCATGTGACACATTTGTTAGAGCTCAAGGAATCACACACTGCATTTTGGTGATAAACTACTGCCGTGAATAAAACAATATTTAAAACTATTAGGCTAGCCAACTTTTTTACATTTAAAAGCATGAACTAAGAACTAAGTACACGTATTTCTGGGTAAAATACATATCAATTATTTGGATAGAAATCTGTAAAATACCCAAATGGCTTTAAACAAATGTATATTAATTTGCTTATGCAACATAAAGTGCAGAGAGCGAGTAAGCTGTTGGTCTTTAATACAAGAGTCAACTAAACTGTATACAAAATCACTTTACTGTCGTTGTTGTAGCACAGACCACAGTCTACTTACTAACACAGCCCCACAGACCTCACATTGTGAGATGATGTTACTCAATAACAGTTACTCAGATGTTACTAGATAGACTATAAAATACAAGCTGTCTCTCCAGACCAGACCAGAAATGGACAGCATCAAAATCATGTTAAAACCACCCAAACACCCCCAGAAAAAAACCCAAAAACATTTAAATGGAGTATCAATCTGCAAAAAGGAAAGCAACCACATACTTCTCAAAGTTCCCTTAAACCAACACAACCAAACAAGTATTCATTAAAACAACAGTAAAGTCATTGAAGTGTGTATTGGTTTTGTATTGAAATTGTCAGCATTCATTCCATATTTATCCTCGGCTAACCTTGTAGCTCCATGTGTTCTCCTGCAGTACAGCGAGGATTAGACATGCAGGATGTTAGTAAATCACACCCCATCCATCACAGAGCCTTCACACAAGCCCCGGGAGCCCCAAAATACACACATACATTCTTTTTTCAAACTCTCATTTCAGTGGAGTTTAACAATGTGTAACATGGGCTATTAACAGAATATTTTCTGTGTATAAAAATCTAGAAACAACAGAAAAAAGGAAGCGTGCAAGCTTTTAAATGACCCATATTGCTAGTTTCTCTGGTTGCAAATTAACTGTGAAGGTAAAAGGACCCTGAGGGTTACTTATCATCATCATCATCTTACAACCAGCAGAGGTGTCTTTGTTTGAGAAGTAACACCCCTTCCCCTTGTCCTACAATTTAATATTTTATTTTTAATCAACAGAATAATTAAACCCTTTACACTTATCCCTTCTTCTTGCGCCGTCTTTTCTGTGATCTTTCCGCAGTCACAGACATACTGTAGCTTATTCTACTGCTGTACTAATAATTTGCTCTTAAGAGCTCGACTAAATGCCTACAATCTGAGTGTAAAAGTATTTTTAGGTGTCAAAGCGGTGATGAACGGTTCCCCTCGAGGGCAGAAAATCCCTCTTTTTGACCTTCCTATGTAGAGGTATGCATGAGGTGAAAACACTGTTCAACACGGAAGGCTTTCACTGCCTGAGAGTCTTCAAAATATACATGTAGCTGTGTGAGACTGTGTATTGCACTTCTCAAAGATATTGAAAAAAAATTTACCAGCTTCAACTCCAATCTACGTGCGTTCATCTGTCATAATAAGCATCTGTAATTCGTGTTCATATGCTCACTATATCATCACAGGTGTCTCACTGATCTTTTACACAAGATCACTGAGGTTTTTGGAGAGTATGTAGTACCATCAGGTACATTTATTATTTAAAAAAACACTGCAATTCCTATTATTCCAAATGCAGTTCATTTCTTCAAGTAACTATTATGTTAAAACAAGAGAAAAGGGCAGATTCCTGCGCTTGAATAAAAAAAACTGATGCTTCATTCTGAAGGATTATTGTAATATGACGTGATCGTGAGTGGGGAGAGATGAAATAGTCAGTCAGTTTTTTTATGTAAACCAGACCCTGGGGCTTCCCACTATCTACTACTAAGAACATGACAATGTGAACACACTAAGATCGTAGCAGATATTCTGATATACCTGTTAGTCACCGATTTTGGTGCGAAACAGACTCCCCTTTTCACACTTGTTTTTGTGGGAAAACCATGGTAAACAAAATATAACTCATAGCAGCAGAGTCTCTTTAATATACTTTAAAATGTACCTTGAGTGGAATAATGGACTAACTGGGATATATATTATGACTGACCCACAGCTTTTACAGTAGGTATCCATCCAGGTCTACAGTGGAAATGTTCTGAAGAGAAGAAACCTAAATCATAAAAAAGAACCAGCAGGCCTTATTTGGTCCTTGCAAACAGTTGTTATTCTTGATAATGCGCAAAGCCTTGTCAAGCTGACACCCTGAAGTACAGAGCACACAGATCACTTTCAGACAAACCCTTGCTGGTTGAGGCTTGCAGCTGTCTGACAGAGAGCAGAGACAGAGGGAGACTAAATAAAAAGAATATTCTTAAAGAATAAAAGATGAAGAAAAATCTGGGATTTTATATTTTGGCAGCAAAAGAAGCAAAAAAAAAAAAAAAAGACAGCAAAGACAATGCACTGCTCGTGAAGCTCATAACTGCAGACATTTACGGTCCAAAAAATGTTAGACCCATCCAACTGATAAAAAGTTGCTAAATTACATGTGATGAAGTGCGCCGCACTTTGGACTTGTCATGTTTTCATACAGTTTTTCCCCCATGTGTCATAGCAACCAAACCACCTGGCGCCTACAAATACTACAAAATTCAAACTTGCTCAAGATAATAAAAGCTGACCTTTGCTGAGAAAGTCAGGGGGAGTGAGAGACAGGAATTCTTCCTATCTGACAAGGCATGAATCTAAACCAAACTTGTGGTTGCCATAAACAACAAGAGCTGTTGCGAGAGGCATCTGTGAAGAGGGCAGAAACATTTAGCTCCAGGAGAGCAGAGTGTGAGCCGGGGGGTTAAATACGCGATGTGACCCCGGATGGTTGAGTGTCAGTGAGCTGTTTGGTGGCTGCTGCAGGGTCATCTGTGTAGGTAGAAGCAGGTTATCTGAACCTCAGGTGCCCTGAAGCTACACATATTCTATGTTATGTTTATTCTCTCCTGACACAGTTCTCTTCTGGACTGCACCTCCCATAAGTGTGCACTTAAAGCATGAGTAAAGCATGAAAACTGTACCTATGGTCTAAGTGTGCACACTTAACTCCAGATTAACACTTTTGGACTGCATGCTCGGAGCTTTGCTCAACGGCAGGCTAGCTGTCTTCCAAAAAGAGACATTTTTGTTTATTTGTAGATACGAAAGTCCTTTCATTATTTTACCACCCTGCCTTTAACACACATACTCAATTTTAAAAGGTAAAAAGCATTCAAGCTATAATCCAATCTGACACGCATTCATTGGTACAACTTCTCAAAGAAGCAGCCACAGCACTGGGGAAATGGGCTCCAGCATTTCCCCAGTGCTGTGGCTTAAAGGCTTTCACCTGAGGCCTTTAAACCTGCTGGCACACACCGAGCTGACCCGGGCCAAACAGCTGACATCCCAAGGACACACTGTTTCCGTCCGATCTTAAATAATACCCATAAAATGGCTGTGAGAGATAATCTTACAGCGGAGACACAGACATGGTCCTAATACTTTTAACAGACCGAGAGAGGAAAAAAAAAAAAAAAGGGACAGATAAACGACGGATGGCTGAATCTGCTTTTCAGCCACTCTGCAGGAACTGCTGAGTTGTGCCTCACCTTTTCCAAAGACTTGGTTTCCTTCAGACATGGATAAAAACCCAAAGGCTTTTGATCGTTCTCGAAATAGAAACATTAGGAAACAAAGTACAGGCTAATCTTGGTAAATGGATTAATGTTTTGTGAAGCCGAGAACAGGGGCATAAAAATCTCCTGTTGTGAAACGCACATAAAAAGGTCTCCCTAAAGAGCTAATGTTACAATTTATCAGTGTGTATGAGTGTGTCCGTGTGTGTGTGTGTGCGAGGCGTAAGTGTGCTGTGATCACAGATGTAATCCCTCGGCTAATCTGGCAGATCACAGCCCAGAGGCAGATCAAACTGATATCCGACACCATCTCGTCTGCCTCCATACCCTCAAATTATCGGGGTATTAGGAACATATAGTATCCTGGTTTATGTCCATATGCGAGTTTGTGTGTGTCTGTGTGTGTGTATGAGAGTTATATTTAACTACCACCAAACTGCAGCAACCCTCAGTAATAGAGGACTGGAGGAAAAGGGAGACAAGGTCTAAGGGTTTTTCTTAACGTCGGGGTTCAGGGCAAAACTACACAACCGAGACAGGTATATTGTTTCCTACGTCTAATCTCACCATCTGACTGACACACACACACACACACACACACACAACACACAACACAACACACAACACACCACTGTACAGGAAAGGAGGGAGTTGGGGATGCAGTCTTGGAGCAAACCCCGGCCCTGTAATTCAAACCTGTCATCGCTGAACAAGAGGGACCTGTTTGGTAAATAAGAGAGTGGTTCAACATTAGAGACGCATACGTCCCACGCCACATCTGCTCTCCATTCTGATGTGGAACAAGAGACGGAGGAGGGAGGGACACAGAGGGGGAGAGAGAGTGTTAATAGAGTGAGAGAAAAACTGAGAAAGAAAAAAAATGAAAGTAGCAGAGAGCTGGGAGGAGGAAAAAAAAAACCCCTCAAAATGCATCTAAATGCCTGCAACACAATCCTGTTTTGGCTCTCTCTGCCCACCCACGGTTTAGTTTGTGCACACCAGGTTTGGGAACCGCTGTGGCTACACAAACCTCATCTTTCAACGCCACCCACAACGTCCCTCTTTCTAATGAAACATTATGAGGGGAGATCCAGCTTTCATTTGGGTGAGGAAAATTCCATGTTAAGGAGTACGAAGAAATAAAGATTCAGACCCCCCCGCAACGAGCTGCTGGCGTAAAAAGGAGCTGACATGAGTAAATAATTACTCCTACAAAGTTTTCACCTCCTGCCTACCCTTCTCTGTGGGGATGGTAAATATAGGATTATGCAAATGATCATGCAAGGCATTAAATGGTTCCAGTTTCAAATGCGGTGGAAGGCCTGTGGTTTCGGAGTGAAAGGAAAAGAACCAGCTCACTATATATGGATCACTGGAGGAAAGAAAAGGGAGTTTGCCAACAAATGAGTTCAATGCTAACATTCTGCTGCCACAGAACAAGGGATGGTCGCCAAGTGTGTGTGTGTGTGTGTGTATATATGTGTGCTTGCATGCAGGTTTCATTTAATTTTAAGAAAACTTGCAAGAATTCCTCGCTCATCTTGTGCATAAACTTTGCTTTGGCTGTTTGCATCCCAACAGCCAGGAGGGTCTAGCAAACACAAGCCATATAAAATTGTACAAATCACTACGGAAAGCAGTACACACATAAGGACCAATATTACCACGAACCGACTTTTAAACACCAGCATCCTTTGCCAAAGATGTGGATTATAGGGCAAAGCCTCTCCAGATACAGGAGCTTCACCCGTGTTCACAGTGAGAGATGCAACTTCATCTGAACAGCAGTTTTTAAGGGTTAACCATTAACCCTCGCAGTTTACAGACACCACACATGCAATAATGCACCAAAAATGTTATTGGGCTTGAGGGGACATTTCAGGCCTGTGACAAAGTGTTTGAAGTGTGGTTTCCCAGCAGCAACATTTTTATAGATGTGAATAAAAACAAAGTTTGTAGCATTACCTTGAGTCTGACTGACTTCATTATGGCTTGTACTTTCTCAAATGGACAAACTCACGTTCTTTGTTTAATGCAACATTTTTGGGAATGAGCTGTTGCCTGTGTGCTCCTTTGGCACCACCCGCTAGAGATTGCCTCACAGTCAAATAGTTGGGGTCAGAGCCGGGTATTAAACTGTTGCTTTTTGAGCACAGACTGAAATGTGCAGGTAGCTATTTTAGTATGAAACGTAGCAACAGCTAGGATACACTCTTGGTCAGATTCTTAGTTTACTTTTTCTTTAATTAGCTGGTTCCTGACTTGAAACCAAGTGAAAAATGATTTTATGTCATTCAAGTACATGTTTTTTATGGCTACTTTGTTTTATTTCACTGATGTTATGTTATTCATTTTATTTTGTAAAAGGCTTTTGTAGAATACTGTAATAGTATCCAAACAGAAACTCAGGCATCGCATTGGGACCATTAGGGAGAAATCTTAGACACAACCAAGCCCTAGTGTGTGTGGTAGGAGGTTTGTTGGTGGATTCTTTGCCTTTTCAGATCACTGCCTGCAGTTTATACAATTCTACTACAAAACAAACAAAACTAACTGTTGTTGTTGTTTTAAGCATAAATCCTATGTTTCTTGTTCTATTTTTCTAGGGATAACCTACTTGACATGAGGTGTTAGGAGCTGCGGAGACAAAAGCTCACCTGAAAGGCAGTGTTATGTAACCTATGTACCAGCTGGACTTGCTGGATCATGTAAGAATCCATCTTGCCAGGCTTTAATCTATGCGCTTGTGTCTGAGCCACAGTAGTTTTGACCAATCAGCGTCCTATGAGGAACTACTGGCAGTTTTGGCATGAGCTACAGGCGCGGATTAACACTAGCTGCGTGTGACAACATGTTCGTTCAAAAATAACAATGGAGGCTGTTAAATGGTTTAACGTAGATGCTGCTAGTGTAGTATTTATTCATTGAAAGCAGAGCAAAGAATGGCAATGAAAGCTTTTTTCAATGGAAAGGATGCTTTCGCTCCTCCCCTGACTGGCTTTTGTCAGAGTGTGACTACGTTATATGGTTTGTTGATGTGATTGGTTGAAGTTCACCTGCATTAGATGGTGACAGACAGGTGGTTCATCCAATCACCTGCCGATAGTCCCTGTTCTTCTTCAAACGGCTTCCAATGACAACTTCTGTGTAACAAACCATCTGGCACAATTTTGCCTCAAAGGGCTCCTTATTGAGTTACATCAGTCAGCGACAGTGGCAAACTATCATTTGTTGTCATTCTTCCAACATGGTGGTGTAACCCCAGTAACCATTTATTGGCGATGTACCATGACAGGCCTCTATTTAGAGATAAGTGTTAGTAAAACCTTCCTGCATTGCTCCAAACTATTGCCCATATACTGTATATCATGGTTCTTAACAGCCTTAACCACCTCCTGCTGCATTCCAGGCCTAACGTGATCCCTAAACATGGATGTGACATATTAGCAAGCATGGGGGCACAGGGAGGGGGGTTAATGGGGGCCTGGAGGGCTATGAGAGACCCTCTGTTGCCCGAACTGGGGATATGTTTGGGGTCAGTAAATACACAATCATCCACACATGTGCAAGTCAAGCAACAGATTTGTACGCTTGGTTCAGACAAATATACACTTGTGGAACTGGACAAATTATGTAAGAACTTAAATACTTGCAAAGAAACAAAAAACCTACTTAGCACTAACCACTAAGAGATAAATGGTGTCTAAACTATTACGCAGTCAAATTAGCATTTCAGATTAGGGAAGCTGCCCTCCCTCGTACCTGATTCCAGGCGTCTGGTTGTGGAGGTGCTCCTGCCAGCGCTGGTGATGATGGTGTTGGAGACAGAGAGGGGAGGATGGGTGAGGGGGATGGGGATGGGGGTGAGAGTATGTGCAGGCAGAGGGGCAGCACGGGCAGGATGAAGCGTTCCCAGGGTGGGGCACCGGGCCGGGCGCTGGGCCCGTGCCTGGATTCTGGAAGAGCGGGCACTCCTGTTGTCCACAGGGGCAGCACAGGGTGGAGTGGAAGTGACAGTGCTGGCAGCAGAGCGCCGGGGGCTGGAGAGGAGGGGAGGAAGAAGACGGGGAGAGGGTGGAGGGAAGGTGGCGTTTGGCCAGCCTCTGGGAGTCCGTGATGGCGGGGGAGGAAGAGGCGGCGGAGGATGCGGGAAGGTTCCTCAGGGAGCCGCTTCTGATTACCACGCCGCCGTTTTGGCTCCGGCCCTGTTTGCTCTCTGGACAACATGTGAGCTCTGCTGCTTCTGCTGAACTTTTAGATGGCGCATCCTTCACTGTAGATGGCGGCATCCTTCACTGTAGATTGTAGATGGCGCATCCTTCACTGTGACATCTTCGTCTCCGTCCGCTGTGAGGCACTCACCGCTGGAGGCAGCCGTGAGAGGGTCCTGGCCGTCGCTGACTGGTGTGCTGGCGTCTGAAGGGGCATTTCCGTTGGCACTGAGAGGATGGTGCCCTCCGTTGCTGAGGGGCAGAGGGTCGCCGCTGGCATCGCTCAGGGCCATGGTCCTCTCCCAGTGGGCCTGGCAAGGACACTGTCACTCCTCTGAGGGAGAAGAAAACAGACAGAGAGAGAAGGAAGGCTCTGTTTAATGCTACGGGATGAAAATCAATATGAGCTACTTGCCAAAAACAGAAAAAATATTTTTTTCAGCAGTGATTCTGATACAATTCATAATTAGATTCATTAGAATTAGTAATGGACATTTTTTTTGAAGGTCAAACCCATGCACTGTAAAGCAGTGCCCTGTGTTTAGAGGTAAGTTATATATTTACTGTGTTGGTCAATAATATAATTTTCCTGCCGTACATATTGAAAGGAATAGTCGACCATTTTAGAAAATAGACTTATTTGTTTGTCCTGTCTGTGAATAAGAAGCTACGGACACAATTATCTTAGAGACTGGATGAGCAACAACTAGCCTGCCTAGTTGTGGTTTATATGTGGAGTTATGAGCCGGATTATATCTTGGTCGCGAGTAAGTCACTTTCTGGAGTCTTGTCGTTACTGTGAGGTTACCAGGCAACCAAGCCGAGACTCCAGGAAATCACAGCTCCTGGGAAAGAAATAGTTCATAAATAGTTTGGGGGGTTTAACCTTTTTGTACAGATTAAGCATTCATTTTGAGATTAGGCTCCTCCATATTGACAACTGACACACAAAAATCATGTGAGGATCCAAATGGATGTCCCTAGAAATGCCAAAGACAGAAAGAAAATGACGGAGAGCAATGAAAGCAAACAGAGAAAAAAAACGAGACAAAGAAAAAAAGTATTATGAATGTTCTCAGCTGACCACTGATCCCATTCCCACAGAGAGCTCAGTGTGACGGCGCAGGTACAATGTTGGTAAGATGCTGTGCGCATGTGTGATGGGTTCATCTGGTATCTAAGTAAAATAAACAACTGAGATTCAATCCAATACAACAGGGATCTCAGGTTGTTTTAGACTGGACAGTCTCATAAAAACCCAAAACAACAAGTCTTAGGAAACTGAGCGAGAGAGCAGTTTCCATTCAGAATGAGGGGCGCCAAGCGAGTGAGAAAAATGAGAGGGTTCCAGTATTAGCCTACACTACTAAAAAAAAAAATATTAAGATGTTTTGCAAACTGAGGAAACACATTGACATTATAAATGAAAAAACATTTACAAAAAGTAGCTTTCTCAAAAGTAGCATTGTCAACTACGATCACCCGAAACATAAATTACAGTTTAATATTTGACGCAGTGTCCACTTTGGCACTACACTGACACACACACACACACACACACACAGTAATGAAAGGCCTGTTAGAGTCCAAACTATGCAGTTTGCCAACCACTGTGTCCAATGTGAAGAACGGAGTAACTCTTATTTTAGTGCAGATGAAACCTCTCATCAGCTCTTAATCCTCCTTAATTTTTAAGCTGTACTGTGAGTTCAAACGCTTTACAACTAAGAGGTCAGGTAAATGATTAAAGTGTAAATGAGAAGCAATGCTGACACTGCAGAAAAAAGGCCAGGCTTGTCTTGCAAAACAAAGAAAAACTAAACAGACGCCTGCCCAGTAAAGTCAGATAGGGAGGATTTTTTATTTATTTTTTGATGATGAACTGAATCACCACTGAAATATTTGGCAAACTGAACCAATTTTCTTGTCTTCTCATTGGAGTCACAACAGTCACATCCAATAGGGGCCGTTTCAGATCAATATGATTTACGGAGCATGAATAAGACCCGGCATAAATCTTCAGTAGTGTTTGTATAGATTACAAAGCATGAGACACCCCTGCATTAGGAGGCTAAAAAAATGGTTCCAACAGAGTGAGAAAAAACAGAAGGTTCACGTTATGCTACAGTTTCAGCCCCTATACACGCTCCGGCTTAAATTACAAAACACTCACAGGAGACCGCGATGTGAAAATGTGATTCTGTGGGATATTTTAGCAAAGCGAGGTGGGGGGGAGGAGGAGAAGAAAAAAGTGCGTCCGCGGCTTTGTGCCATGATATGCTTGACACATTTCAAAAGAGGCTGAGTTGCTTTTCACAGGTAGTGCAGGGTTCGGGGCAGGCCGTTCTGTTGGAACAGAGCCCAATACAGCCCCACGCTGGAGAGAAACCTGACATGAGCCAGGATGAAATAATTGTACTATAAGGCTTTAATGTGTGTGTGTGTGTGTGTGTGTGTGTGTGTGTGAGTGTGAGTGTGAGAGAGAAAGAGA
>NW_023340246.1:3986281-4005775 GCF_004916995.1 Morone saxatilis
GAGAGAGAGAGGGAGAGAGAGAAAGAGAGAGAGACAATGTTTCTTCAAGATAATCGGCTGAAGTGTTGTAGGGAGACTTGCTGTCAAATTTAACTTGTTACAGAATAAAAAAAGATTAGATCTGAAGCGATTAGTTGATTAATCGATCAGTAGAAATTTAATTAGTAAAACTTTGACGACTTTTAAAAAGGCAAAATAGCAGAAAATCTGGCTTCAGCTGCACAATTGTGAATATTTTCTGGTTTGATTCCTTTTCTTTCTCCCCTTGTTTCAAGTCCCTAGTGTCACTATCTATAAAGGCTAAACATGAATACAGAAAAAACTTATTTTAAAGCTGCACTAGGTCATTTTTATAAAAGGAACTTTTTGTCACATTTCCTTAAACTTTCGCTATATCCTGACCGTAGTACATGAAACAAACAACCTGTGAAAAAAAATAAGGTTCCTCTGGCTACCGGGCCTGAACGAAAACAACCAATCAGAGCCAAGAAAGGTCATCAAATATCTATGCTGGGAACAAGATTCAACAATAACTGTCTTGAAGCCACCAACCCAAAGCGCCTTTCTATCTATCTTGGCTCTGATTGGTTGTATTCGTGCCGGCCCAGTGAATTCTTGCAAATGCCATTATGAGCACTAGGAGGAGCCAGAGGAAGCTGATTTTTATTTTTATTTTTTTTAGGCAAATAGGCAAAGCGTTATTTTAATAAAAGTTACCTACCGCAGCTTTAATGAAAAAAAGCATGGCGGCTACAATTTTGGAGAAGTGTCAAGTTGCCTGAATAATTCATGCGACAACATTTTTCAGCCAGTTTCTGCCTTGTAAAAAATGTCCACAGAATCAGGGAAAGAGTTGAGTGATGAAAAAATAGCAAAAAGTGTTGTTTGTCTTAACAGATCACCATCTTTACACTGGGCAGAACAATGAAGTACTGAGTAAGAATTGTGTGTTTAAATCTGCCAAAGGCCAAATACCTGCCTGCCTTGACATCATGTGACCAGAAGTGCAACATGCCTCAGAGAGCAGAGCAGCAACAGGAACAATGACTGCAGCACATTGTGTCGGTTCAGTTTGATAATGATTACAATGTTGCAGTCTAAATTTCAAGTAACTTAACATGACTGGGAGACACTTTTTCCTTCAGTCTATGAAAACTGATTAAAAATGCCCATTGCAATTTATGAGAGTCCAAGGTGTCAAATGCAAAAGATCAAATCCTCATATCTGAAGCTGGAACATACAAATATTTGTCATTTTTGGTTGATTTAATTGTTCATTTTTGTAGATCCACTTCTTGTTCTTGTTCTTCTATTATTACATAATACATTGTATGAACTCTCACACGATGAAGAAATATCCAAAACAAATGTACGGCTTGGAACAAATGTGCAAAACAACGCTGTTTAAGGAGATACGCATTCTAAAATATGCAGTGAAACTTTTTCTATTCCTACTTCCACTGTGTAGAACCTAAATATCACATCTTTAGAGTTTGCATCAGCGCGTATTGTGAAGAAAAAGCTCTTGATGCATGAAGACAGAGCCAAGAGCCCACAATCTGTGATCCCATTGAGAGATAACCCTAAACTGGAGGCTGATGACGTGGAACATGATTCAGATGCTGCAGACCTCAACTGATTACTGTAGTGCTTTAATAATGCACCCACATCCCGTGAAATATGATCCCTTTGTACTGTCACAATGCCCACTCAATGTCATTGTGACTGAAGCCGCCTCAGAATGACTTTGACGCCACGTCTCTGATTTATAAAACTGCTGGAAAATAAAGTATTAACTATATTTTTAAAGAACTTAAAGTCTATTTGCTTTACCCTTCGAAGAAACCTGTGCACACACGCAGGTTTTCATCTCATCCCCAACCATGACCCCAGAGAAAGATTTTGCCGCAAAATGGATGTGCTTGCATTCAAGCGCCAAGCGACACATCACACGAGCCCCGTTTTTCCCATTCGACACTGAGCGAAAGACACGCGGCGTATGTGACCAATGTGCTCTGTGACACCTCAACATGAGTGAGTGGTGAAACGTGAGAGCGACAGCCCCGTCGGGTCAGGGGTGGCAGGAAGGACGGGGCTGAGGAAAGGGAATGGGGTGGGGGTGGGGGGGGAGAGAATAACTCCGGGGGCTTGAAGAGCTCAGAATAGCAGAGTACCGAGGGAAACCCAGATGAAGTCATTAGTCTGGCTCCCACAGCTGTCAAGAGCCTGTAATGACTTCAAGAGCCAAGATGGAAACAAGAAAGTTTAACGGAGATAAAGTATGAAAGAAAATGTGTAGAGGATATAGGGTAATGGTTGGTAATGTTGTTTCTAAAGGAATTTAGCCTCAGCTGTGTGTGTGTGTGTCTGTGTGTGTCTGTGTGTCTGTGTGTACCAGGGCATTGACAGGCAGGTGAGACATCTAGGGCAGACTGTGCGGACACAAGCAGGGTCTTGTGTATCTCTTCAAAATAAAAGCTGACAGCTGGACCAAGCTGCCCCGCCAACCACTGGAAATAAGGCTCAAATAATGCTTCCGCCGTTCCTTCCATTGATGAAGGAAATGTAGCCGGTGCTCTCGATGACAGAGACGCCACGATAACTGAATTCAAGTACGTTAGCACTGTAGCAAGTATAACCTGGTAGTAATTAAGTGTAAGAGAAAAGAAGAAGGTAATGCGAGCAACAAAGTAAGGGATAAAGGTGTATTAAGTAGTGGATTCAGGATTTCCTCCTGCTTTCTTTACCTCATCCTCTGATTTTGGATCTGGCATTACATCTGGATTGCTGTACTTTAATTACGCAGAAATTAACTTTCAGAAAAACTTCGGAAGTCGAGGATCTCTTTCACCAGCATCTTAAATCTACTACAGCAAGGAATGATGTTGAAATTCAACTTCACATTAGACTGGATGCATGATACATATCAGGGCTGATAAACTATCGGTCTATAATGGGAAACGTATATTATTATGCGTTATTCAGATAATAAAATTATAGCTGATAAATTCATATATATATTTATATAATCTTGCAAAGTGCTTGATAGCACTATGTTATAAATTACATTAACACTACATTACATTACATAACATTTGAAAAGTCAGAACTGTTTCTGTTGTGTTAATAATAATGATGTCAGTTTGATTTGATTAGGTCAGGTAATGAACTTCTTTTTAAATACAAAAATGTGAAATTATTGGTTACCTTATCAGTATTGGCCATGAGAAGCAGGTAATTATCTGTTATTGTATCAGCTGAAAAAAAATCCATATTGTGCATCCCTAGTTATAACAGGTGCAAACGGAGTCTTTAGTTAAGTGAAAGTACAGTTGTTCTGATTGGTTTTGACTTTTACTAAAAACACTGAATCTTAAACAGAGTCCTTTCCTCCTCATTTTCTCAATAAAACCTGCAGCTCTAAGGGACTGCTTGTGCCAGGACGCACAGCAACACTCAAATCCCACAAGTCGCTGGTGAGAAGAATTATTTAGTGCGTGCAACCTTCAAATGACCAAGAGAGTCAACCAAACCAAAAACCAACATATGTAATGATTCCCAGGGCGAGCGGCTTGGAATAACGCAGGTGATGACGAAGCGCTTCTTCTTCTGCTGTCTTTCATGTGAAGTTCGTGATTACGGGGTGTGAGAGAGATGGAGAGACCTTGGGCGACAGACAGCCATACGCAACACAAGGCATCCCTTTAATTAAAGCTAATAGGCAGTAATTACCAGGAATCAGTCAAGAGAAGGTTAATAACCACATTGCTTCTAATAATAACAACAGCAACAACAGGCAGAGCTGTCCCTGCCGGCTACTCCCGTGTTAGACATGGCTTTAGCACACATACTCTGACATGTTTCTGGTTGTCAGGAGAGATTTTGGACATATTTGACCCCCTCTGGGTCTTTTTTCACAGCTGGCCTGTTAAACATACCAACCTGTGCAGGCTCAAGGATACAGCGCTGAGGCTCAAGGTAAATTAGGTGAACGCAGTGGGTCAACCTGCCGTTTTCATCAGTCCATCAGCCCAGCTGTCCAACACAATCATTAGGAGGGCAACTAATAAAGTATGGAAATTAATTTATTCTATTTAACAATGTTAGAAAAGCATGCATGTATGAGAGGCTGCATTTACTTACACATTAAAAAGGTATATGATTGACAAAAAGACAAGAAAGAAACTCTTCTGAGCAAATACTAGTAGTCGCCCAGGCTGTAGTCAGAGGACAACACTTCATTGTTTCCAGAATTTAGTTTGGCTGCTTTTTAATGGCTGCATTATCTTAAAGATGTTCACTGAGGTTATACTAGGGCTGTGTGACTGTAACAGACAGGGGTGGCATGGTAAGATATGCAGAGATAAGCTTATGACAGTTAGGTTCACACAATTTTAAGAAAAAATAATAATAATGATATAATATTTTTCTAGGTGTCTTTGAGTCTACAGGTTTGCCTGGATGATAGCACCCCGTGTGTTTGTTCATCTCCTGATCCCTCACTGACATTTCAAACAATAGCCTCCTCTCAGCGTGGTAACGTCGGCTCTAGCCACAAAACGGTGAAGGGAGAAATAAGTTAGGAGATTAAGACATGTTGACATCCGTCCACTACACACTGACGCTCAACGACAGAGACGCATGGACCCAAACAGCACACAACTCCCTGATCTGGGTTTTCTCTCCAACTTCTGCACACACGCTGACTTTTCTCTCGTCTAACGAGCTCACCGAAGCCCGGAGAATATGTACGGCAGCAGACGAACACAGTGCGAGGAGCTGCGAGGAGCTGCGAGGGTTCATAGTATCCTACCGTGTTTTGTGTCTCCCGGTGCTTTGCGCTCGTTATCGCCGGTGCGATCTGCAGCACGCGGCGCCTCGTAACCACCAAGCAAAAGAAAAGAAAAAAGACTCCTCCGGTTCGAGTTCAGATATCCGCAGGCGCCGTTAAACAAACTACACAGCCCGAAAAGGCAACAACAAGTCTTGGGGAGAGCGGGCTGTTTCTCATGGGAGTGTGTCCTGCCAGAATGACAAACAGCCACACACACACAAGCCCCGGCTCCCTGCTCTCTCCGGGGGGACGGAGCGGAGGCCGGAGGCAGGAGGCGGTGGGCGGTGGGCTGGGACTGCCCCGTAGAGCACTGATAGGACGGTCACACTGTCTGCTTTAACCCGCTCGCTGCCGGACACACCGGTGGCACGCGCCAAGGTAGCCACTCATGCGCCTTACAAAAACATTTAAAAAACGTTTAAAAAATAAAGGAAGAGAAAGAAGGCGCGGGAAAATAGCTAGACGAATTAGCATTAAAGGAAAACACTGGCAGGAGAGAACAATTAGTTCACTACACATATGTGTGAATGCATATTCACTGCCAAAAACATTTCCAAATATATTGAGAGACAGACTTTTATTACACTCCAAATGTCACGTTTTAATTCATTTAAAATAATCCCACCTGCACTGTTGCTAACATCACCTTCAGAAAAACAGGCTAGGTTCTCGATATGCTAATAGCCTAGCTTACATTAGGAACAAATTGGACAGGGTCATTTAAAAATGAAGGAGAAAACAACGACTTTAAATGTTTATTTTTTTATTAATTTAGGGTCTTTCCACCTCTAATAAAAGCTTTCTTGGTTCAGCATCTTCACCAACCCTGTATCAGATAAGCTACTCTATAAATTAGCTACATTCAAGATAATATTTTGTGAGGCAATTATCACACACTGGAATATAGAGATTAAACTCTATTTAATAGAGTTTAGGTATAACATTAATTCTAGTTTCTAGTCTTTCAACAACCCTGCTTCTACAGATAGTGAGCAGTCTTTAATTATCTGAGATTCTAACCACATAATTCCTTAATAAGGCCGCGCCCGTTCTTAACTCATCAGTTTATTTAAATTATAGATTACTGTTCAGATGAGTTGGCTTCTCTTCTATGTTTAGTTTAATAACTACTTTACAATCTCTTTCCTCTCTACTGTACCTCCCCACCCAAGGCAACAAAAGCCCTGGGTAACTGTGGTTTCATTTAAAAACCTCAGAGGGGGTGGAACTGTCCGACTAATTACATCCTCAACTTAGTATTTTCATTTAAGATTATGCAGCTACCGAACTCATCCAGGTTGAGGACACAGCCCATGTCACAGTTGGGACATTTCATGAACAATTATGCAGTTTTCTTTAAAAGCATTAGTTCAACCTGTTGACTGAACACAAATATTCATTAACTAACAAAGTGGCCGCCATACAGGGCGTGTGATAAATGTGGTCAGATAAGTGTGTATTCATTTTATGTCCTAGTGCCCATTATATATCATTGTTTATTGTCCTAATTTTATAGACCAAATTTGTCACATACAAATTGTAGGCTCGTGCAATGCACGATGCACAAATCACATTGAAATTAATCACAGCATGTCATCTTCATTTTTTTAATTTCACTATTGTTCCCTGGTTGGCTAAGAGAAATCTTTACAGTGTGGAGACTCTTCTGGAAATGCATATCCTCACAAACAACTGATTCTTCTCAGCAGGGGAGGAGGTTTATCACAGGGAATGCTGGGAAGGCAGAAGGCTGTACCTGGCTTTAATTTCAGTTGTCCACCAGGATTAGGACACAGTTCATATAGCAAGCCGTAATCATCTGCAGTAGTGAGGCACTCTTTCACAGCTGGCCCCGAGGCCAGCCAAAGCCTAAGCCATTTAGTGCTTTGTAGTTGTCTCTAATAATAATAACCTGGTACTAATAAGTCGCGTAGAGTTCACTGTATGGTGCTTCTCTTTTGTCTGAGAAATTACATTTAGTTCTCATTTGGCAATACTGCATTGCACTTTGCGATGTGTTTCCACATTAATCTGTTTGGCATTTATTGCAGTTGGTGTTTGGAAAACGTCTTCTGATACTACTACAGCTACCATTAAGAATCAACAACACAACCAAAGTAGCCTCGTCTTCAGGACCCACACATACTTCAGAACACACTGCTGAGGCTCAGGGCCAGCTCCCTGTGGGTGCAGCAGCGAGGGAGCCATCCACCAGCCCGCTGACGGTGGTCATGCGGCCGGTCAGCTCAGGACAATGATGCCTTCCTCTGAAATAACAACACAAAGGCCTTTCAGCACCAACACCACTGTCCAGCTTCTTAACCTCCACCAAGGTCAACATTAAGTTGATATGTGGTGTTAAACTGCATTAGAGAAGCCGAGTTTGGGTTTAGCAAACCAGAGCCGAGGCCTGCCCGCATGGAGCTAAAGAAGGAATCACATCAAAGGCTGCACTGTACCAGGAAGGACGGAGGCCCTGGTGAAAGCCCAACGGCCCCTGGGATGATTGCACACAACTCATCAAAGTGACAGGTTTAGCGGACAACAAAAAAAAAAAAAAAAAGGAGGGGAGAACAGTAAAAGAAGGAGGGAGAGAAGGATAGAGGAGGACAAGATGTTTCAAAACCATTTAGGCTTTTTGCATGGCATGTCAAAAATAATCTTTTAATGCATCTTCAAACTTGCTTTTAAAAATCATTTTTCCAAGGCTAATTCCAAATGTTTGGGTTAGAATAACTATCATTCCCTTTCATTGTGGATTTGTTAACTGGAGAAAATGTGGCACACAGAGCAGACATGCAGCCCAAACAGCAAATTGTTGTTTTCTCTTTATGTCCAACGTAGAGAGAAGGGCATAAAACCTCAAACAGCTGCGAAAAAAGGAGAAAACAAGGAAGGGAAAAAAAACCCTCTCCACAAAAGGCTGCGTCCTGTAAGTTTTAACATGATCCAACTCGTTGTGTGATTTGAAAGCACATTAACAGTGATCTAACAGCAGAGCGTTCAGATGCTGGATCGTAATGTGCTTGGACATAAATGCAGGAAGGCAGCAGGTAATCCTAGAAGCCCTCAGAGCGTTGCAGCCACCCCTGCATGTGGTCTGGCTAACGAGAAAGAGAGGGAAAGTGGGAGACGATGAAAGAAAAAGTGAGAACTGAAAGAGTGTAATCAAGAGTGCTCGAGTATATGCGAATAATTGCATGAACAAAGAGGACAACGAGAAAGGTGCGACTGTAATGGACTGAATGAACTGAATGAACAGGAGACTGAGGGGGGAGAAAAAGCACACAGGCGCTCTCAGGCAGCACTGCTCACATTGCTCCCTGGCTTCTGTAGGTCTGAGATGCGGAAACCAGGGAAACACTATCCATTCGACACCTTGGCGGTGAGGACGGACATCTCCCACCCGATTAGCACAGAGCCCCCTGACGTCTGCCCTGAAGGACCCAAGGGGACTGAGGAATGGCTGAAACCCAAATGAGAGCAAATGTCTGAGTCACCCCACATCCAAATTTAGGAACGGGAGGCCTTATATATGGTTCGATTTAATTTTCAGCTTTTTGAAAAAACTATTTATTACACATTAAATGCACAAGGAAAGCTTGGGTTAGCTCCCATGAGGAACCATGTGTCTCACACATGTGCACATGTTTTAGTTTGTTGTAAGGAAATGGTGTAATCCATTGACTTTTCTACTGTACATTTTCTTTGTAATGTTTCCAAGTAAAGCAGCCTCTGTGGGCTGTAGCTTGCGTGTATGTGTATACACTGTATGATGTATTGTGTTTAGGATAAAGATGTACTGTGGAGCTGCGGAGTCAGCTGTCTGTAACTGTCTTTAAGTTTGTAACTCAACATTATGAAGACCTGTGGTTGGTGGGTTTGGGGTCTCTTTTTACTATAGTTGAGTTTCTGCAAACATCAAAATCACTTTGTCCTTGGGCAAACAAGGCTTCAAAAGCACCACCGAACAATGAAAACTTCAAGGACTGTAAAAACATTAGCTTTTAAAAGGGCAATATTTAGCAGCAAAAGACAATTCATTTCAATTGTATTCATTTCGGTCACTGTGGTGAAATAAATCTGCACGATTTTATTTGTGACATGCAAATTTGTATTGTTGACCAATTCTGTTGGAGCTCTGTATGAGGGGAGTGATTTTTAGAATTTTTTTTTAGTATGTTAGGTAAGCTATTCTATGTTTCTGACCTGTTACAGACTGTGCTAACAAGTACGATTTAGCCTCCACAAGCAAATTCAGTGACTGCAGGAACTCAGTTGAGCTGGTGATCGGATTTATAACACAGCTGTCATTACAGTAACGGTTTACATTTGACCTGTGGCAAACAACGTATGTACTGAATGATGCCAGATATTATGCTCTGCACGTTTGGATGACGGGAGCAGTGAGTGGAGCAGCCATGTTGCTGTGGTTGTGCAGAGACATGCTGTATCCAGATGACCTATCGGTCTGTTTCTTATCATTTCCTTTCATACACAACACAGAGATAAAAGAAAAATTAAGAAGTGAAAGCGCTTGGCTACAACTATAAGAGATTGGCGGAGCGGGTTAGCTGCACTTCTAGTCATCATTCTTCTCTGAGGTGTTGACTGGCAGCTCAAAGGTGTGAATGACATCACATGCACATGTTTGACTCACAATGGTTGGCAGGTGCAAAATCCAAAGGCGAGGATACTTGTTGATTTGTGGCTGACAAAATTATTTTAATGCTCTATGATTACGAAACAATTTGAGAGAACCAAAGCAGAGCCAAAATGATGTCCCTCACATCACTTAGCCTGTTTACAGACAGCCCAGAACTGACTGAGCTGCAGTTTTAAACATGCATTACAGTGTTTTGTTTCTTTGAATACATTTTCTCTTCTGCCATGGCTGTCGAATCACTGACAAAAAATTCCTTTCGTCTAGTAGAGCCACAAAAACCTAATTGTGATCACAGCTAGCTAACGGAATTGCTAAGGACTCGAGAATGTATCCAGCCGTGCATAATCAATGAAGGACATTCACATACCCAGTTCATGTTTCCACAGGAAATAATTGTGTAACTCAGTACTTCAGTGTTTTTATTTTCAATTACCCTAGCGGAGTAGGTCCAAACATGGGGGTCAGAACCTCCCCAAGGGGTCGCAAGATCAATCTGGGGGATCATGAGACAATTAAGAGGATAGATGTTAGAGAGCTAGCAGGCTGTACTTTGAGCTGCATGCTAACATCTGCATGCTAACATGCTCACAAGGACAACACCAACATGCTGATGTTTAGGTAGGTATAATGTATCTTCACCATCCGAGCGTGTTAGCATGCTAACATCTGCTAATAGTACAAAACACAAACTGTAGCTGAGGCTGATGGGAATGTCATTAGTTTCAAGTTTATAATCCAAAACCAAAGTTGAACAAACGGTTAATGGATCACCTAAGTTACACCGATTCATTCAACTAAAACATGAATGTGTGTACCACATCTCACGGCAATCCATCCTGTAGTTCAGACCTTATTCTGGACATTTCACCCAAAACCACAAAAGAGAACCTCACCATGGTGGCGCTAGAGAAAAAGGACCAAACCTGAGGGCACTGGCGTCTCTAGAGCCATGATACCAGTATGCCTATTGAGCAAGGAGCACTGTACATACACTGTTTCTGATTCGGATCTCCACCTCTCATATAGTAGTACTTTTTAAGACAGTAAGACAGATGAAAACTGATTTTGTGTAAAGTTTCCCTTTTGGATCAGTATTATTATTTTTTTGCCTCGAGCCAAAGATCAAATCGTACCATCAGGTTTTCAAATTGCATGCAGAATCGATGCTGGCCAGCTGCAATTATTTGGCGGGGGAACAAGACGATGTTTAAAAATCCGAAACAGAGGCCCGTTGTTTCACTGCTGTTGCTTTGTCACATTCAAACATGCACACTTTTGGCCCAAAACTAGTCTCGGCCTTTTAATTAGGGCTGTTTTTCCTGGGGATTTCACATGGTGTCAGGGGCTTTGGAGCAGCCTTTGTCGTTCTTTGACACAGATCACCCCGGTCTTTCTTGCCCTTCCACTCCACCTCTCCCTCTCCCTCTCCCTCTCCCCTTCTCTCAAGTGCCCGAGCAACTTCCTAGTCTGGGAAAAGACACAGTTCAATCAAAAACTCTTCTTTCTCTTGTCTTTCAGAGGGAGAGCGGTGTGGAGGGGAGGGGACGGGCCGACAGAGGAGAAAGTAAAGAAGGGAGAGTGGTGGTATGCAAACGCAAGGTTCTTATCAAGCACAGCCGCACAGCAGAGAGGGAGAAAAGAGATCTTAATTTGTTTGAACAGAGTCCTGGTTTGATCTCGGACACAAACAGCGAAACAGGGAAGTTATGCAGAACGGAAAGAGGGAAAGTCAGAAGGAGGGAAGGATAAGAGGCAGATGGACAGACATGCAAAGAAGAGAGGGACAGACAATTCACACAAAGGGCTGTTTAGCAGGAATTTGGTGGACAGATGTTTGTGTGTGTGAATTAATGGAAGAGAGTTCCTCTTTGAGGGGACCAAAGTTAGCGTTTGCTCATAAGGAGAACAGCCTTTGAGGAACTGCCCAAACATACACAGAGCCTTTAAAACCCCCCAGCCCCTACTCAACAAACACTTTCTATGTGTGTGTGTGTGTGTGTGTGTGTCTCCTGACCTCTGGGAAGGGAGCAGGAGTCAAGTCAAGTTAGTTTTATTAATATAGCCCTTAATATATGTCTTAAGGGGTTTCACAATCTGTAGAGCATACAGCACCTTTATCCTTATACCCTTGATTTGGGTACTCCATTTTTAAACATCTCTTTCTATGTTGTACAGAATAGACCAACATGCAGTGCAATTACAGTATGGACAATCAGGATGACAAAGGTGACGAGTATTTTTGAGCAATTGTGTCTTGTCTTGTGTTTGTTTATGCCAACACAATGACTATTCCTGTCCAAAAAAGCTTTGCGTGCTATATGTGCTCACATTGAAAGTATGCCGAATTAGCTATTAGCAGCTTATGTACCAATGAATGTACAACTATCATCCAGTTTTTCAGGATTTAATGGCATCTAGCGGCGTAGTTGTAGATTGCATTGCTTCACCCTCCCCGTCCAAGCACAAAGGAGGAACTATTAAAACTCGCAAAAACCACCAAAGGCCCTCTCTAGAGTCAGTGTTTGCTTTGTTCTGGGCTACTGTAGAAACATGGCAATTCAACATGGCAGCTTTCTGCCAATAGATCCTCCTAAATGTTACTGGACCTTTAAATGGATGGGATGATGATCAATTTAATTCTAATAATGGCTTCAACTAACCATCATTTTCATTAATGATTAATCTGTTTTGTTGTGGAAATTAATTATTTTGTCTATAACACTTAAAACTGCTTGTTTTGTCTGACCAATGTCTCAAACCCAAATATATACCTAAAAATGTTGCCAATGCCATTTCTGCTTGATTAATCAAGTATGAAATGGATTGATTCATCTATTAATAAACTAAATGTTCAGTGTTATTTGCTAGGTCAATACAAATGTACATTCATAGCATATATATTGTCTGCTTGAAGAGACCTTGACTTCTTTTTGTCTCCCATACCTCTGACATCAAACCCACATCCTCAAACAGGTAGAAAAACATTCAGAAATATTTAAGGCAGACTACTGGAGCCCCTAATGTCTGACAGTAAGAGACTAGAGCAGAAATGGGTCTGGAGAAAAACTGTGATAAAACTTGAAAGATCGCATCTGTGTGTCAAATGTCTCCGGGGGCCTCTGAGGGCCTCTGAGGGCCTCTGTGGGTGGGGGGGGCTAGATAGCCTCTGGGAGGAAAAAGGCACAAAAAGAAAATCATGAGATTTTTTTTTTTGTGTGGTTGAAAATGTTGGAGGAGGTGTGAGATCACATCCTGCTGTCATAAACCTTTTGGCAGTCAGAAATACTGATGCAGAGGTGGAGATGTGAGAAAGAAGGATGGAAAGGGCGTTAGGGTGAGAGGGACAGATGAGGGAGGGAGTGGCGGAGAGGGAGATAGGGGGAAGGAGAAATAAAACACTCTCCCTTTCTTTCTCCAAATACAAACTCCACACATACAGTACGACATATTGGAGCCCAAGTGTTGCTGAAGTGTCACCGCAGTCGGCAGCTGGAATGCAGACAAGGCCAGCGTAGAGATTCTCCGTGACTTCCAGGCCACTTCAAAGCCTTATCGCCATCTCAATCATCATCTGCTCTATGAGGATCTCCATGTTGCCGACCTTATCGCAGACAGATGAGCTTAATATACGAGCTGAGCTGAGCTTCACAGGACGGTCATCACGCGCTCTTTTCCGCTGTTTTGTGTGGGACTGTTTTCCATCAAGTGTTCAGATCTTATCCGTCGCAGTGTTTTTCAAACAGTACATAGTGTTATTTGTGTCTGACCACAAGAATATCAGACAGGGTTGCCACAAAACACATTTATAATAAGGACAGTCTGTTTTGTTGCTAGTGGGATCTTATTCACCCCAGCTGCAACTACCACAAGTGACTGAAAGACCTGTGGGATACAGTTATTACTACACTTCTGAACAGAGTCACTGCAAGAGCTCAGAGTATTATACTTGTCTGTCAAAATGTCAATTCCCAAACAGCACTGGGAAATCTGTTTTTGTTTGCTCTATACGATATTGTTTCTACTGGATGAAGAATTTCTCTAACAATGTCAGGGCCACTTTTAGCTTCAGAGCCCGTTTCCAGCTTCAATTAAAATACACATTACAACATCTATTCTAAATCTATATACTATGCAATTATACATATATACCATGTCTTATTACATAAGATTATACCTGTACCTATGGCCTAGATTACTGTACGACTGTATATATTTTTTATCCTGTGCAATTCTATTCATTTCCACATTGTGCCACTACCTCCTGCTGCGACCTGTGCAATGTCTATCTTAACTTAAAATGTTCTCACTGTAAACTGGTTAGTGGGGTGGTAAATGGCCCTCAACAGTGGTGCTTTATTAATTACTGCTATGCGATGTACGATGTGATCAATCCATAACCTGCTGGGGAGTATCAGACAGATCCTGATGTCTGTCAGTCGCCTCAATCATTAAATATGTGGCCTTTGCTGTGTAATGTAGTGAAACTACTTGTTTTCCCTAAAGCTTAATAAGCCTAATATTTTATTTTATAAAAAATGTCATGAAAAAGGTGGGGCATCTCCAATATCAAACACTACGTGATTGCGATAAAGTCAAATGGAATGTTCTGTACAAAAGAGGAATACAGTTGGTACAATAGTAATAAAGTTAGTTAGAATTGGTCAATGTCCCCTATAGATAACAGACAAAGAAAATGTTTTGTGCCCCGCTTGAGTTTGGCACACTCTGTCCGCTGAATTTGTTGTGCTACACAGAGGATACTTTAGTTTTTATGTCCATGTCCCTCTCACAGAGGACTGGGCAGAAAGCTCTGCTGTGAGAACATAGCCCTTGGCACATCACCACGGTGCCTGAAACAAAGATGCTAGTGCCAAAGCAAATGGAGTGACTTCATCCTGTGTCATCTCACTGAAGGACAAGTGGGCTCTTGGAGGGCCCTCTGAGGGTTGGGGGGTACAGCGCTGGGTAGGAAGAGGCTCGATTAGATTCACTAAAAAGGCTTTCTGGCTCTGGATAGCTGGGGTCACTAATATGTTAGAATGTATAATTTTGATATTGCTATTGTTACGCTAACTTCACCCCTTCAGCATATTCCGCCCTGGATGCTGCAGTGACACTGTTCCAGCAGTGGGCCAAAAATACTGAAGTACATAGAATGCAAGGCAGAAAACAAGCAAGTGACAGGGCCCTGGAGTGCATGAGGCATGTATGCATGTAATGTAGGGGTAACTGTACCTCGTGTGTCGTCGTGTCGTGCTGTGTCGCTTGCTGTGCTGTCGCTCGCTCGCTGTGTGTGTCGTGTGGTGTCGCTGTGTGTTCGCCTGATCCGTTCTGCTCTCTTGGCGCGAGGCTTCAGCGCTGAGCTCAGGGGCCGCTTGGAGGCCTTCCGCTCCCTGCGGACGAGGCTGTCGCGCCCAGCGCCACCGACGGGCAACCAAGGGCTCCAGCACTCCTCCCGCTCCTTCCCACACACACACACACAGTCTAACACACTCTCCCTCTGTCTCACGCTTTCTGTCTTGCATTCTCTCTCTCTTCGTTTTCCACAACCTGAGCTAACGAGAAAAACTCAATTAGTCGATCAGCAATTTTGATGATTGTTAAATCGTTTAATTCAATTATTGCCAGATATTATCTGATTCCAACTTCTCGAATGTGACAATTTGATGCTTTTTTCTTTGTTATATCATTATACATCAAATATATTTGGATTTTCGACTGTCGGACAATCAAGCAACCTGAAAAGTTCCTCAGGTAATCTGTGACATTTTTCACTATTCACTCTTTTATAGTTTTAATGAATAAAGATTAGAATAATACACTTTTCTTTAAGCAGGAAACACCACTTTACCACTTGGCCATCACCCAGCTCGCTAAGCATCTGTATTATGGGTGTAAGAAAATTCTTGGCAATACACCATGCTAATCTTTACTTAAATACCTAAATCTTTTATAGGTCTAGCAGCAGCTTTTCATATATTGTTTAAAGATTATTCAGGCTATTTGACAAACTGTCGAGAAAAAAGGCAAAATATAATTATAAGAAAGATTCTTCAATGAATGCAGTTTAGTAATGTCCATAAAACTGAAAAGACAGACAAACTCAAGAGGATAATAAGTTACAGGGGACAGAAAGACAGCAGAATATTTACACAGGTAGGTGAGACGCATGATCTCTTTTACAGTCCTGCAGGGACAACATGTTGCTCAAGGACACTTTAGCAGAGCGGATGCTTGCTGTCAAGACGGCTTGAGCACAGCCCATCCGGTTGAGGAGCAGCTGAAGGATGCTGAGGAGTTCCTGGTTCTGGTTCATGATCATTTAAGCACAATGTGAAGTGAATAAGAATGGTGGAATCCGGTCTCATACACTGCAGGGACTGAATACAAACAAGTTTGCAATGCATTTAGGGTAAAGAGGCAGTTTGCTGAAGTAGCTCAGAAGTAAAGCATGGCAAATAAGAAAAAGGGAAAATGAGAAAAGAATGCAGAAAATTCATCTTAACCTTCAGGGTAGGGACTGAACTGTCTCTCACTCGGGGTCACTTATCTGAATTCATTTATCTTTTGTGTCTGGGTCTCACAGAGAGCTAGTTATTATGTGCAAATGTGTGTGTGCGTGCTTTTTCTGTGCAAAAGTGTGTATGACTGCCTGTTTGTGTCGGGTCAGGTGTTGAGTGTCAAAGTGAGTACCAGCACAGCGTAATAGAGACGTGGTGGGAAAGCAGCAGGTCTGACACCAGTGGGCTCGGTGATAAATGTGCGCTTTGACAAATGGACCCTAGAAATAATCCCATATAAGTACTCCTGTCTCTCTCTCTCTCTCTCTCTCACACACACACACACACACACACACAGTTGGCTCTAATAGTGTGGATGGAGCGTAATGTGTGAAAGAAAGAAAAAAGAAGAGTGAGAGAAAATGAGAATGGTGGTCTTATTCCTAAACCTTACAGTGGGAAATATTTCTGATGATCAAAGAAGCCATTTTTAAAAACAAACAAACTGTACTCAAACAATAATGGTGCCCCCTTTCTCCCCCTGACAGCTCGTCCACTTCACACAACATCCGACTCCTCCGCGCCCACTGAGTCTCGACAACCAAAAACAAACTCCTCATCAAACGGAAAACTGATACAGTACTGCGAGGGAAGAAAAGGGCCTACAGGTGTCTGTGTGTGTACAGGTGTGTGTTTGTGTGTGTGTGCCACAGCGTACAGGGGTGAGGCTGTGTGAAAACGTGCGGGCATGAGTGTATCTGTCTGCGCGACATCCCTCAGCCCAGTCGGCCCATGCCGGCACTTGCACAGCAGACATTAACTGTGGACACATGAGGGTATGTTTGTCTCCACCGGGCATGCACACGCATACTTATTGGACCAAGGGTCTGTTTGCAATTTTTCTGTTCTTTCTTATGTGAGAAAACAAGTTGTTATTATTATGAGTCAAATGGCGGGTACAGCTTTTTGGCACCGGGAAACGGGGCGGCAGAAAGGAACAGTAATGCCCAAAAAATGAAAATAAGTGGAAAGTTGTCCAGTATCCTTTCGCCAATGCTGACTTTATTAGCTGTCTGTATATGTCCATAAATATTTATAAACAGTGTAAAATTGCTATAAAAGCAGACGAGGGAGGAAAAAAAAACTCCACACCCTGAAAATGACGGGGCCTAGTCTTGGTCTGGCATTAATCAGACAGTCATTAAAAATGAGGGGGAAATTATTAGTGACAGGCTTATGGAATTACATCATGCTATGGGTCAATGGGCCTCCCCCAAAAGGAATAATAATGGAGGACCAGAGGTACCCCAGTGGTATCCGTAGCTTTGGAATCAGTGCCGATCCAACCCTGTGAAGTCTTAAGTTGGCTGTGTAGTGCAACTGAAATTGAAATTAGTGTGTCAATAGAGTGCTGCAGGAATGAGTGCGAGAACCCAGAAATGAGTTAGCATTTTTGCACTTGCGGTTCCCTCGTCTCGAAGTCACTGGGATTTTGGTTTGATGGCTGAAATAGGGTCTGTGGTTAACACAAGCTTAAAAGATTGTGTTGTATGACATAAAATACTTATAAATAATAATAAACACTCCATTCATAAATTTTGAAGCTTTTACGTGTCTTAAAAGGTCCAGTGTGTAACATTTAGGGAGATGTACTGTCGGAAAAGGAATATGATACCAAACACTGGCTGTAGATATCGCACCGTAGTTTCTCCCTAACATTTCGCAGGCCGTTTTCATTCCCAGGTCATCAAACACAGACGCCAGCCAGTGTTGCAATCTGCAATTTGCTAATTACATCACATGACTATGTATCCTTTTTTTTTTTTTTTTTTTTAAACAAAACATCATCAACAACTGGAACATATTTCTGGTGTACCTGTTCTATGAATAATTTCCAGATTAGGTAGAAGGTCCGACTGGAACACCAAGATGAATCAATTCCAGAAACCTTGGATAGAAATACATCCTCTGAATGTGATCTCTGAATGCTCAATCACCTGCCAAGAGTTGTGTTCATTCACAATGCGCCAAGGACATTTCACTAATGCATATGATAATTGCAGTTTTCCGTTCACGCTAAATTGCAGTAGATAATCTTCCAAATAGTTACCTGTAACTTTTTCAAGCCAGTGGGGAAGAATGATTCTCATATGTTTTGGCCCGATTTATCATGTTGACTCATCCGCCCATCTTTTAATTTAGGGCACATCCTCCATCGTCTACAGTATTTCTGCCGTCATCTCTTTAAGGACGACTTGCAAACGTCCTGTTCTTGCATGGAGGACATCTACACCCTTTATTTTCCATTGTGGCTCTTCCTGTGTTAGTGCTTCAATTATATGTGCTATATTAACTTTCCACGCAAAAACAAATCTCTTATGAGCTGAGCCTGAGCTTTGCAGGATAAATGTTAAGTGCACTTACCATGGCGTCCTTTAAATCTTAGGTTATTATCTCGAGATTCCATCAATAAGCTGGTTGATATGAGAGTATTGCAAAACAGAATGAGAAAAGTATGCCCTGCCATAAGCAGCCAGTTTTCTGTTGAATTATCATCTCTTGTCAGAGTTTCTGCCAAGACTAGACTACCACTGGAGTAGACTACAGTACCCATAAATGTATAACTTTGCATGTACCGGAATAATTCCACCTATGCCTGAAATGTGCTCACACATCGCGTTTCCAGCATAGAGAGCCTTAAAACCACAGAGTGTAAGTCAAGTGTCTCATAAACATGCAGTTTTCTGGCAGGCACCAGCCTTATCCCCGCCAACCCTTCGCCCCCTGCCATTTCACACCATATCTGACATATTAGTGTCTCGTTATGGATCTCCGCCAAAACTAATCTTATTGGGCCAATTAGCGGGCCATGGAGAGGCAGAGCATGCCAGCAAGCTTGCTGCCTTTGTGAAAACTTATTTTTTCCACAGGCTGTGTATTCTCATTGGGGTGGAAAATAATAATATGCGTTTATGAAATTGGAGCATCACAGATGGGGGTTAACAGATAATAGGGTTATAAGAAACTATTGCAATTGACTTTGTAGCCTAGATGTTAAATTATTTAACATGTTAAAGAATATTTAACTTAAATATTTGTTTAAGAAAGCAGCCTTCTTTTGCATAGTCCTATCGGTATGTTCTGTATGAAGTATATTTTCATGATTATCGTAATAATATCGTAAATTGCAATTATTTTGGCCAAGATAATCGTGACATTTTCATAGCGTCCAATGCCTTATCCAATGCCTTATCTGCCTCAAAAATCCCGTATTGGCCGGGCTGTACAATATATCGCATTGAATCGCAACCCCTGTTTTGTGGTACATATCGTATCGCCAGATTCTCACCAATACACAGGCCTAATAGATAGCAGCCAAAAGAAAGGTAATCTGTCCGTATATCATGCCAAAGAGTGGTATTATTCTGTGGGGCAGACTTACATCAGCTTGTGATCCAAGTGTCGCTTCACAAACGAGTATGTTTTATTGTACT
>NW_023340246.1:4005795-4006258 GCF_004916995.1 Morone saxatilis
TAAAGGGATTATGTTCTGCAGCCTGACCACAGTATCTCTTTCTGTTGAGTTATTGACTGTTCTGAATGAAACTTCCTGCACATAAATTAGATTTTGCCTCCCAGACTCAAATGGCAAGATGACCTTTGCAACTGTTCCTACTGCCACATCAGATGGTTTGGCAAAGTCCTCCAAAATATGTAGCGACTACATCAGCGCCTATCCAACATTTCTATACATGACCATAAGGAATGTTTAACTGCCTAATTATCCCTCAAACTGAAGTGTGTGTGGAAGGCAGCACCTGCTTGTAATATACTCTGTGTTAGTCATTTAAGCAGGTGTTTCCTTGATTGTATATTACATGACATTCTGTGCTGAATATATTTCAGGTATTTCTGCTTCATCTCGCTAAAGCTGCAATAATACTGCTTAATTATCGCTGCCTGAAGATGTGTATGGTCTGCTTCCTTTTGTAAATCTT
>NW_023340246.1:4006367-4012737 GCF_004916995.1 Morone saxatilis
TTCTTCTTCTTCTTCTTCTTCCAGATCTGCCTCAATCTTCCTTTCCGTAAACACGTACTGTCCAACAATGTAAGGTCCGTTTATCTGCCAGCCACCGCACCAGTCGCCAGACCTCCGGGCCATTCATTTAACTCAGAGAGTGGTGGCATGTGACGCAAAGAATAATGACCCTCTTCAGCACCGTCTGTTTCCGTACAGCTACAGCAAGGCCCCTCTTCAACACGTGGTTAACAATTGTGGTGTACTGTGGTGGGGTTTAATAGAGACCAATCGTTCTCCGCAGAGGAGAGGAGGGGACAGATTGTGTCCATCATCTTTCCAACAGTTGCACACATCACTTGTAAACGATCATTGATAAAAATGACTTTTTGTAAATAAGGGAATGATACTATGTTTTTATTTATATTATTGTTTGTGCAGTAGCTATTGTAACTCAGCTAAGAGTTTGCCTGTTCTCCTTTTGTCCCTGAAATGATAATGAGGTCAAACACTAAATATCATTTGAGGTAATTAAAATCATAATGCAATTCTTAGTCCCAACAAACTTTACTTAACCCTTTTTTAAGATTCAGGTTTGCATTGACTTTCAATCAAAAACTTCCTTTGCAGTGTGGTGTGTAAACTTTTCACTAACTCGCCCAGTCTTGGATTCAGTACTTTAAGTGTCAGAACACAGGACAGTTCTGTAACATAAACACTAACTTAGGGAATGTATTTCTCCACAATATTCAGAGGCTCCATCTTAATCTCCCTGCAACCCATCTTTAGGCCCCGACTGACACCAGCCTTGCCTACAGGCCTCGCATGAGCTCTGGTCAAAGTCTCTTTCTCCTCTGAGCTGGCCATTGTTGCGGGGGCTGATAAATATTTACTCTTCCCAGCTTGGCAGGGAATTGAGTGGGAGGGGAGAGGGACCCATTGTGACAGAGGGGTCAGAGACACTGACAAGCCAGCAGGGTCCTTCCTTCCCCACTGGCACCTAAAGCCCCAATACACTATTGGCTCTGCACCGGGACAGATCCACTGCCAGTAATGGTTGGAGCTGGGACGTTTGTGTGTGTATGTGGGTGTGTGATGGAGGTGGAGAAAGAGAAAGAGAAGGGATGGGGGGGGGGAGACAGAGAGACAGTCAAGAAGAAGACCACAGAAAGAGACACAGGCCCAGGGGAGAAAAAAGAGAGAGCTTTTCAAAAGGAGAGTGGAGAAGGTTCCCCTTTGAGAGCTGTTTACATGACAGACCACCAGCGGAACCCAGAAGACAATAGAGCAAAGAGGGTCCACAACACCAGACAATGCAGACTAACAGAAAAGAGGCACTGGTGTTATGAATACACATGTCCCTCCAGGCTTCATTTCCCTACTTACCCACTTGTCCACAAAAGAAACCCCACAGTCATTTTTCCGAGGCAGAACAAAACAGGGCTTCCCAGGGGCAGCCAAATTTTAATTGCCAAGCAACAATATTTGTTTAGTTACAATTCTTTATGAAATTAAAAAAAACTAAATAAATGCTGCTGGTAGTGGTCTGTGGGAAATGCAGTGAGAAAGAACATGAGTAAGTCCTCACTAGCTTGAGCTTCAATTGGACATCCAGACCCCGCCCCCCAAGCGTCCTCACTGTCGCTAACAGGACGCCATTTAAGTTGCGTATTAAAAGTCAGTGAGGAGGAAAAGAACATTTCAATCACAGGGGGGAAAATTTTTTTTAAAAAATCTATGTGTTTGGATATCTGTTACGGAAAAATAATCTTTCACGTGTACACTCACACATACATGTAGAGCGGGTCAGCCGGGTGTCAAACACAGATGTACAGGTCTGGCTTCCTACTACTGTGATCAAGGCCAGTCTTTCTTCGACAAAACCTCAGCACCTACAACAATAAGCAGAGCTCAGATTTGCATTGATCTGAAGCCCTGCGTCCGTGCCTTTCCTTCATTTATCATTTCCTCCCCAGTTCCCTGGTTATAAGATCTGTTTCCCGTCTGAGAAAAGGTTGGAAATGAACAGAGAGTGGGTGAATTCAAAGCAAACGTTTCTCAGACTATGGGCTGAATTATACATGAGACTGGTAAAATGACATACAGTGAATCTGTGAGACATATTACACCACATACAGATACAATTAGGGTTTTAGACTTTGGGTGAGCTCAGGTATCAAAGGTAGTAATGTGCTCCAAACAGAAGCTTAAGCTCCCATTTAGACAAAAAAAACACCCAACATTATAATTACGATAATTATCTGTCCAACTTAATAAAGTGTCATTCAATGCCTGTGTCAGATATTGTAAAACAGGAAGCAGAAATTGCTATCAAATAACATAACTGATGAATATGAAAATGTGTCTGTAGTTTGACTGTTAGAAGAGGGGGTGAGGGTCCCATGCTCCAGTCCTTATGGCTTCAATAGCAAACCACATTTTAAAACCCATCAGTATTGCAGCCTGAGAGACAACAGAAGACACTCTTCTTCCTCCCCATCAGAACTGTTTGAACTCACCGCTCCTGTTATGTCTGAATGAGGTTATGAGGAACATTAATGTAAAAGTCACCTATGTCTGAATAACAAAATGCTGTCACTTTAGCAGACCGATGAAGCCAGCCATGTTACAGATTCCATGCGTGAAAAGGGCTTAACTAGACCAGAAGAGTATGTTTATACTGCAAGTGAATGTGGACCAAAGTGGTGGACCAACCAAACAACCAACCAAAGGACAGAGAATGCCATCCCTAGAGCCACGCTTATTTCATCCAAAAATATTAAATCAACATGGATAAACATGTATAGCACAGTGGCCATGTGCCCTCTAAAGAGACACACTGGAGTCCATGTTTAGATCATTCCTAATGCATCATTTGTCACAACTCAACACTGGCAGTAAAGGAATGAGGGAGGACAGCTGAAGTGGAGGTGTTAAGTTGAACGACAGTGACTTTGGAGAGGTTGTCTAACCCGCCTCTATCTGCCCTTGCTCCCTGAGCACTGGTATCATGCCTCAGAGGAACAAGTAAAAAAGGACAGTCTGCATTAATGTGTATATATTAATGTGTAACCATTACTGTGCATAATAACTTCTCTACAACAACTTGGCTGAATACAGCATCTGGTACAAGCCAAATATCCAATAAGAGTATGTAAGCATCTGTAGTGGAGAGACTCAGATTCCTTCTGCTTCATTTAACTTCCATTAAATGAGCACACTGTATATTTTCCCTCTAATACCCACTTTAACATCAAACAGCTGGATTATGTCTCACATTTTTTATTTTATTATACAACATGCAGGAAATGCTCTGATATGCATGTAATATTTTAAACAGTAGTTAGGGTTTGGCCCTCCAATGCAAAGGTTCCATATATGATGCCTTAAACACTGATAAAGCAGAATTATTTTGGGGATTTACACCAGCTAAATGAAGCTTTTTGGCCATAGAATAGTTTGGCTAATACTAATAATGCCCTTTTCCAAGTTCAAAATATTTGGAAAACCAAGATTTTAAAAAGCATCTGTTATTGATCACTAACCTAACTAAGACTCTATTCAAATATTCCAAACTGTTTCAACATTAGCAGTTTTTCATCACATTTATTGTCCCTTGATATTAATATGTGGTTTCATTATACCGAGCAAGGTTAATCATAAATCAAACTGTGGATGTATATCAGCTTAAATCATATTTTGGCTGCAGAGCCGCCTCCAACTGAGCTTAGACACTGATGTCATTTCACCACACCTGTGTCTTGTTATATCGAGGAGTGGTGTTTTCCTAACGCCTCCCTATCGCATCAAGAAACACAACAGATTATTAAAATCAACAAATCATAAACTTTAATGAAGACATCATCTCGAGCCATCGCAGCTGAAGCTTTTAATGAAGCAAAAAAAAAAAAAAACATGCGATTGACTGCCAACATGA
Organism: Morone saxatilis; assembly: GCF_004916995.1. NCBI lineage: Eukaryota > Metazoa > Chordata > Actinopteri > Moronidae > Morone > Morone saxatilis. The sequence continues at coordinate 4,010,284 of NW_023340246.1, forward strand.
GGTTATTGGACATGAAACGGCTGCCAGAGGCGTCTGCAGACAGACGTACTGTAGCATTAGATAAACATCCCCGAACCATTCATTAGGCTAATAAAGCCTGCTGGATAACCTGAGGCCTTGGATGATGGAGCAGCAGTCATTTACAACTCTCAACGATCAAAGTTAAGCAGGCTATGTTTTGTGTGTTTTCTGTGTTGTGTGTTGGAGGGGGGAGGCACAATGAGCTGGCTGCCAGGCTCAGCCCAAATGTACAGTCAGCCTACTAATCAAGGGTTCCCATGCACGAGACAGTCAACACAGCTGCTAGCGGAGCGCGGGGAGGGAGGATCAACGGCTGGTTACTGGCCGACTAGTTTGAGAAGAAACATTAAGATAAATCATAAAATCCTAGATGCTTTTTATTTTACCTCCAGCCACCTTGCTGCGGTCGTCACTTGCTGTGCTGCATTTGCTCGGCCGATTGTTTAGCAGCTGAATGAATCCATCTGAGAATGGTTTGTCTTTGTGGTAATTCAAGTTACTGTGATATTTGAACACTGCATATACCCGACAAAAGGATTGTTATATAACATTAACCATCAATAGAAAAGAGCACAGGTGCTACATTAGCATGTGCGACACATGAGTGAGACAAATCTCAAGACTGTCATCTTGTAACTGAATTGATCACAAAACAAGACGCGTCAGGCTGATTTGGCTCAGCATGTTTGATAATGAGCAGGAGGGCACCCAAATTTACAGTATGTAAAGCACTGAGCTGAGGTTATAGCCTGGCAAATCATAGATTATATCAGGGAGTTTGGTTTTTTTCATCATATAACAATATACTGGACTTTTTTGATAAGGATCTCTTACATTTTTTTATCAAAGAATTATGACTATGATTTGTATTGAGTAAGAGAATTTATTGTCGAAAAAGTACTACAAACATATCTTTACATATATATGTGTTGCAATGCATCATTTTATTTTTTTCCCCAATAAAGAAACAGTGGACTATATATTAGCCCAGCCAGTCAGTCAGGCCCTAGAAAACAGTTGGGGCTGCACTGGTAAAGCGTGATTGAGATTTTGCATGTCAGCTGCTTCACAAGGTTAACAATTGCGAGGTAAAAAGCTGAAATCCAGCATCTATGTTACAGAGTAATCCACCAGGAAAGCAGGCCTGTCCCTATTTGATTGCCCACCGCAGCACTTTAACATTGTACTGCAAGCCCCGCCCCTAGCACAAACAGGAAGCACTGCATTGTGGCGTGTCAAATCGGAGTCGGTCAGGCTTTTGGTGACAGCAGATCTGCACTGACGACAAATAATCCTTTGCTATCACTACCCAATGCTGGTCCAAATTAACAGTCTTCTCTGTCAGCGGGATGTAACCAGAACCTTTAAGGACATGGTTTTACTTTTTTCGTACTAAAGCTGATCGTACTATATAAAATGTCTACCATAAGATATAATAGACTTTATTTGTTGTTTATAATTTTAGGCACAGTGACGCTGGAAATAGGACAGTGGCGTGACGTGACCCGGGGATGCGCGTCTACTTGTTGGTGCCCATGTGTTCTAACCTTCTGCGTCAGTACCCCAGTCATATCTTACTGTAATGCGTCGTAGCAAACACCCGGCGTGGAAGCATTGATGTAGGGTCCAACCAGTCCAACCAGCTCACTGAATGATTCATTGTGAATAAAGCATTTTCCATTGCATTGAGAAAAGTTATAATTCTATTAATATCACTATAATTTCTTGATCACATTATCTTTAGCTCTTTTACCAACTACTTCAAATTACTTCCCTCATGCAACCGCCACTATGTTAATCACTGTAATTTTGGTCTACTTGATTCTGACCACAGTTTCCTGTAGGAAATGATGACACTCGAAAGGGAGAACACATGCAGATGAAAATGATTCAAGTTGATTTAAAATGCACTGAGAGTCTAAACAGCCAAAAACTGCTGAGCACCACATCACCAAAACATTTAATAATTAACTGTTATTATTTGAAGATTTCCACTTTCTGACCTGGCTTCAGCAGGGTTAGCCCTGGACTAAGGTCAATGTTCACTTCCTTTAGGGCTCTAGAAAGCTTTTCAAAGGCTGTGAAGTCTATTAGAGTCCAAGCAGCTGCAGGCAGGAGAAGCTGGGCTGGGCAGCGCTGAAGCCTCCAGTCCAGCACAATCAACAACAGACGCTGTCCATGTTACAAAGCAGCCACAGCTGCTCCTTTCTAGCTGCTCTCCAAATTCACCCATGATTATACACACACTCACACACATGCAATGCATCCTCCAGCATGCACACACACACACACACTTGCTGAAACTTTAACTAGTTTTACTTTTTCACTTCCTGGTGCTTATCTGTCTCTGTCTGCGTCATTTTATATTTATTTATCGCTCTGCAGCCTCTGATTTAAGATAAAACTAACATTATTTCCCACATGGGAGCAAAT
>NW_023340246.1:4012837-4019196 GCF_004916995.1 Morone saxatilis
AGTGAGAGAAGTGTGTTGTGTGTGTGTGTGTGTGTGTGTGTGTGTGTGTGTGTGTGTGTGTGTGTGTGCTGGTGATTACCTGAGCATGCAAGGCTGCACTGCCTGAGTTTGGATTTATACTTTAACATAAAGTCATGTGTTGGAAGAGGTAAAAATGGACACAGTTCACCCTGAACTGTTTTCATTGGTGGGGATAATCTGCGAATATTTATACACCATCACACACTGCTATGACCACAAATCATCCAACAGGCATGTTTTGAGAGTAAAATACACTTGATTCACACATCAGAATCCCATCAAAACATCCAAAACAATTGAGTTGAGTGATGCATGTTTTCCTGGTATGAGCCATTTCTTTTTAGAGTATGAATCCATCTTAAAGGTCTGCGAGGGCGCTGTGAGCTGTGAGCCGTGAGCCGTAGGTAAACACGTTTACCTTGCTCACTGACCCAGTTGTAGCGAGGTGAAGAACAAACATCCTCACCTATTACTGGAGGCTTGTCTGGACTCGCCAGACAGAGGCACGGGGGGAAAGGAACAGGACCAGGAACGGCTGCTTTACTGCTCGGTTCCTAACTCTCTCATGTTGTCTTTATTAGGCTGCTTGTGATCAAGGGACACCGATTAAGGATTACTGACTTCAGTCTGTTAAGTTAGTCTGTACAGTACTGAGTCAAGGGGAGGGATGATTTTATGTTGGCTTTGTGATAAATTCTTTCTTCAAAGGCTTTCTGACGTGATGACATCAAAAAGCTACATCAAAATCAGGATATAATGAGTCTGCTGTCTTGGGATGAAAAATATCGTAGTAAATTAAAGCTGCAAGCAGCAACGAATGGGCCCCTGCACCCTGTGTGCACCGTGGCGTCGTTGCTCAATGTCAGTGGAGACGGCTCTGAATGTTCATGTATCTTGGACGCAGTTAAATGTCACTTCCTGTGTCCACTATGTGGCGCTAGAGAACACTCAGTAATTATATGTTAAGTGTAGACCACTCCATTACCATTGATGTAAATGAAATTATGACTCTCACAGGAAGATTACATCCGGTTTCCAGTAGGTGGCGCTATGACTATAACTGAATATTGGCATGTAGATGTGTTCAGGCTGGGACTCATCAAACCTGTCAAATTTGGAGCCGATTGGACAATGTCCACTCAAGTTACCAACAACTTCCTCTTTCATGGCGCAACATCGAAATTTGACACCACGCCCCGAAAACTCAACGTGGAACTATAATAATGCTAGCAGTTTCACCTGCCCCGTTCAATGCCCCAACCATAATTAAACATTAAACAAATTAGAAGCCCTGTTTTAGCCTTAGGTTACACCTTTTTTGTGGACAATGTTATCTAATGCTAAGGTCTAAGAATGGGTCACAAAAAGCAGTTCCCTGTAGCAGTACAATGCCTTCGAGTGGTGAGTCACACACCGTTCCTACATGATCCATTATCCGTCAACTCAAGGAATCAAAACCTACAGCCATCAAAATAACAAAAGTACTTGTGCACTATGTGTGAATGATTAACTAGCAACTTCATTCCAATATTTGTAGAAGGAGACATGTACAATTCCCATAACGCCCACAACTCAACAAATAGCAGCATTCTCCTCCTATATTCCTCCTTTACACCCTCTTTAAAGGAGCATCAGGAACGGTTCTACGGGGATGGTTCTCTACATGATTGCTATCTTCATCCATGTTCTTATAGAGGCGTGCACAGCTTTTTACCTTCAGCTAAAAATGTTTGAACATAATAGTCTGTCAATGCTCATTCAAAGCAAGTGCTGTGACTATTTGCACGATATATATGTGAACAAAAGTACTTTTTAAAGAGGAAAAGGTACAGTATCATGTTTGCTTTGCTAAGAGACTCTGAACAAATGTCTTACCTGTAGGATGACAATGGACCATGCTCTGCATCTATTCATGCGTTCAGACTCTATAACACCTCACAGAAACAGGTAAATCTGTAAAGAGATACAAAGAGAATATGCATTATAATATCGGTATTTTTTCAGGATACATTGGAATCAAGATTAGGATCAAGACTGGGGCCTTGAACAACTTAAGAAAAAAAAAAAAAAGATTCCACTGGAGAAAAAGATCAGCAGGACTGTAGCAGGAATGCACAAAGCGAGGCTTCTACAATGGGTGCATCTGTGTCTTAAATAGGAAAAAAAAAATAACTTAATGCTAATTTTCCATGAAAATCCTCTGGAAACAAGTAATTCCAAACTTTCCAGCTACAGAGACTAGCCCACGAAACAAGTGATGGAAGAGAAATTGTTTTAATTGGCAGAGAAGAGGAGGAGAAAGACTGAGAATGTGTTCATTAAGTGCTCCAGAGACCTCAGAGCCGAGTGGCTGCAGTGCACACACAGAAAACAACAGCCGCAAAACCCAGACACAAACACGATGTACTAAACCTTGCAAGTTCTTTCCCTCTACCCTTCGGTTTAAAACACACTGACCCTGCTAGCTGAAAGGTCTCACCACTGCCGGGTCCCCTCAGTCCGTTAATAAGGTCCGAGGAGGTCACTTAATGGTGAAGATTACACACACTGACAGAACAATGCTCACATAGTATAGTGAGGGGTATTTTGCACTTGCAGGAGAGGCTATAGGTGATGATTTGACGGGCCAGGAGAAGAGGAGATGAGAAGGTTTGATAAGAGGGGGAAAGAATTGGGAGACTATATCCCCCCTTCCTTTGACGCAAGTCCAGAAGGGTACAGGTAGCCTAATAACAAGGTTATGATATGTCCTTGAGTATGTCTAACGGCTCTACAGAACAGAAGGCCATTCAAACCCAACATATGGTCCACATCACCAATTACCAAGGTGTGCGTCGATAGGGACAAGATGAAGAGAGTGGTAGCCACAGAGGGAGCTGAAATATACATGACAGATGAGGAGGGGAGGGAGCCAATTTAGAGTAACAACCTCAGGTCAGAGGGGCCTATTTCACCCAACATAATGGCTCAAAGTTCCTCCCCACTCTCCTTGTCTGAAACAGTGGAAGTGTGGATAACTAAATTATTCAAAACTACAAAAATAAAGTCATTTACACATAGACAACATGCTACTGAGAGCTGCTTTGGGAGAAACAACTCCTCAAATTCTCAACAGTTTGCCTCTTGGCATAAAAAGGGCAGAATGTAATGCAAGATTGTACTAAAATGGCTTTTTAATCAAGAACATGTTCCCTGTTTTTTTCCCTCCTTCAGATATGACTTTATGTTACATGAATATCAAGCATTTACTATGTGTCCCATGTGGGCTGTGTTACGAGGAAATAAATCTGGTTTTACGTCACTGACGCAGACACATTATTGTAAAAGAAAACAATATATTCAAGAGCAAACATTGCATTAAAATGATTCTTTCTGACTATTCAAATTTACTTCCTAATCAGTAGCTAGGCAAACATCCTAGTCTCCCAGATACAGCTGTTGTGAGGGTTTTATTTTGAAAGAATTGAATGGCTTGTTACAGGAAAAAAACAATAGTATGCGGGGTAGAGCACATGTGAGAAAGTGCTGCCTGTAGTCAAGGACAGTAAAGGGGCCGTTGAAGTTTGAAGGCAAAGAGGCGGCAATAAGTTCTTCTTCTTCAGTGTTGTTTACGACATGTGACGATACTGTGTTGTAGTGTAAAGGCCCACGACTCCATGCTGATTCAGTCCCAGGAAGACCCAGATTGACCCGGATTAATTTGCACACAACCATCTCTCAGACAATTCCCATCTACCCCAGGTCAGTGGTAGGCCCAGGTCAAGCATGCGTGCACCAATTAATCCAATGGCTTGAGTCACAGTCTGCTCTCATTTCCAAAAGAGTCACTCAAATTCTGGGGATCCTAGTCCAGAATTCGCCTCCCCAATACAGAACCCCCTTCAAAAAGGATGAGGCACTAGGCATCAAAAATAGTACTATTCCATGGAAGGAGCTGATCAAAAACTGGAGAAAAAGTCACTGGTTTCACAATAACAGGCTTATGCTAAAAAGAACTACTCCCCGAATTCTTACCTTTCCACAATTCTGAAAATGTTCCCTTTGAGCCTGTGAAGACAAACAATCTGTTGATTCAGTGGCACAATCCTTTCCCCTAAGCCGCTATTTGCTTTAGCGGCGATGACACAAGGGGAGGAATTTGAGCAATGCCTGTGTATCGCAGACTCATTTCCTCCGAGCGAGAGCCATCTCCAGACAGACAAGACAGCACTGAAGTCTGGTTTATTCCTGCGCCTCTGGCTCCAGGTCAGCCAGTGTCCTGCAGACATGTTAAACACTGGTGATTCTATGTCGAGGGGCTCGCCGTCATACAAAGACATGCACTCACATACACGGACTATTTCCTAACCATTTATTCATAACAAGTAGCAAACATGTAATGGCATGAAGCATTCGTACATGGAAACACTTTCTGTTAGTCACAAAACTATATTTTCCAATGAGCTCATCAGACTCAACATGGATGAAAGCCCATCACTCATCACTTGTTTGTTTTGTCTGAATAATGGGCAGCACCCAATCATTGGCTATCAAGACGATAAATTCATCTGAAGACACCATTCTCTGAGCACGCCCTAATCCCTGCCCTTTTATCATTTTCAAAGATTATTTTGTGCCTATAGGATTCCAAAGGGCTTACTGTCTCATTATGCACAAATGGAAGTCTCTCCCAATTGTAAGGGATCAAAGTAGCCTTATAACTGCGCCGCTTTCAAGTAGAAAATGAAAAGCGTGAAAAGCCAGAGCACGCTCTCTCTGCGATGGGATCAACTCAAACTCAAGCAGCCTTGAGAAAACTTTGCTTGTTCAATAGGGGATCAATGCCAACAATTATTGTGGCGTTTTGCCATTTGCGCTCAGTCTCCCTTTCTCTCTGGCCCTCCCCGATACTTTCCAATGGCAGGTCAACTACATGTCATGAATTTACATGCTAATAAAATGCTATGTGTAGTTTAAAGAGCACTGAAGGATGACCTCTTTTTCTTAAGTACTCCAAAGTCATTGAAAAAAGAAATGGAATGGGCTGTGCAAGCAGATTAGCAATCTTTGTACTTCATGGATGCCAGCCAGGAAGCATCTACCTACTCCTCGCTCTCTTTTTTCAGCTGTTCGATTTAATGCCAGATATGTAAATTGGCTTTGAAAGTCGCACAGGAGCTCATACAGGACCAGTCGGATACTAAAAGGCAACAAAAAAAAAGGAAGCCTGTATCAGATGACATAGGGATATCGACATGGGAGATCTGCAGTGATGAAAGCGGTGGAGTATGGAGAGAGAGAGTCGCAAAAGGCAACAGCGAGACCAAAACAGGCCACGGTAATGTGGATTTAACAAATTAAATGACCACAGGGTGAGGTAGTTGGGGTTAAAAGGGATGAATGAACTTTAGAATAAAGTCAGCCCTCAGTTTTAATCCCGTTACTAACTGTTAGAGTCGCCTGAGTGAACCTACCTATACAGACTTTTGGAATACTTTGCCCCAAGTAAAAAAAACACAGATGAATACCCACATGCGCAGGCAAGTGCACATGCACCCACATACACACCTGTCACCTCATTCTTCTGTGGGTGGATCACTCACTCCAATCCTACTAAAACATCTTATCCAGATAAAGAGAGGGGAAAGTAGGTAGACGCAGCGTTTCAGAGATCAAAAGAGCTGGTTCTTTGAGAACTGGGCAGTGGGTCGGCCTCAAAGGGAGCACAACAAGGACGTTGGCTTGAGGCCTTAGCCACAAGGAAATGTGTCACCTGATATCATCAATAAATTAATTATTAACATGAAAACTATTTAAAAAGTTAACTTTAAATCTCTTCAGCAAAAACAGCAATTTCTCAAAAATCACGTGGAATCTGTAATGTTGGGAAGGTAGTGGCCCGACGCCTGAGGAGAATCAGTCAAGGAGGTTTGTCTTTTGTTTATATTTCTGTTTTTCCAGTGAAATGACAAATGGGCGTCAGAGCAGGCAGGAGCACACAAGACGGCAGCCTTGCAGCTGTTCCTGTGTGCCTTAGCACCGTCACTGTTTGTGTTCCCAGGAGAGGCGGACAAAGCGCTTCCAGGTCGCCCACTAACCTGCCTTCTCATTACCAAAGGTCATCCTGCTGGAACACAAGGGTGACCTCTCATGCCAAAGGTCACTTAGAGAAGAGGAGGATGGGGAAGAGGAGGGGAGGATTAGGAAGAAAAAGAGGAGTGGGGAAGGTGAGCGAGAGTTAAGACTAAAAACTCACCCCTCACTTTCATTTAACCTCATCATCCATCTTGGGACAACTTCTTCCTGGACTGACACTATTGTGTGGGAAATCATCTTGACATCCTGTAGGCACTTCTTGA
>NW_023340246.1:4019265-4021777 GCF_004916995.1 Morone saxatilis
CCCTTTCAAGGCTCCAATGTGAAGGTTTTGTTCTATTGCTCCCTCCTATTTCCAGGTTAAGTGTTTGGCATTTGGCACAGGCCAGGGTGAATGCCTATAGATGGCATTGCTCTTAGATCACAGCAAGCTCATTAGCTCTGGCCCGCTGTTGCCTTCACTCAAACCAGACCAAAGACGTGATCGGGTGGAAATTCAAAGAGGGTTGGAGGAGGGAGGGGTGCATGGGGAACAGATATGTTTCCTTGGATAAGGCAGAGCCTAATAATGACTTCCTGTATTTAGCCTGGAAAACAAAACAGAGAGGCACTGCGAACAAAAGTGTCCTTGGTGCTGTCCAAGAGTGCTGTAATGCTTTTGATGTAATATCTCTAAGGTTATGTACACTGGACATGACTATGATGGGGCTGGGTGGATGTTGAGAGCTACAACATCTGGATCTTGTAGTACGTGCCTCTTGAGTTTCTGATAGTATATCTCTTTCAATAGAGCAACAACACCCTCTTAGTCCATCTACGCTGCTCCCTCCACCTCTTGTTTGCTTCTTCCTCCTTCCCTTCCCCACATCCTCCATCCTTTACCCCTCTCCTTCAGGGCCATGTGAAAACCCCCAATTACTAGAAACACGAGAAGTGCTAACTGTTGGACATGAACTTGGAATATGCAAAACACAGGAGCCCTTAACAAGGACCATGCTGAAATTTGATTGAATGCGTCAGCAGGTCGTAAAAGGCCCCCTCAAGATCAATGTAATTATGAAAGCTTTACGTGGAGGACTTTCCGGACTGGGGAGTGACCAGCGACAGGAGGAGGAGGGTGCTGCCAGCATTATGTTCCACCAACAGAACCCCTTTTAACCCAACAAGTGGAGAACAAGTGAGGTCTTCCAGCTGCCTTCCATCAGCAGCTATAGTAGACGAAGGGAAAGAAAGACGGGACGAAAGAAAAGAGGTTTGTAACACCTGCAGCAGGGTGCCAGCAAACATTCCTTGGTCCTCGGGCCCCTTGGTGATGCACTCTATAAATCCTTGTGATTAGCTACAGTAGCGGGCCTAAGTGCCACTTAAATCAAACCCCAAAGGGGAAGTTGTTGTGACCTCCAAGCTTTGGAAATGTGATTTAGGCCCAAGTGATTATTACAAAAACAAAGCTAGTTCTGTTTCTCTAATAAGAGAGGATGGAAGGATGAAGGGTGTGATGGAAGTGTATGAGAAGAAGTGCAACGGCAAGTTTGCAAGAATAAGCCATTATTTGAAGACTTCATGACAATCAGGAGAAATAACTCCATGTTATTAAGCTATTAAGTAAACTTCAACTAATAATAAGTCCATTATGCTTTAGTATTCTGGGAAGACTACACACCCAAACAAGACACAGATGTGCATATAGGAGCTAAGCCAATGTTTTCATATAGTGATTGTGAAAACTGTAGTTTGTGCAGTCTGCTTTTGCTCCAAAATCTGAATCAGCACCTATCCATTTATCATGTTTTTCAAAGCTTCTCCCACTGGACAGCATCTCCAAAAAGTGACAGCAAAGATAAGAGGAGGGGTGTGAGTTGTAAATCAGACTAAAAGCCGCCGATACATGGCATGCCTGGGTAATCACAACATTAACCTGAGCCACAGCTATTGAATAAATGAGAATGGGACTGACCCCCGAGACAAAAACTCCACAAATCACAATTAAGTCCACCAAATGAAGCAGCAGGCCCGACTGTAGCACAGAGTCTCCGGAGGTCTATAAACCTGTTGTGCTTACGGTAACAGAAGGGATGGCACAGCTCAGGTCCGACCTGCCAGAGTATTGTTGACAGCTGACATGGACCAGACCCAACTGCACTCTTTGACTCTTTCTACATACCATCTATCTGCAACATAATACAACTACTTATACTGTAGACTCTTGTAAGAATCATTTGCAAATTATTCACATAACATTTCATTGCATTTTCCACCTCAATCCACAAACATGTTCGGATTATGAGAATGCACACCTTTTCCACAACCACAAGTCTTTAGCCTGGCTATCAAAAGGGGCGGTTAATGGCAAAGCTAATTAGACAGACCATTTTGGGAGAGTTTGACTCTTACACTGTGTTCCAATTATTATTATTTTATGGCTAGAATTATGTATATTTTTATGTAGTATGGTACATTCACACTGAATTAGTTAAAATATTAAGTATACATTCAAAAATTGCTTGATGCTTTTGACGGTGGTGCTTGCCAACACTGTCCCACGAGACATCACACAATAGAAATAAAAAAGCTACTCATAGCAGGAAAAAACACACTGTGTGCCAGAAAAACAGCAGATGTAAGCAGATGTTTAAGTGTAAATGTGGACTCATCAGAAAGAACAAAAAACAGGGAACAGTCTGACATCATCAAACCTCGACCCTTAATCTTAAACACACAAATACACAACTGAAAGAACAAAAAGTGTTCACATGCAAAAATGTCAAGGAGGGGAACACAAGGGTAGCTACATAATCGTGCATTCACTCTCTCAC
>NW_023340246.1:4021877-4022304 GCF_004916995.1 Morone saxatilis
GTAGCCAAACAGTACGCAGTGAAATGCTCTCGAGCTGGCCTTGACAGCTGAGGACATCCTGTGAGAGGGCTCATGTCTGCGCTGGCAGCCAGGGACGATCAAGAGTAGAGTCCTACAGGGTGACGTAAGACTTGAACAAGAGGTGTGTGCATTCATCGGTACATGTATGGGCTCTCATGCTTTCAGAGAGGGAGCTGTCTGGCTTAAAGCCACGAGTCCTAATAGGCATTGGTTTCTTAAGACAACAGGGGAGAGCTAACTGGTCAGTTAAGAAACACACAAAGGCCTTTTTATATGTAGAAAGATTGGTGTGATTACCTTCAAACTGTGTGTGCTACTGCTACTAACTCCTAATACAGGTGGACATTTATAAGCTCACAGCGTGACTTCAAAACATATTTTGCCATGAGAAACATTTATTGTACAT
>NW_023340246.1:4022325-4040897 GCF_004916995.1 Morone saxatilis
TTAGGTTTAAATATGCAAATGAGGCATAATGTAATCTTTTGGTGAATTCAAGAGAAACCTACAGACGCACATAGACAAAGCAGAGTAAAATAAACACCTAACTGTGTATTTGCTGCACTCCACTAGTCTCAAAGAAGACATGTTATGGAGACAAAGTTGCCTCAAAATGTTTTTGTTTTTTTTGTTTAGTGTCTCACCTTGATGGTCCAGTGTGTAACATTTAGGAGGATCTATTGGCAGAAATGGTATGTTTCCATTAGTGTATAATCACCTGAAAATAAGAATTGTTATGTTTATGTTACCTTGGAATGAGCTGGTTTTATCTACAGTAAGTACAGGAAGGGGAGGGTTAAGCGAGGGAGTTGCAGTCTGCTTTAATTACACCGCTAGATACCACTAAATCCGTTAAGCCAAAACACCAAAAATTCATTGGTTGTGTAATTGTAATTGTAATTGTGTAATTCATTAATTATTAATATTTGTTTTTGTCTTCTATAATTACAATCTTTCGGTTTTGGATTAATGGTCATTCAAAACAAGTTAATCAATTCATTGAGACAATAATTGGTGGATTAATCGATGATGAAAATAAGTGTTAGTTATGTTTCTAGTTTCAAATGAGGGATGGGAAAAATGTGGAGAAGTGGAAACTGCAATAAAAAGAAAGTAATGCAGGGCCTGAATTCTGAGACAAAAGCTGCTCAGTTGTGCCTGGAGTTCAGGCCTGTGTTAAAAGCAGCTCTGCACATCCTGCCTATAACCCAACACAATCATCCAGAGCGGACCACAGAGACCATATAGTGGGGATTGAGGAGTTGCCAACACCCCAGCGAGTGCCATTAGTAAATATACCCGAACGCAGAAGCCAGGCAGGCAGCTCTGCCAGAACCCTCAGCCCGCAGCCTGAGACTGGCCAGGGTCACAGTCAGCCACTCAGAGCTCCGTTCACAGAGCTGCTGCGTCCACCAGGATTCCAAAACAAAATTAGTGAAACACTGTACTAAAAACAGCTTTGAAGTGCTCCTATTCAATCTACTCCATCCCCCACTCCAAAAGAGGCTGCCAAGGAAATGCAAGCCAAATGTTGCTGTAGTTCAGCAATGTTGACATGTACGGTATGCATATATGTGCCATATGTGATTGTTTGCATGCAGGTGTGTCCGTATAGCTTTATCAAAATGGCACGCAGTGTACTTAACATGGTTTTTGTCAATTTTAATCCACATGGAAGAAGGAAAACTCGCTGGCTGAGAAAGAAAAATACCTGGTTTGTCACTAGTAGGCTAAAAAAGCAAAGTATGAAACAAAAACAGACACCAAACTCAGTTACCAAAATTAGACACAGTTTAATCACTAAACAACCACTGAAACCCGCTGCAGAACCCTTCTCTGAGGAAAGGAAGGACGACGATGCAAGAAAAGACCAAGATAAGAAGGCAGGAAGTGATACAGAGGATGCAGAGGAGGGAAAAGAAAGAAGGAGGCAAAGAGGGATGAAGAGACAAAGAGAGGGAGGGAGGCATGTTAAATCGCTCTGCTTGGCAGCAGCTCTACAGTCGGCCTTTTAGTCCAATTTATGGATGGGCTCAAGCCACACAAAGGTCTTCGTCAAGTGAAACAAAAGAAATGGATTATGCTGACCCTCCTCCGTCTATCACTCCAAGTGTCCCTATCCATCCACCTCTGTATTGTGACCCAAACAACAGGCTCTCCGGGGTCAGTGGTTTGGGTCCCGGCCAAGATTGCTCTCTTTCTTTCTCCCTCCCTTCCCTCAGCCGTCCCTGGGAACACCTTACAAACCCTCTCTGGTTTGTGTCAGTCTAATGAACAGTCTCTTAACTGTTCTACGGTAAGAAAGCAGATGGAACCCTGGGACGATTTACAGCGCACAGAGAGAGAGAAAATGAAGGCGGGAAGAGGATCAGTTAAGTTGAAATGGGGAGTACGAAATGCACTCTCGAAATGTTCCTCTGGCCGGCGAGCCCAAAATATGCCTTACATTTGCACATTTTTCCAATTTATCTCTTATTGAATTAAGGTTTCAGACTCCTGGACGCCTTTCAGGGGAATACAGCAGAGGAAGAAGAGAAAGACGGAGTGAGAGAGATACATGTGTCAGACGAAGGACTAAATCTGTGCAATTTCTCTTGAAACTGTCATATAATGATGATGATGGTGTTGGGAGCACAGCCGACTCCAAAGATGCAATTGCACTTCGACCCCACTTATTCTCGATGCTTCATTATACAGTGAGCACCCATCAAAGCTCAACTCCACCCAATAGGATTCTTTTACTCATATTGTATAGTAGCTAAATTTCTTTTATTATCACGCATGGTATATACAGGAGAATAATTGTAACTGTACTTGAACACCTTCATTTCATGCTTCTTTACTCCACTTCATTTGAAGATTGATGAAGATTTGAGATAACACAATTATATGAACTGATAAAATATAACGTAGCATTATAGATTAAACTACTTGCAGTGCATACGGTAGTTAATATAAGGTGGCATGGCACATTAAAATTAACATTGAAGGGGCGCCCTGATAGCTCATTCGGTAGAGCTGGCACCCCATGTACAAAGACTGGGTCCTTTCTGCAGCGGCCATGGGTCGCTATAGCTGTTAATGGCCCCTTTTAATCAGGGACCTAAGGCAGTTGCCTACCTTGCCTAATGGTCCTCTCCAGAAAATCATTGTTCCTGGAGAAGCAGCTGCACAGGAAGCATGAGGTAAAGCAAAATCTCATGGCAAACCACTTGTTGAATGTGCCAATGTCCTGGCAGTGATGAAAGAAGTCAGAAGAGGAAAAAAGTTTTGCTCTGTAGGGGTTTGGATAAGCCAGGTCTCCATCTGTGATTATTAAGGTCCAGGTTTCCATCCAGGCTGCCTCTCAGCTGTGTCGCGGGGCACATTCTCGGTATTAAGGGTCTCTACAGTGTCAGAAAATTGAACTAAAGGGACTGGGAGCAAAGAGTTCAGTCACATAATGCAGACTGTGTGAGTTTCATAGAGAAGGTCGGTCAGGAAGTGACATTTTCAGAACAGAAAGACTTTCAGAAGAATAAATGTCAAAATATAATCTCTGCAGCTCTCCAAAACACTACGTCACAGTGCCTGCAGGCCCATTATGTTGAAAGGGCACAGGGGACTGTCTGATCTTTAAATTCTGATTTTCAAGCATTTCTTTCCCTCACGATTTGCCAATATGGGTGGTACACAGGATGATATACAGATTAGTCCCACACACTTTATTTTTCCTTCACCTGCACTGCTTTTATATCTTGGTGACTTGCCACGAAGGGAACTGCATCTACTAACTGGGCGGACAGGCACAGTCGGGGGCTTGTCGGGAATGATTAAGCTGCATGGTGCAATTTGGTGTAACGTATTAGGGGGAATTTGGACTTGTCCTGTCCATCAGCTTCCCCTCCTTTACGGGATGATGTACTGACTAATTACCCCAGTACAAGGGCAAAAATGTACAGAAATTTTTTTTGGTCCCCAAGCTATAGTGACAAAAAAAGCCAGTCCTCATCCTTGACCAACAGTTGAGCACATAGGATGGTCAATCTCCTCCAAAACTTAGCAGCCACAGTCAAGACTGACCTGAACTTAGCTGTACCCGGCACCTATTGGTAGGATCCATTTCTGTCCATCAATATAATCACAGTCTGACTGACAGGATATAAATGCAACTTTATATGCCAATGTCAGGGTCAAAGTTATTCTATGCGATGTAAAACTCATCAGCAAATGACTTCCTTCATCAATAAAATCAAAGGAGACAGCCGGATCGGATCTGTTAAAAATCTAAACGTTTTTAGCTTGATCATTTCTTGAGGAAAAGGGATCAACTACGTTAAGTGACTGAGACAAAGTCTGTTGGAAATCAGAGGCTAGGTGCTGAGTTACATATTCCATATGTCCAGCATTACTCAACATTGGCTCACACTGGTTCCTATGGGGGCGAGCCCTTTCAACCATTCACCATTAATGGGCTGACAGAGAGCAAGACTTTACTATATCGTCTCTGCATTGTGAGAAACAGGAAGGTGGTGGGAGTGAGAGACAGACATGGAAAAGGGCAAGAGACAGAAAAACAGAGCTGGCAGTGATGAGAATTGTTTAACAGTGCTGAAGCGGACAATCAAGAGCTCTGTTCCTCTGTTCATTATGCATGACACGCTCATATCTAACGCACGCTCCATAATATTACTGTTTATGGCAACCCTCTGAAAGATCTTTTGTTTTTGCCCATTGTCTGATCCAAGGTGAAGGTGACATTGTCCATCTACATAACAGTGTGCCAGTTCATTAACTATCCACCCCTTTTAATCAGATACCTTTATGTGAGATGGTTGAGAGAGGAAGTGATAAACAGAACGCGCCCTATAAAGCAGATTGGGTGACTTGTCTGAGTAATTGAATAGCTTTACCTCTGTCTTACAATGACACATCATGACGTGATTTACGCGTTTGCAATCTACACTTAAAACGTAGCTTAGAAAAGTCTTTCCTAATCCTTTGCACATTTCCTGTAAGCTAATAAAACAGTTATATGTGCACAACACTGTTATAAGGATTTTCAGAATGGGACTGTTAACGGACCTTGTTTCATTCCTTGTTTGGCAAATCTTGATGTTAACTTGATGTTGCGATTGTACGGATCGTTGTGATTCTTAAAGTGATAATGACCGACAGAAAATGCAGTCACCACAGTAGTGTAAGTACAATGGACCCCAGAGCAAGCTATAGTAGCCTTAGCTACTGTATATCAGACCGTGTCATTGCATGATCTTCTCTCAACAAGCATATTACCCAGTAATCATCACTATATGACAAAATTACCAAAGAAGATAAGAAATGTTTTATTTAATTGAATAGCTTTTATAGTTTGTTTATATTTGTATACTTTTTGTAGAATGAGCATATCATTTTATAAAAAATGTAAAATTGTAATGCAAGTTCTTTGAACACAGGTCTATTTTCGAGGTACCAATCTGAATCACCTACTAGGGCCCATAGTCTGCACAACACATTGCTGAAGGGCCCCGGCTCTCTCTACGGGACCCAGTGCAACCACACTGCCTGCACGGCCTATGCTCCTGGGTTACCATCAAGCTTACACTATATCCAATGTGATTGCTCATGATTACCTTCTCCTCCTTGCATTCCTACTGATAATGTATGTTCTAATCCCTCCCTGTTTCAGTGTATGTTCCCAGGTGCACTGTGCGTTTACAGCCCCATAAATACCCAGTGTTTGCCACTTGACTCTCTGCACACTGTGCATAGTGCGCTCTCTCTGAGCCTTGAGTCACTGAATTAGCAGCCTAAGAAACAGTACAAGGTGCGATATTCATAACTCCATAGCTTGTGATGGTAACATCAGCCCTCTATGTTGGCTCAACAAGCTGTCCATTTATTAAAACCTTAAGCTCCGTTTTGCATACAGGCCTCTGTGAGGAAGAATAAGGTTGGTCCAGGGGTAACCGAGCCCCTGACTGGGAGGCATATGAGCCAAATATGATTCGACAAGGCCCAGAGCTCCAGGGTCAGGCCTCAGCAAGGAACATGTGTCCCTAGGAGGGAAGGCCTTGTTGCTCCCTCAGCCAGTCAACATTCTCCGGTTTGCGCAACAAATCCTAATGAGGCTGTTCTCTGTGGGGGGAACCAGGGCCCTGTCCGTGGGGATTTGTCTCAAGAGCTAAACAACCAAGCAAAGATGCGGTGAAGCAACCCACTCGCTTACACTCTCGTTTGCGTGCGACGAGAGTGTGCGTCTCACACACACAAACCGAGACTGATGAGGTGAGGGAAGCCAAAATGTGTTCTGCAGGCTGAGGCATGGCAAGGGATTAAAATGTGTCCACCCAGAAAATCAAGACATAAAATATTAAGCTCAAAATACAGACTGATATGTGAGTGATGGCCCGTGACAAAATATCTATTTGGTTAAGCTACTGGCAGTAGGTTAGGAAAGCACAAGTAGACCCAAAACCCTTAAGTTAGGTAGTCTGCAATGTAAACCTGCGGTTTGGGCAGTTGAGATTTATGGGTGGTTCAAAATACTATTGAATTTTACTGCTGTGACAACAAATAGGCTAAGCACTGCAATGCAGAAAAAAGAAATCAGTCCAGGGTTTGTTAAAAAAATTTATTAGATAGGGTTTTAGAATAATTCCCATTTCTGATCAAATATGGGACATGAATGTCAAAACTATAGGGACAGATAAATGAAATATGGAAACGTGTCCATCTGTGGTTGATATTCCTACAAACTCAATACAGACCAACAAAACTTACTGAGAAGAGACAGCGGGACAGAAAAGGTCGACGTTCAAAGACATTCCCATGTTCCTGATCTGTCGTTGGGGTCAGCCCACCTGAACCACATTAATTCATTTTCCCCTTTCTGTGCCTCTTCCTTTTCCTCAGGAGAACTGTGAAGGTAATGCTTTGTAGCGGAGCTCCGTTTAAAAGTCAGATTGCTATATATTACAATGATACACTCTGACATCTCTGTTGACCACAGTGCACTTTTTTTCCAGAGCAGGAGTAGAATAAAATAGTGGCACTAATACGCAACACCTGTTCCCTTTGGGCAGCTAGATTGATATACTTGGTCAGTATATCAAATATACAAACAGTGGCAGCTGTGGTGCAGGCAGTGATATGGCAAGGCTCCGGGCCTGTGTGATGCAAAAGACAGAAACAGGGGTTGTTTCTCTGAGCACTTCTTCCCACACAGGGCCCTCTCCAGGTCAAATAGCTAAAAGCAGAGTGTAGTGGCCAGAGCTTATAATATTTCACATATGCTTTTTAAAGAGCACCAGGCGCTATTGATTTCTTTAATCTAAAGCCCGGGAACCAAAAGGGAAAGGGTTTTAATTACGAGGCCCATAAAGACACTGAGATAGGAGTTGATATGATGGATGGTCTGTGAGATGCCATGATAGGATCCATGCCTCTGTCTGCTGAGGCTCAAGTTGGCCTGTTGGGATCATCGACATGCCAGAGACACACCCAAGACTTAAGTCCAGTGACAATCAAAGGGGGGTGTAATCAGGAAGTTATTATAAGGATCTGGCATGAGCATTAAGCATTTGCCAGTATACCTCTTCATACCTGGTTGGCTTTTAAAGGATCACTATGTAGGATTAAGTGGCATCTAGCAATGTAGTTGCAGATTACAACCCCCTTGATTCAGCCTCCCATTCCAAGTGTGTAGGAAAAACTACGATGGCCGCAAAACATGTGAGAAATGCTAAAAGGCCCTATCTTTTAGCAATCAGTGTTTGGTTTGCAACTGTAAAAATGTGGCAATTTAACATAGCGGCCTCCTTAGAAGAGGAAAAGTCGAGAATTACCAAAGTCAGTGGGATTCTTTGGGGACCAGGAATATCTGTACAATATTTCATGGCAATTCTTCCAATAGTTGTTCAGATATTTCAGTCAAAACCAAAGTGGCAGACCAACAAACTGTCAGACAGACAGACCAACAGATTGACATTGCCATAGAGCCATTAGGGTAGCATGGCTAAAAAGTTACCCGACATGGACAAATGAGGATCGGAAAAGACAAAAAGGGCTAGAGAACCGGTGGCTCTCCATCTGATCAGAGTGAGTCTTATAGGAGGAGACATAAAATGGATGGTATAGCAGCTGAAGCCTGCATGCTCAATTTCCTGTAAACAGCGTGTGAGTATGTGTGTAATGGAGGATGGTGGTAAGTAAATCTAGTAACGGCAGTCAAAACTATTTTAGAAAGTCATCCGGTGATTCAGCTTAGAAAAAAAAAAAACATCCATTTTTAGTTCACAGACAATGTGAAACTCCTTTCTACAACATATGTTTTCTCTTAGTCATGTCCTCTTCACATCCTGGGTTTTAAGAAATGTGTGATATACAACAGCACACAAAGTGCAGCTATTTATAACATGTTTATGATTCATTTAATAGCGGAAGATTTCATTCAGGAATGAGCTGCATTGAATTTGAATTTCAATGACATACAACTTTGAGTTATGATATCTTATTTGTCATTAAAAAACATTCAGTTTACGGGTCATTATACTTTATGTATTATATCATGTAAAGTCAGGTGCGGTTTCACAAGCTTTGCATTGTGTGTAACACTGAATGTTGAATGTGAGCTCAGCATATATTTTACATTCTTCATTTAATCGTACATGGGGTCGAGACTGAAAGCACCCCAGGTATGATCGAAAGCTCTAAACAACTACTAAATGGACCTTACATGGGGTTGTTTGAGATGTTGCAACAAGCTGGTAACATTGCTGTGACTTGCTATAGTAAGTCCCGTTTTTTTTAAAGAAAAAGCTCTAAAAACATACTGTACACTACCTGATCAGCACCAAATGGCAGACAGACACAGGTAGAGACAAGCTGGTGAACATAGTGGAGCACTTAGCAGCTAAAGAGGCATTATTTCCAGACAGAGCTAAAGGAGAGTGAATATTGGACTTTCACCTGCCAGCTAGCCAGAAAAACACATTTAAATAAGCAACTGTGTGCTAACAAGTTTGCAATATCAACTTAAAAGATCAATGCTGTGTTCACAACTTGTTTCCGTTGCCGCAAAGTGGTCAAGAAGTCCGTTATTGCAGGTTTAAAATATGGACATGAACACTAAACAGGTTGACAGTCTTTTTCCAAAGGATCTTCTCACGACCAGATAGACTGTTCTCCCATGGAAAGACTTTGAAATTTGAGTCCCAGGTTGAATTTCATCCCCACTGAAAGCAAAATATTTATCCCAGACTAATCTAAATCCATGTCCCTGACAGGCCTGATAGTGAAAGGCTTTGCTTCCTCAGAGCTGGGGGAACATCTCTCTCTCAGAAACCTGCAGTGGATCCGGCGAGCCAGCCTGTCAGCACCAAAAGACACAAATCCATACTGTGTAGCAGTTTGCAGTCTCTACAGAGACAGACGGAGATTAGGCATGCTGTTGCCACGAGGGTCCACAAGATCCACCAGTGTCTCCATCCTTCAGCTCAACATCAAAGAACGCTGTGCAACAGTTTGAATTATAGCCAGCAAGTGTGCAGTCATGCCTCCGGTGGCAACCAACTCCCAGCCCGATTACCCCCTGTGCCACCCCGAGGAGAAAAAGCATAGGATACAGCTCATAGCGAGGCTAGATAAATTACAATACCAACAACTGCACATTAGCAACAGGACAAAGGGTCACTGGGGTCATATGATGGCTCAATCCCTCACCTACAACGCCAGTTTGAGGAAATGTATGGTTAAAGTTACAGTAGGTTTAACCCCTGCCAATCATCTGTGTTACTACTCAGGGTTCAACGTTGATGTTGCTCGATTGGGCAAGTGGGTCTGAAATCTACTTGCACAAAGTCGATTTTTACTTGCCCCAATACAAAGAGTTTTATTTAATAGCATAGATATAACACAAAGATCCTCTGAGCTGCCATGAAAGCGAGGTGCTGTCGGCTCTTGCTATGGCACTGCAGTGACATTTTTCGGAAAAGACGTGCCTTTGCAATAACAACCCTGTTTGATCCGCCTTGCTCTCAAACTTTCAGAGAACTGCAATACTTCTCCTACATCTACCCATCTTAAACTTTCCAGAATAATTTCAATGCTCGCTTGCACTTCAGCTCATGAACTTTAGCCCCGAGTGCTACTTACTTTCATCATCACCCCTGGAATAAACAAAGTGTTTAATTCCTCTTTACCACTTGCCCAATATAGCATTTGACTTGCCCCAGGCAGTAGTGCAATCCTGCTATTGTTTTAGATTGAAATGAAACAAAATGTGTTTTACAGTATTGTTCCACCTGTCTCGCCATCTTTAGATTGGCAGTGCTTCTTAAAAAAGATAGTTACATGACTTATTACTGTAGGGTTATACCTTTTTCATATTTATCCATGAGGCCGATTATATAAGTAGTATCTGATGTCCTGAGAGTGCAAATGCAGGTGCAGACAGGTTGAGCTCTTCACAAAGGTCTTCCATTTATTGCCTCTTTTTCCAACTCTAGCAAAAAAATAACTTTTCAGCCTGTTTGTGCATTACCTCACTTTCCTTTACTGCCATTGCTCAGGGAATATTCCCCTCAACTAAATGCCAACGGTTACAATCGGGGAAGATTACAGCATATTATCGGCAGATGGACAAAAGGCGATTCAGAGCAGGCTTTTAAGAGCGCAGATGACACATGGGATTCATTCTGAGGCGATGGAGATGAATACTGGCGTCGTCAGCAGAAGGTAATGGTTGTAAATAGAGCAAAAGCAAACTAAGAAACACTGATAACACAACAGATGCTGATGAGGAAAATAGCCATTTTCTTAACTGTTACTGACAACATCCAAAGATACAAAGGACAGATTTTTCCAAAGAGGACATTGCAAGAGCAAATGGAGGCATCATACAGGCTTCAAAAAGATATATAAAACTCTGGATTTTGGTTCCAGCATATTTTTTGCTGAATGGTGACACAAAGATAGCATAAAGACTGATTTAGAAACGGAAAGGCTGGCTTGCAAAAAGACAACGTTATGGAAAACCTTGCCCAGATGGAGATAGGCCAAAAATGAGATGGCAAGCAACTGTTATAGCCAGCTGTCCAGGCCAGTTGTTCGTAAGGGGTTGGGAGGCCAGGATGGAGGGATTCAGAGACATTTAGAAAAAAGTGGGGACAGTTGGGGTACAGATATAACAAGCTGACAGGAGACAGCGAGGGACGAGAGGGAGGAAAGTGAAAAGAGCTGAGAGGATTGAGTTAAAAGTAAATGAATGTGTTCACTGTGGCACACTCAAGAGAAGCTGATTTTGGAGTGGGACACATTTATCTGTACGAATCAGTAGGCCAGACTTGGCTCTGTTCTTGATTGCTGATTCTCTTTAAATTGCAAAACTGAACAGATAACTGCTCTGAGAACAGGCTCCAGTTCCTTATATGGTATTTAAAAAGCGGCAAATCACAATGGATCCATATTACACAGAAAACTGACTCGAGCAGCAGAGTTAAACAGGCCATTGATATATATGTAATAACACTCCCATGATGGATAAAGGACTGAACAAAGCTCATTCAGTGGGAGGGTTCAGCCTCATCAATGTCATCTGTTTGTACTAAATTCATTTGGAGTAATGAGTGGAAATGGAAGAGGAGTTGTTCTCTCTGTAGATAAAAACGATTCTTATTTTCAGGTGATTGTACACTGATGAAAACATACCTGTGAATATCTACTCATTCATCTTCTGCCAATAGACTCCTCTAAATGTTACACACGGGACCTTTAAATGTAACATTACAATTGCATCGAGATTGCTTATATGATCACCGCAGATATCATTTCAAAATGAAAGTAAATGCCTAAAAAGGTTTTCACATTCATATTAGTCTCTATAGTCTAAGATTGTGGCTAACTTGCGTCAAAGAAGGCAATTATAAGTCCACTTTTTTCTTTACATCAAACACGAAACACTCAACAGTACAGTAGGACTACTGGGCTGATGTTGGGGAATAGCAAGCATAGGACTGCCCCCTAGTGGCCTTTTCTAAATTATGCATGCATCTACAAGAGGATCACAAAGAGAGAGAAAGCTCAGATTCAGGGATGACAGTACAAATGCATGGGATAATGAAGAAAACTATTTTCTGAAAATCAGTAGTATAATTCAAATTACAGTATATTGAAATGAACTTGTGTGTAAAAGCATACAGTTCTTGGCTCAGGTATGCTATTCTGATGCTCTCCCTCATTTTGGAAAAACACCAAATGAAGCATCATCGGTGGTCATGGGTAATTGTGTGTGTACTGCATTTCCGATTAGGGTATGGGTTTGAAAGGATGTTTAACTTACTGTATGTAATTCTTCAGAAGAGTTCTGTGTTTGTGTCTCCTTGTTGCTGACTGCAGTGCGCTGATCTCACCTGGCAGCCTCCAGGAAACTCTGATAAGAGAAAAGCATGAACAAATCACTGAAAAACATTGAGCAACATTTCCCAGCATATGAAATCATTCTCCCACATCTGTAGATCAACAGAAACTGCCATTTATCACATGTGTTGTTATCTGGAGGCCTGTACTGGAAACAAGGCAGCAACACCTGGCCAGGCAAAACATTTCAGAATGAAACATTTTTGATAATCCTGTATAAAATTCTCCACTTCAAGGAAACTAACAAGCACATGAGGTCACTTGCAGTAATGGAAGTCAGATACTTTCAGTCCAACCCACTGACCCAGTGCTCTTTGCCTTTCATTTTCCACTTGTGTATCTAAACAGTTAGTTGGCTCGAGAGCTGCTGGTCACGTTCATATGATGTTGAGAAGCTATAAGAAGAGGATTAGTTTGCTAATGCTTGTGAGAGAAACACTTTCACAACAAACTATTGACACAGAGCTTAGTAACCAGCCCATATGCACACTGTTGGTACGTCTGTAGTTTCCTATGAATAAATCATTCTCGCTATTTTGAACTAAAATCTGAAGCTAACCAGACTGTTTACTACCATGGAGCCTGAGTGGGATGGGATTCTTTTTTAATGGTGCTGTGTGATATGTTTTATTCAAAGGGGTCACTGTTAGGATCACTAACACTCACTGCTGACTTCAATGCAATGTAACCTCTCTAGCAGCCTGGGAATATATAAGTGCTATATACTGTCTACTGGAAATCAAATTCCATGATACAGATTCAGGAGAGTTTGGAGGTAAAGCTGCAACCATTAGTCAATTAGCTGTCAACTATTAAATTAAATCAGCAACTATTTTGATAATTAGTTAGTCATTTTTTAGGAAAAAAAACCCTCAAAATTCTTCAATTTCAGCTTCTCAAATGTCTTCTTCTCTCATTTTCTCACGTATTTTCTGGTTTCTTTAGTAATCAATGGCAGTAAACGGAATGTATTTGGGTTGTGGAGAAAACAAGACATTTGAGGACGTCACCTTAGGCTTTGGGAAACAGTGATTTTTCATAAAAACAACTAATCCACTAATTGATAAAATGATCATGAACAGATAAATCTTCGTCAAAATAGCTATTTTCTATTAAAAAAAAAGAAGAAGAAAAAAAAGAAAGCAGAATTAAATAGCATGTGTTTAATTAGACTGCTATAGATTGAGAAGTGTTAGAGCATCTGAGCTGGGTCGATAATTGTCAGAGCTGATTGAAAGTGAAAGTGGACTTCCCTGCAAACACAGCTCCTGCTCCCACAGGCAGGTGTTCAAATACATGAGTAGGAGCAACTTCTCCTCCTCCAGCGAGCAGGAGCAGCCTCTGTTCCCACTCAGCTAACAGTGGAACAATGCAGCCACACGCAGCAGGACAGCGGGGCACAGGAATGTTTTACACAATGGCACTTTCGACATTCGCGACTTGAAAGTACAATACAACTGCCCCGGTGTGGGCTTACTGTGAGATACTGTTTCAGGCGTGTTTTAGCAAACTAAAAACTAAAAATAATAATAATAATACACACATTTAAATGGTGTACTTTTTATTCGCGCTAGTTAACGCAGCAGCAGCAGCAGCTCAAACTATCCACAGCTCGCCTATGTATCCAGTTCAAAGTGCTGCTGTTGACTTTTTAATGTTGGGCTGGATCCCGTTCTGGTGTCAGTTAAGATGACGTTATCATTAAAGCTTCGGCCTTAACGTTGTGTCAAATCACAGCAGAGCCTCTGAGCCGAGCTAGCGTTAACCTTGAATGCCACAGCTTCACTGCGCGAACCTGAAACACGTCCGAGCACCACCGAGTGCTAACCGAACTCTGGGGATTTAACCTCACTTCAGCACCGAAACAACCTGTGTTTGCTCTCACCACGCTAGCTTAAGTTCATGCTAGCTGACTGACGCTGCTAGCCGCTGCCAGCTAACCTCGCTGACCAAAACAGCTGGCTAGACAACAGCGGTTTCTTTCACAAGCTGCATACTCACATGGGCACCCACCTCCGGGGAGGACAGCTGGACCTGATGGGCGAGAAGAAAAGTATTCCTGGTCCTCTGCTTGAAGTTTTTTGCCGGATGCTGATGTATCCACTGTGCAAGCATCAAACCATGTTGAGTGGGCAGCTGCGCACTGAGTTCTTGTTTGCACTCGAAAGCCATTAGGAGCTTTCTGGAAAAATGTAGGGAACTTCGAAGGGAACTAGGAGGAAAGTGCCCTAGCCTCTTATCTTCTATCTTAGTGGCAGGGTATTTTTAGATTATTATTCTGGTAGTTTTTCTCGTCATTGTATTAGCAGACTGTCCTGTAGTCTTCTATAAAAGGGTCTGAGTAAATTAGCAAAAATATGGGACACAACAAATTCATGAAAAAAAAACGGAATAAATATTCAATTTTGACAGAATAGACGTTTTTCACAGCAGCCATTTTCACATGAAATAGTAGGGCAAACACAGGTGTAAGGAACTATACTAATTAAAGCTCTGTTGCTCTGAGACAACATGCACAACAGCAGCACCCTGACTGTTTGGAGTGAATTATTCCTGAATGGAATAAAACCTTGATTAGTGTGATTGGTAAGACCTGTGCTTACAGCTGCTGTGAAAAAGGTTTGTTGTGAATGAAAAACACTCTTAAAGCTGCAGTAACTTTTATATATATAATTGTTTTTTCATGTTTTCTGAAACGTTCACTATATCCTGACAGTAGCACATGAGACAGAATCTGTGACAAAATCAGGTGCTTCTAATGGCTTTTTTCAAGAATCCACCCTGCCTAAACAAAAACACCAAATCAGAGCCAGAGATGATTGTTTGATGATTGAGTCTCATTCCAAGATCATCAAATACCAATACCAATACCAATGCTGGGAATGAGACTCAACAATCTATCGTCCTTAAGCCACCAACCCAAAGCGTCTAGGAGCACTAGGAGGAGCCAGAGGAACCTGATTGTTCACAGATGATCTGTCTCATGTTCTACTGTCAGAACACAGCGAACATTTCAGCAATAATGACAAAAAGTAATTTTTTTAAAAAGCTATCTGCTTCAGCTTTAATGTCACATTTCTTCTGCATATGTTGGCGGCTATTAGCCAAAAGACAGCTATTACTGATGCAACATTATACTAAAAGGGCCGAATGCTGAATGGTAATCTAGCTTGCTCAAATGTGTACGAAAGGCTCAATGGCAGAAGATAAAACCAAATTTTAATTACAAATGATGTTACAGTTTGTCATTCCAGTCTTGCATAGCCACAGTAATGGCAGTAATGCACTTGACAAGATTTTTGCAGGCCACAGCAAATGAGCAGGAGATGCATGGAAGCCAAGGAGAGCAACTAAAAGGGGAGGAAACTGGCAAAAACCAAAGTACTCTCAGAAATTACAAGCCATTATAAAATGGTTGCAGTCTCCCTCTGTTGTTCAAAAGTGCATTAAACGACAGGACATCAGGGTCAACTCATAAATACCTTTCACTCTCAGTGCGTGCAGTATACACAAGCACATATAACGGCTGCTACAGATGCTACCTTCCAGGATTAGTGAGGTAACAGATCGACTTTTATCATTGCAGTAGTTTTGATTAGTCAGAGCAGGAAAAGCACAGCTGTGTGTGCCAGCATGTGTAATACCAAGGTCTTAAAACTGGCACACTGGCAAACTGAAATGAATGTAATATTATGATCTATTTTATTACAGTGCACCTGCGTTTGAAAAGACAAAAATTGTACATGGAATTGCCATTATGAAAACATGTTGTATAAGTTTTATGTCTCTTTAACATTGGCAGGTGTACAAAAGTGACAAAGCATTATAAAACCAATAAAAATGGTGCAAACAGAACCTCATTTAAGCTCACAATTCAACACAATTGTGCTTCTCATTGTAGCCTTGCTTTAGTTTTCATAGAAAGTGGATTAGTTATGAGGCCATGAATTAATTTATGAAATGTATTTTCACACTAACTAGTATTAACACAACACACAGAGGAAGACCTTAGGAAAACAAACATAGATTTAATAAAGAGAAACACATTTTAGAGGAGAACTGACATTTGCGCTGACCTACTCTTGCTTTCTCAAACTGGACAAACTGTAAAATTAAGTTTTTTCAAAAAGTTTTAATATCATGGTGATTGCAACCTAGTTTTATTTTCTAGTGTCAGTGGTAGGAACAAGACCTTTACGTTTATAAATGGGTCCTTTTTTTTCAGACCAAAAAAAATTACTTTATTTTTTCACTAAGCCTGAGGCACCTGGAAATCACAGAAACTGGTGGAGAAATTAGGAATTGTTGATCATTTGGAAGAAACTGGGAACAAAGGGTAATTATTCATTATCTGGAGTTTGAGGACAAAATTCTGTTTATTTTAAGAGTTCCACAACTCTGATTGCTGTGAAGAAACCAATTTACAACAATATGTAAAGAATATGAAACATCCACGAACAAATCCTCTTAGAATTATGTTTGGTTGCTGCAGTTGTCACATGGGGGCAGTATGACTACCAGACTGTAAACTGCACAGATTCTACATAGCAGCATTCACACCTCATTTACAAAATCTGTTGTGCTCTATCCTAAGTGAAAGCTATAATGTATCTCATATAACCAACTGTAAAATGGCATCATAAGCACCTTAAACGAGCAATATGAGTCCATTATGCATTATTCATGACAGTTGGGTCATAGACAACTGCTTTAACAGCATTAATATTCATCATATTCTATTTTGCAATACGAACGTTTCAAAGAGCTTCTGACTACTTAACACCTCCACTGTGGCAGATTAGGTCTGACTGCCTTCTTCAAAAGCACTTTGACTGTTATTAAAGGGGAGCAGAGCACTTGGCATTCTCTTTGCCCTGCTTTGACTTTCCCAGCATGACCTCTGGGTCAAACATCTTTCATCATCATTTATCTGACACTAAACTTGTTTTCCCCAGTAGCCCTGGCCATTACTTTAGAGCTGTTTCTTTGAATAAAACCTATAACAGTGTGGCAAATTAATAAAACACTACAGCTTAAAAACAAAATCAGCAACATAGTGTCACCAAATGTGCTTGTCTGGAGTGCACAGACTGATATTATATGAGATATGAGGAGTACAATCGCAATAACTCTGCAGAGGCAAAGCAGGTGCAGGCTGAAACGAAGCAGAAACAGCACAGCAAAAAATATTAATGGTTGACTTAAATGGGCTGTGTTTTTCAGTCGAAATGTCTAATTGATGTGCATGCTAAGTTAGCCACCTGGATCCATTTCCCCTCCAGAATTAAGCCTCTTTTAATTTCTCCTTATTGCTGACCTTCTTCCTCCTAAACCAGCTGAGTAAACATCTCCCCCTGCACATCTGAAACATTAAGCACTAAAAATATGTAAATAGGTCTATATGTTTGCAAGGATAGGAACTTGCCTTGTTATGAGAATAAAACTTATAGGCAGCTCTACTTTTGGAGATGATGCTGCATATGGTTGCTTACACCTAACAGATGATTAACATCCAGGGCCAGATTATCTAAAATGAGCTGGTAATGGTGAATGCTGGGTAGGAAAACTTGCTGTTCAAAATTTCAGATGAAGATTGGAAAGCAGCTTGCACTAATGCAATGCCAATTAATTTGGTGGAACTATATAGATATAATAAACACATACCAGACATATGCACAAAATGTACAAAAACTTGAGGAACATGAAATATTAAAATGTCCTTAAAATGTAAGAGTTATACTTAAGAAGATTGTTTCAAAACAAATATGACTGGACCCTAAGCTTTTCCTGTTGGGCTTAAATCCAGAGAAATATAATTATACTAAAAATGAACGAGCACTTTCAGACCTCAGCTCGCTCCACATCACAGAGTGTATTGCACTGCTGTAGAAGAGGATAAGACAGACGTTATCAAGCTTCAAGTTTCTGGTCTTTTTTCATTTTTCTTCTAAATATTTGTATTATTTTGCATCTATTGGAATCAACAGATTACCATTTGTTAAAACAGGAGGAGCATTCTTGTTTTGAAGGGTTTTTGTGTGTTTTGTTTTGAATAAATGCAGCAATTGTATGTAAAAGGCTTTGGGTTTGTAAAAATCTTTTTTAAATATATTGTGGGGGACAAAAATGAGCTGGTGCCATGTGGCAATTGCTTGTTTGGCACAGTTGGCAATTCAGCCTTGTTAATATCCATGACTTTTTTTTCACTTTCTTACATTAACAATCAATAAACAAATATGGGATGTCATTGTAACTATTGATGAAGGTTTCTTAAATCCTGGAGAGTCATATTCCCTTGTAGTGTATTTTTTACCAAAGCTGTTTAACAGATATGATGATATGTAACTTAATTTCAAGATCCCTTCCAGAAGGCATATATACAAGTAGTCTGCTTGAAACAATAATGTGTGTCTGATAGCCTATATTTTATTCCTGCATAAAAGTATCATTTACACATTAAAACCCTTAAAAAAATAATGTATTAATATAATAATCAGGACTCAAGATGTCTCCTACTTCACTGTAAAGTCCATTCTCAGTGGATGCACTGGTGGATTCAGGTTTCTACATCACACTGTACAAGCTGCATACTGGACCAGGACTGACTTCCTAACTATTTGTGA
>NW_023340246.1:4040922-4059295 GCF_004916995.1 Morone saxatilis
TTGTTCCTTAACTCAACTATTCCTTACAGTGAATGCAACAGAAGCTGTCTGTGCCAGGAGTTATGACACTAGAAGTGAATCAGAGTTGTTTCACCATTCAATCGCCTGAAAGTGGAAAGTCTTCTCAATAGATGCTCATTCGAAAAGGTGGATTTTAAGGGGCGTTAGAGTCAGCAGATGAATGTGAAAACATCTTACTAGTGTCAAACTCTGCACAGACAGCATTCTGTGCATTCACTGTAGGAATGAGAAGAACAACATATTTGTGAATGGAGGGGGCTGTCACCTTGTTTTTAAATATGCAAGACCAACTTTATTGGAAATTACAACTGCACTTTAGTAGAATTCCTGACTTCCTCCTTACTTATGGCTGCCAGGTGTGGGCTGGGGAGGAGGTAAAGTGGCCTTTGAGGCGGACACCCTTCACACAGCGGACCCCAGCAGCACTGTGGTCATATTAAAAACTGCATCGCCTTTTGTGACAACTGTAGATCAGTGGGCCATCAGCTCCCCCCTCGCTCTTGTGTCAGGGACTTGTAGTCTTTAGTGTAAAGAACGCCGCCGCGTGGTAGCGGCCTTTGTGAGAGTAAGACTACAGTTCCCTCAGAGCTACTCGGAGGTGTTAGTTGTCAATATGGCTGTTGTCAGACAGACAAAGCAGAGAGGCAAATAATTCGCCTCTGATTAGAAATCCTTGGAAAGGGGTCGGACAGGGCACTGTAGTCAAATTGCTTTATTGTTCGGCTGCAGTAAAAGACACAGCGGGTCTTTGCTCAAGTTATAAAGTTAAATGGTTAAGTGGACGATTTGAACCGAGGTAAGTCATGTACTTAGCTATCTACAACACTGAAAGTGATGTTATTAATATCAAACGCTCGCTAGCCAGCGACAGCGGCTAACGTCAGCTAGTATCAGCGTTGGCATGGCTAGCATGTTATGCTAATCATTCCACAACCCAATGCTACCGTAATAGCCTACGTTAAGTTGCTACTAGCCGTCCTCTGCGATGCCAGTGCACTGTTGCCAGCATGAATTCAGCGGCAGCGGTGCCGGGAACGATGGAAACCACCGTGGGTTAGAGGGCTGCATGCTGGCTAATGCAACGTTACACCGGGCATTGTCCGTGTGCCACAGACACATTTGCTAACGCTAGCTTTCGGGCAAAGGGCGTGAAAGCTGGCATCACCGGCGGCTCGCCCGCAGCGGGGAGAGCAGCGACGGCTCTGTGCTCTCACTGCAGGCCCCATAGTCAGCAAAACAAAAACACATGGAGGAAAGAGATACCCCGAGCTATGGTCCGTTTTAGGACTGGGACAATTTAGAAAACTTCACCGCCAAAGAAACGAGTTTGGGCTACACTGGGAGTATCGGTGCATGCAACCTGTATTTAGGTAAGGACGCTCCTGATGTTGCTTGCATGGTAAAAAAAAAAAAACTACTTGATTTATGCGATGTTATTTTCTCTGTATTGTATTTTCTTCTTCCGTGAGCTTTAAAGAGTTGCTGAAGTTGACGGTTATCAAGCTCTCATCAGATCCGTTAGGGATGTGGTTAAAATGAAGTTTGCTGAACCATCTGTCAGCTGCTCCTGTCTTATAATTAGTCAGTAGAAGAAGGATGATGAACTTTATTTTCCCTGTCTCCCTCTGCGTTACACACCTGTCCAGTCTGTGTTATGTGACCTCCAGTAAACCATGGTAGGGCATTGATTTCTCTCAGGCTGAGTGTTTGTCCCCTGCAGGGGTGAACCTGTGCTCACTGTGTTTCAACCAGGTAAACCAACTTGAGCCAAAGTGAATAGTTAACCCTGTGAATACTTGACCAGGATGGGTAATGATTTCAAATGCTCGGGTTTGTTTGCAACGTACAATGTGCCTCTGCGAAAGAACAGAGTCTCTGAGGCTGTCAGACAGTTGCAGATTGAATTGTGTGTAGCTCATCTCTCTGAGGTATGACCAGTTTTGCATTGGTGCTAGATAACGATTTACTGCTTTTGTAGTCCTCCTTATGCATTCTTAATTACAACTAAGGGACTAGTTAATATATAATAGCGTCCCTGTGGTTCGTAAGTTAATGTATTTCAGTGTGTGTGTAAAGCTAGCTGTTACAGTCCTCTCAAGGCTTCCATTTACCACACTGTCTTATTAGTTTCCTTCGTGATAACTTCCAAACACTGCGTGCACTCTCAAGTCATTGAGTTTGATTTGTGTCCTCTGCGCAGCTTAGACTAACAGATGTAGGAAAATGCCGGTGACCCCTTTTAAACCATTTATCATATCAGCATAGGTCGGGCTGGCACAGAAGACGGAAAATCTGCCGCAGTCTGATTCCAGTTGCATTGATTTTGAGCACAGCAAATTGCTTATGAAAAACATAGAGCGTGGGTGGTGTGCAGAGATCCGGGGATATATTGGAGCTCTTAAAGAACGGCAGTCAGAATGTTAAGATAGCATCAGCTGTCAAGGTGACTCTGGCACTCTGCGTGTGTTGCCTGCTGGTTCCCAAAAATAGCAGATTTTTATGCCCTGCCCCTCCCTCCCCTTTTCTTTCACACTTCTATCTCGCGCTCTTGTCTTCCTTTTCTTACTTGCTGCCTCTTTATTTTCTTCTTGCAGTTTTTTTTTCCCTTTCCCACCCCTCTCTTTCTACTTTACCCCTCTAACTCTCCTCCGCTACCTCTCTCTGCCACACTTCCTCCTTTTCCCGTCATTCTCGTTTTTCTCCCCCATCTGCATCTGCGTTCCTTTTTCACTCTTTCCTACTTAATCCTCTCATTTCCTCCCAATCTCATTTCTGCCTGACTTTCCTCCTCGCTCCTCCTTCCTCCATCTCTCTCTCTCTTCCCGTTTCCCTCCTAGATCTTGAGCATCCACTTACTTGTCTTTCCTTAACTTCCCCCTGCATTTCCTGTTTCCTTTCCCCCTCCTCTTCTTCCTCCTCTGTCTCACAACCTGTCTGTCTTGTCTCTCATCCAGCAGCAGGATGTCTGAGTTCAGTGAGGAGCCGCGCTTCACTATCGAGCAGATAGATCTGCTGCAGCGGCTGCGTCGCTCCGGCATGACCAAGCAGGAGATCCTGCACGCACTTGACACTCTGGACCGGCTGGACCGGGAGCATGGCGACAAGTTCGGCCGCCGCACCTCTTCCTCCTCCTCCTCCTCGTCCCCGTACGGAAGGCGTGGGCGGGGCTAAAGCAACAAAACTGCTCGGAGGATAGGCGAGCTACAGTCTTCAAGCAAAACAACACTGGCCTCGGCAACCACCACCTCTTCCGCAATCATTGCAACCGGCGAGCAACGAGCGCGAGGCCGGCCCGGCCGACCACTCGGCGGCCGCCGCATCTTCCACAACCTCCAAAATCTCCACCGCCACGCAGACGCAGTTCGGCAGCGGAGGGGGACTCTCGCCGTCACCCAGCAACAGCTACGACACCTCCCCACCTCCAGGGCCTCCGCCGCCTTCCGCCATCTTGCCCTCACCGGTCTCACTGGTGGCTTTGTCGCAGAACGGGAGGGATAGCCTAGCTGCCACACCCAACGGGAAGCTGTCTCCCCCAAGATACCCAGTGAACAGTGCGGCCGCAGTGCGAGCGTTTGGCTTTGAAGCTTCAGAAGAGGACCTGGACATTGACGATAAGGTGGAGGAGCTGATGAGGTGAGTAGTGACGGAGTGGAGTTCTAAAACTTTGTTTGGGAAACTTTTCACTCGCAGATGTTTGCACAACTGTCCAACTGGTGCTCGTAGAACTGGACAGCATATTACAGTGAGTGGGTTACGGTGATAGAAGACTAGAAATGGGGTTTTTCAGCCTGAAATTGGCGAATATGGCAGGCGATATTGTACATTTTGGAGACCTTTTCTTTTTGGATTGTGTAACATGTTAAATAATTGTAATAATAAAATATATATGTTGTCAACCAATTCTAGTTGACATTGCTGAGAGTGGCGGCTTCTCTCTCCCTCTGTGCTGCTTGCCACAGTATTGTAAATCACAGAGCACTCTGCTGGATAAACATTCCAGTGTCACCAATATATTACCATAGGCGTTTTTTCTGCATGATATACTGGGAAAATAACAGTTTTCATATCGGATAACATATACGCCGATACCAGTACGTCCGCAATATCATCTGATATTATCGGTCGACTGATAATATCGGCCAGCCTCTGTAAGACTAGATACCTTCTGAGATTGTAGATCTTATTATAGACATGGCTGTGTTGTCTTTTTGCTGGTTTATTCAGTAAAGTGTGAACTGTAGTGTGTAGTGGACTGCTCATGCTGTCTGAATCAATGAATTTCCATCATTTCTACAGTACTAGGGGTCCTTTCACAAAATGTTCTTGTGTATAAAGCACACAGGAAAGCACTAAAGGTGCTCTGAAAAGCAACCTTGAAGGCTGTTATCCATCTTTTCTGTCTGATACGTTTTCATTTAGAACGGCTTGTGTTACAGTGGCCGCTTGGTTGGAGTCGGGGGTGTGTCTTTATTGGCAGTAATGCCTGCAACGATGAGGCGAGAAAGCACCGTTTATGTCAGGCTAAATGAAATGGCACCAACTGGAAACTCAAGCTCCATTGTGTTTAGCTGCTGTTGGAACGCATACATGAGATTCATTCTTCACCTTGGAAACGACAAGAAAACAGTCTCACTACAAAGTTAATTTAATTCTGGAGCTTTTGATTATATCACATGAGCTTCATCAGCATGGTGTTTGCCCACTTGAAATGTTTTTCCTGAGCATTTTAAAGACATCTGAAATACGTTCTGGCATAAAAGCTCAGGTTCACACTTGATTCTTGACCTTGGAATGAAAAGTGGAGGAAACACTTCTCACCACAAAGTCCATTTAGTAGCTGTGCTGGAGCTTTTGATTAAAGGTTTATTGTTTAACAAGACTCCGTTTTTAACTGTTAACACAGTAGTTAGTTAACGGTTGATTAACCTGCTACGGTTGTGTAAATGAATTTGTCTGTGGCTGTTCACAGTTATGTTATGTTCACCAAGATTTGACTGTTTGAAAAGAGTTGTTTTTTTATTACGTTCATTTTCATTATTGCCAATGTTTCAGTTGTACTACAAAGCTTTTTATCCAGCCTGTAATTATGCTGGGTCATATAAAACAAACGGAACTGATCATTGGAGTATTCCATGCGTCAGTATAAATGTGGTTGCACTGACTGATGCCACCAATGCAAGCTGGAAATACTGACACTTCTGTGACACCTTTAAGGTGCAATTCTACTTTGCATTGAGGTGTCAAAACCTGGCTTGCTCTTAACTTGGTTGGTATGTCCTACATTATCTGGCAGAGTTCATTCATGATTACCCTTGTGGGAGCTCCAGTAAAGAGGACGTTGGCGCCGGTAATGTCTTTGCTGGATGACAAAAGCCAGTTCAAGTCGATCAACGACAGCTCTTGTTGGCTCCGTGTAGTTCGATGTGCAGTTCCATTTTTGAGGAAGTGGAGCTACAGCAAGATATGTGGATTATTTTGAATCAATGAATTCATTGTTTTTGTCCGTTAGAGCTGCAGTGATTAGTCAATTAATCGATTAGTTGTTACAACAACTCTTAAATGAATAAACTACTAAGTATTTTGATAACAGATTAATATCTAAATTCTCTGAGTTCAGCTTCTCAAATGTGAGTAATTTCTGGTTTATTTAGTCCTCCGTGGCAGTAAACTGGATATGTTTGGATTGTGGACCAAACAAGACATTGGGCTTTGGGAAACACTGATCAGTGATTTCTAACATTTTATGGACTAACCAACTTGTTGAGTTAAGCGAGAAAATGATGGGCAGATGAATTAATAATGGAAATAATGGTTACTTGCAGCCCTATTGTCCATAAAATGAGGAGAAAAATGGCCATCATCACACGTCTTCTGTCTTCAAACCAAAACCCAGCCCAAAGATGAAAATGCCGGGACCGGTGAATGGTTCAGTGCAGATGAACTTTCAGTTGATTGACTAGTGGATTATCAGCTAATATTTCAGGTCTACTTGATGCAGAAGCAGAATTGAGCTTTTACTGCAATTGACTGGTAAGTTTGCTAACCACTAGTGAACAGCACATGTTCCTGTCAGCTAAAGATACACAGATGAAGAACAGAAATAAAAGTGTTTGCACAGACCTTGGCTTCCTTTTTTTATTTTGAAGCACAGCGGGACCTCATGACAGTTGTGATTAGCACATTTGTCTCGTACAGCTCGTAGCACATGAAGATGTACATCCTGTGATGGAGAATCAAAATAACAGACTTGAATAAAGGCGTTCTTGTTGAGATTATGCCTACAGTCAACAAAGACTATCGCACAGAAAGGAAGTATTCTGCTGCAGACGTTTGAAAAGCCTTCAGGGTTCAAGATGACATTTGCTAAGAAGGAAGGAAGAGAAGCCGTTAGAAGCGTGCACCTCTGGAAACATTACATGAAATCACAGACAGTGCCATCAAATAAAATCACATGCTCTGTAGTTACTCGGGCCCTTTATTGTGACAGTGTTCATAGTCTATCACAGTCCCCATGTTGGACAGCTCTTCTCTTCTTCCAACCACTTTACACATTAGCCCTCTCCTCCTGCCGCCTTCCAGCTGCCCCGTGTGAACACTCGGAGTAAGAATAGACATTCAGTGCACTAGCTGTCCCGTTGCTCATTCACGCTGCCTCTGCATTAAATTACACGTCCTCTTTAGAGAGCCCAAGAAGTTAAGGAGCGTTCGAAAGCCCTCGTCCTCTCCGCCTGTAGGACTCTCCAGCGTCTCGCTCGGCAGGGCTGCGGTGGCGTGACACGAGGTTTCAGCTTGTCAACAATCCCACGGTGCCCTTCTGATTTTTCTCCCTTTTAAGTGCACATTTCCATCTCTGCAGGGGTTCGGCCTTTGAGTTGGCATCTAACACATCTCCCTCCTCCTCCTCCTCCCCCTCCACTTCCCACTCTTCCTCAGTCTTGTACAGCAGCTTGTGCTACATTGATTCGCTGGTGTCGATACAAGCAGCGTTTTTTGAGCTCTAATTTTAGCTGCGCCGCAAGAGGCTGGTGTGGACGGATATTGATGCTGGATGTCAAGAGTCGTGACGCATTTTCATTTCAGAAATATGCTAACAGAGAACTCAGGACTTTTGATGCGTTCTCTGTTTCCACTGTGTCTGGGATACTGACTGGTTCAAAGGATGCTGTGATTGTATGGTTTGAGCACCGGTGTTGTTAAAGTTGGGTGGGGGTAGGCGCCCACTGGACATGCCTTCCAGTAAAAAGAAAATGCACTATTAGTATGGATAAAAGCACCGTCCAGTTTACACATTCGATAGGTGTTCACAATCTCGTACCACAATGAGAAATGAAGCTGAGACAGTCACGAGCTTGTTGGTGTGCGGGTGTGTATGTATGTATGTATGTATGTTATTGTGTATGTATGTATGTATGTATAGGGGAGGGGAATGGGCTGGAAGCCAGAAAGCAGGGTGGGTACACTGTGTGACTGCACGTGTTCACTCACCACCCTCCATGCCTGCAAGTCTGTGCATGTTTTATTTTTTCCCCCGCGGAGGACTGAGATAGTGGAAACATGTCCGACCGCCAAATACATTTTGAAAAATCTAGATGACTTGATTGTGGCTCAGTTCATTTAAATTCACACAGTCGTTGCCTTTGTGCTCCTCTGAAATGCAACGTTGATTATGTGGGAGCCATAAAAAAAAATAGAAAGAGAACAATGCATCGATAATGCTGTCAGAATGCACTTAAGATTCAAATGGAGCATTGGTTTTGTAGGTTTCCCATGAATAGGTACAATACAAAACAGAGCTTTGATTACCTGACATATGAATCAGGTTTTGTATTGAATCACAGTCAGAAGTGTACAACGTGTAAGCTTTTGTCGTTGATGCTGATGAATTAATGATTGATTGAAAAAATAAAAGCTTTGATTCTGGCCATACGTTAGTGGTCGATGTGTTCTCCCTCCACTACTTTTATTATCAGTCTGTCAACTATGTTTTATCACCCCTTACTTATTCAATTAAAAAGAAATCAGCGGTTCGTTGACATGCTGTTGGATTTGTCCTCTTCTTGTCCGTTTCCTGATGTAAAATACCAGCTTGCTTCTTGTGATTTCCCTGCTGACAGTGCATTAAGATGTGTTGTGCTGTGTGTGTTTGCAGGAGGGACAGCAGCATGGTGAAGGAGGAGATCAAAGCGTTCCTGGGGAACAGGAGGATCTCCCAGGCGGTGGTTGCACAAGTTACCGGTGAGTAGCAGCACCGACACTCTGGAACCGTGCTCTTAATTTGAGGTGTGTTTTGTAAACATGCGGTCATTTTGTCCGTCATGCACATTATATTTGGTGTTAATTGTGTGTCTGTGCTGTTGAAATGTACATTTTATATGTTAAGCAATGCATAGGAGATTTGGGGTGGGGGCTCTTATACGTCTACTTAAAGTGGAAGGAGGCATTAACTGATGAAGTAAATGTTGATGGCACAGTGTAATGACTGGAATAATGACACCACCCATGTTTAGATTAGTTTTCTATAAGCCTCACTTTTCACTGTACTACTGGTTCTACAAGGAGGAATGTCTGTTTAATTAAATTCATTTAGAACTGTAATACTGTTAAAATACAACAACATTTTTTTTTACAACAAATTGAAAATACTTTAATTATGAGATCACTAAAATGGATTTTAAATGAATTTTTGCATTTTTGTTTCATTTTCGTTCATGCACGTAGCTCATGCGTACACCTGTGATTAGTTACGAGCTATATTGTAATGGAAAGCTAGTAAGTGGAAGTAAAATGAATGGTTCAGAAACACTGCAGTCATGGGTCCAAACGGAAGCTATTGTGTGGACCAGGAGTAGCCCTTTTTCACCAAATGAAACCGTTTTTGAACCGGTTCCGTTCAGGACTCAACTAGGCTCAACAATAAATAATCTCATTGAAGGAAACCTGCCTCCTGCGTGAATAGGGTCGGCCTACGCTGCTGTAGTTTAACGTTGGTGTGTTCCACCATTTTCTGAGATGGTATGAGGTGTAAAAAGTTTGACAAACATTGCACTATACTGTTGCTGCCTGGCATGATATTTCCTAAGAAAATAAAGGCTCCACTTATGTGTTGACTGAATGAATGAACAAACTCGCACCTTTTCTCCTTCAGGTTACTCACCCCTGCACTCCCCTCTGCCAACCCCTGCTGTAGTTACTAGTTTGTGCTAAGCTATAACGCTACCTCGGCTCTGTTATTACCAATGTAATGGACAATATTAGAATAGCTTTAGCCTGTTCCCAAATTCAATATAAAATTGTGAATTTCAGTTTAGCCCTTCAGTGAACATGCTTCTGTCTTCTCTCTTATTTCCAAAGTGTTGTTGATCATTTCTTCACGGAGCTACTGTAGGCTTTGACGAAAACGGAAAGTGATCGGTTGTCTTTGAGACAGTGGTGCTGGCAATAATTCCACTTGGAAACGCCATTCCTCTTGAATAAGTGTGCATAAGGTTTGGACCTCCCTTCTTTTTACATTGTGTTACTACTGACTGATGCGGGGAACCTAATTTTCTACCGTTTAATTTAGAGCTGTCGCGATAACGAATAATGAATACTGCGCTATTGACAACCGCAGGGGATGGCAAGCCAGCGCCACAACTGCACGTGACCTTACATCACGTGATGTTTAGTCTTTGAAGAGACTCGACACAGCAGAAGCACTGTTTAAAACGCAGGAGGATTCTCTCTCTGCTACTTGGCATCCTCAATTCACAGAATCACAAGCACCCCCGAGTTGTGTCCCCCGATCGGATCGTAATTTTGCCCAGGATTCCGATTCCATACTGGAGGAAGTCGCGGTGGAACTTCCAAATGGAAACACTCCTGAACAAATTGTCATTGCACATTTTGTTTCAATTATTTAATTGCTCAAATGGTTGTATAATGGTT
Source organism: Morone saxatilis (assembly GCF_004916995.1). Lineage (NCBI taxonomy): Eukaryota > Metazoa > Chordata > Actinopteri > Moronidae > Morone > Morone saxatilis. The sequence goes on from NW_023340246.1 coordinate 4,050,868, forward strand.
TTTGTACATGAATAATAGGTGGTAATGCATTCAGTGTTTTTTTGTCTGTGTGGATTTGTGTGTTCCCACAGACAATTCTTACATGACTGGTTTTAGTGTTGGTTTAGTGACTATTTACAATGCAAAGGCTGACATTTAGATAAAAATAGGTGCTGTAAAATCAGTAGAAAAATATTGGGATTAACCTTTTGTAAACCTAACAAACACAACAAAATATCAAGCAGCCAGTGGAGAGGAGTGAGAGTACTCAGCAGTATTTCTGAGGCTACAGCTTGTGTGAGAGACAAGTGATCGGAGAAGAAATAAATTCAGAGCTAAGGAGAGAAAAACACTTTCTCCCTCTAGTATTCCCCTCTGTCTCTCTTGAATCCTTCCAAGGGGTTGTCTACAAATTGTACCGTGGCTTGATGCAAAACACTCTTGTAATTCGATGTCTGGCTGCTTTCCAGGCATCAGCCAGAGCAGGATCTCCCATTGGCTGCTGCAGCACGGCTCTGACCTGAGCGAGCAGAAGAAGAGGGCCTTCTACCGCTGGTACACGCTGGAGAAAACCACACCAGGTACGTCCGAGTGTTTCCACCCTCACACCACGCACTCTTCACTCTGTGGGCCTCATATTACTATAGCTTATTGAGGGACTTTGGTTAAAAATGGAAGACAAAGTTTGAAGGGCAGAGAGGGCTCCCCGGTCCATGAAAGTGAGTCAAGTGGCGTGCAAAGCTACGGTTGACCAAGTGAAGAAAAGTTGTAAACTTGGTGTACAGATAGCAGAAGAGTTAGCCTTTAATCGCAGCAGGGGGCAGATCCAAAGAAAGGAAGCACAGTAGGAAAACACTCTGCCGCCAGCAGTTTCCTGTGAGACTGTTAATGAGATAAGTACAAGTAGACGGCGTCTTGTGGTGTATGTGGTGCTGTGAGATGTGAGATATAGTATATCATTTTTTATATATATATATATATATATATAACATATGAGATGCCTCAATTCCACGGAATATCTCATATGTTAGCAGAAGCTTCTTGAAGTGTAAAATGAATTGGAGGCTGGTGGAGATAACCGCAGCAGTTTGTAGAAGCTGAACTGTTTTGGTCGTTTTTGCTCCTGATTTGTATTTAGTCTTTTGATGAAGATCTGTCAGATTTCAGTCATATGCTCTTGGTTACTTTTAGTCAACACAAACTGAAGGCATTTTTAGCCTAATTTTTGTCACGCATTTTTTGTTTTCTAAGCATTTTGAGGCTACAGCTGTTGCCATCTTTGTTGTGTACAGTAACCATAGTTACAGGTGTGGTTCTCATCTATCAAGTTAGTGGAAAAGGCACTATTTGCTTGTTCACACACAGGGTGTCCATGTCACCCTGCCCTGCAGTGATACAACAGTATGGCTCTCCTCAGTAAATGCAGCTATCATTTTCAAACACTTTGCTGCTCCTGCCCACCTAGCATTAGCATTACCACAGCCACCTGTCCTCTCTCACTGTCACTGTTACCTTAAGAGGAGAAGCTTAAATGTCTGATAACGTAGTGATTTTTCTTTAAGCGAACAACAAGAGGAACATTTAAACAGGTTGACAGTTGACATCCTGTAGCAATACCGGAACTCATTCCTTCCAATTAGAGATGTTCCGATACCATTTTTTTTCCCATCCTGATACCGATACCTGAACTTACCGTGTGTGTGTGTGTGTGTGTGTGTGAAAAACTTTTAACAAGCTTATACTACTAAGCCTGTATGATTGCTATCATTGTTGTATGGCCTGGCTCAGATTAAACCCTTTGTCGGAGTAAGGCGGGTCATGACCTGTTTCAGGGCTAATAAATGACGTGGTATCAGATGGGTGCACAGACAAGCATACTGGCTGATATCCTTTGCATTTTAGGTAGTGTAGGAAGTTTTTCCAATACGGGTATCTGTATCGGCACAGCTCTACTTCCAGAAGCACAAAAGTTGAAAGTAACATTAATGGTCTCAAGTCGTTCTTGAGTGCAGGTTTTTAGAAGCAGAAGTCAGGATTGAAGTTCAGGTCTGAATGGTGACAATAAAAAATGACACTTCATTCAAAATACGAACTAGTGCTGGAACACGTGCAATTCAAAATTCACACTGTATGAGTGCAAGTGGCTGTGCTTTGTACTCCGGGGGTGTAGCCTGGGGTGTTTGTAGAAAACAGTCTGAAAGGAAAACCTGGCAGTTCTCTTTGTTAACGGAAATCTGTGGAAACTAGTGAGCCATGAACCCATAATCATGACACCAAGCCATCTGAGATCTCATGTGAGGAATGTTTTGGATTCAAAACCACAGATAGAAAAATCTGAAGTAAGGTTGATTGCTTCTTTTTTAACTGCCTTACAGTAAACGTTACCATGACAACAAATGTGAAATCCCCCTGTTAGCGTGTCACTCAAGTGAGTCAGCTCGGTATCACAAATGAAGTGAACGGTGATAATTCTAGTTAGTTGAGCTCTAGGGCCTAATTATTGAATATGCATGGTCTGTCTGTCTCTGTCTTATTTTTCTTGTTCCAGGTTGGTACTCGACACTTAAAATATCGTCAGGGAGAGAAATCTTTAGTAAGTCGACGATCAGTTTCTCATTTTTGTGACAACTCGAGGTTGAGTCAGCAGCTCTGAAATGTTAACACGCTGTAGTCCGGCTTTTCATCTGTCATGAAAAATCAGCGTTCACATATGCAGAGGCTAAAATGAACCTAGTTTTGTCTCGACCAAGTCATTTTAATGTTCGTTTAATAGTCAAGAAAGACGCACAGTCAAAAGATGCGTCTGTTGTCTTGCACAACCTGAAATCCACCCTTCACTGCAAATGGTTAACAGTAAAAACAACAGGCCTCGTGCTGGCTTCGTATACGTGTGCGTGCGCTGTATCAACCTATAGCCAGGCAGCAGACATCCCACGCCTTGTCCTCTGCGGCATGTTCCTCGGTGGAGCCCTGCCAACACCGACAGCAGTGGAAACTGCTCTATGCTATTTATGGCCAGACTGAGCCCGGCCCAGCTCAGCTCAGCCCAGCCCCGCACACACGCCTCCATCAATGCTGCAGAGAAAACTGATGCCACATTCACGCCGTTCTGATGAGCTGGACTGTTGCAGGGCGACCCAGTTAGGCCTCGCTCACAATGCCTGGCGCGTCAGATTGGGTTGTGATAGTGAGAGTGTGAGCTTCTGACCCCATCATATATCTAAGCTTTTAGCTCGAATGTGGCTAGTTTTAAGAGTTTGAGTGCAAAGGAAACCGTGTGTGGTTTTCTTTTCTGCTGTGGTCATGATTTGAGATGAGGCGGAACAGTCTTTGTCAGCACTATTCAGTCAGAGTTTATAATCAGAATGTATTGTGAGATTTGCAAAAGGCGACATGCATTTCCACATGCATTTTCATGAAGGGATGGGCTTTCTGACTGTTGTGTGCTGTGCTCAGTCCTTCTGTCAAAACAGCCACTACACACATTATTACTACTTTGTTTTTGTTGTAACTTTCGTCCTCACGCATGTACCATCATCAGTTGGAACTAACCAGTGATTCTGCTGCAGGTGCCACTCTAAACATGCGGCCAGCTCCGTTACCTATGGAGGAGATGGAGTGGAGGCAAACCCCGCCCCCCATCACCACTGCCCCCGGAACCTTCCGGCTGCGTCGAGGAAGTCGCTTCACTTGGAGAAAAGAGTGCCTGGCCGTGATGGAGAGGTGAGCAGGGGAGGAGGGGAGGAAAGGAGTAGATTAAAGATCATAAATGAGAGTTTTTTTCCCTATCTTTCTTATTTTTCATATGTCCCTTATTTCCACATGGAGTTAAAGAAACATTGCAACCTGTCCAAGAAAAGGGCTCAACGATTGTCATAGAGTCTCAATATTGGCCTGGTTGCAGCACATATATAACAAACAGCAGTAACTCAAGTATGTTGATATTGTCCTTGTGTAGTGAAATTAATTGAATCACTGTGGCTCTTGTGCTATTTATAGCTACTTCAACGACAACCAGTACCCAGATGAGGCCAAACGGGAAGAGATAGCAAACGCCTGCAATGCTGTCATTCAGAAACCAGGTAAACCACAGAAACCAGCAATGTACCACAATGTAAGAATATTACAACATAACATTTTACTTATAGGGATGAGCGAGCGCTCCATTCTCTGTATCTGTTCAACCAGCTCAATAATCTGCATACATATCTGTACTCGGACTTAAACTGGACAGGGGTGGTGTTTGAATCAGAAGCGGACGGGACTAACCAGAAGTTGTTAATTTAAGACTGGACTTGATACATTTTACTCGATTAAGCCGAGTACTTGCTCAACCCTAGTTTAATGATTATAGCTTCATTAGCTGGTAGCAAATATGCCTGTATATTATGCAAATATTCTGAACTACCATGAAAACTGCCCCTATCCTCACAACCTCTGTAATCTGTCAGCCATGCAGTGTTACAGAGGTGGATAATTACTTGATTAATCGATAAACTGATACCGTTACAGCGGTTGTTGCTGGTGTTCTTTTGGGACCAGGGCATCTTGGATCTGAGGTTTCTTGGACTTGATCAAAATTTTACAGACCAAACATCTGTATCACATCTGACGTGTGATCTGCTCCTTGCGCAGTGGGATCAGGTTATTTCTTTCCAACAGACATTGAAGCGCCATCAGTTTACAAAGGCACAACTAAGAGTGGAATTGACAGCTCGAGGGCGCAGATAGAGTCTAACAACAGGAATCAGAATGAACTAAAAAGATTAGAACAGACTGGCTTATGACTGTGACAGTGGAAGACACTCAGTTGAGAATGTGAGTAAATGATACAAGACTGTCATGTGATTTGTTTCAGGGAAGAAGCTGTCTGATCTGGAGCGGGTTACCTCCCTGAAAGTTTACAACTGGTTCGCCAACCGTCGCAAAGAGATCAAGAGACGGGCTAACATTGGTAATGTGGCTCTGGGGAGGGAACACATTGATTGACATGCGTTAACATGAGCATTTCATATTTAATTATAGCAATTATAACATTTTCTTATACACAGAATAGGCTCACCATGAATTCATTCCATCACTGTAATTGGGTTGATGATTGTTAATCAGTCACCTGACATCTGTAATGACCTCTGGCAAATTATACAATTCCTCTTGCATTAACCTAGATGCCAATTACATTTGTAAAGTAGAGGCTCCATTACATGCTAGCCAAAGGACTTTTCAGAGAGGACAACAGGACTTATTAAAGACATCCAGGATCATTTGGCCACAGTCTGTGCTGTAATTCACAGCCGTCTACAGCAGTAAGTCCCAACCTTTTTTGTCCAATGTCCCCCAGCCGCTCAGTCAGATGAGCTTCATCAACACGCCATTTTACAAAAATGTGTTCATTTGAATAGATTTTAAACTGGATGTTCTTCATCACTGTTGAATTATATAAAAGTGGATATTTGTGCAATATTTTTTCTAGCTTGTTTAGGTTGGTTTAGTCAGTTTGCATTTGTGCTCCTGCTCGTAGAAGCAGAATTTGGAAGTTTCTACCATTTATCCCTTACTTTAAGCAAACTATTTCAACCATTAATCCATCAAAGGTGCTGTAAGTCAAATAGGCATTTTGGCTAACTTCCTGTCCGTTCTCGCAGTTAGCAGTCCCCTCCCTCCTCCTCACATCACCACAGTAAAATTCTGTGCCCCTGAGGACCGCCTTTTCTAGACTTCTGTCCCCTGATTGGATAAAGTGGGAGCGGCATACCAGAACATTTATTCTCTGTTTACTGCAGAAAGGAGGGCCATGTTACTGACTGAACACTCTGTACCACTATTAGCTGTCAGAATGTAAAGTTGTTTAACATTTATTTTAACAAAAAAATATCACTTAATGCACCTTTTAATATTTTGGACTATTTCAACCTCATTACTTTAACTTTCACCTGCTGTCCATTCTGTTTAAACTGTTTATCCAATGCTTTAAGCTACCTATGTTACACATTTATCTATTGCTTTTACCTGTTGACATTTATATGTTCGCTCGCTGACTACTTTTCACACAGCACATTGTGTTCAGGTGCTCCATCTGACTCTGTGTCAGTACACACTCAGTGGCCACTTTTTAGGTGCACTGGTACAATCTAGTGCAATCCAATACAACAGTTCTGCCATAAAGTCTACTTTATAACACTTGTTATAGTGTTTATTTTGACAGCCAAAGAGGTGATAATTCATTTATAATGTTTCAACATTGAGGTCAATTAATGGTGGTGTACTGGACTGCTTTATATTCAGAGGTCTTTCTAATAATCTGCACCCTGATGTATGTAAATGGAAAGAAGAGAAATGGACATTGTAAACTTTGCAACAGTGAAATTTATGGCAGAACTGAATGAATTGCAATAGATTGTACAGATGTACCCACTGGAACAAAGTGACGGCACTGAGTGTAAGTATTTTAAAAATCTACATTTTTTTTTTTTTTTTTTTTTTAAAATGAGTTCAGCTGCTCCACAATCTCTCCATGTACCTGTGATTGGGACTCACTGCTCTATATGTATGTAATGAGGGACATAATTGGTGATCCATCGTAAATCTAATAATCCATCCTCTTCCTCCAAGAAGCCACAATCCTGGAGAGTCATGGGATAGACGTCCAGAGTCCAGGGGGACACTCCAACAGCGACGACATCGATGGAAACGACTTCTCAGAGCAGGTAGAGAGAGATTAAGGGTCCCAAAAGACACATAAAACCAGATTTATGTTCCAGACAGTACTGTAAACGGTCTGAGGAAAGGAAAAGAGGCCGCTTCTCCTTGTGTTACTGCTCCATGTCTTCGTTTAGTATTTTACTGCGTCTTATTTTTTATTTATTCATTTATATTTTTTCTTTGTTTTTATGGAACAGCCTCTTGCCAGCCATTCACATGGAGCCCTTGGCGAAAGGCTGTTCTTGGACAGCACTCAGTATTCCAGTCATTAGTCAAGTGTGATCATGCATTTTACGCATCTTTCATTCTAACTAAACAATACATCAGTTGACTTTACTAATTAGTTCCCCTCTCTCTGGCTAAAGTTGTGTTAATAATTGAAATCAGCAGCTCGTGGTGTTTGTTTGGAGTTGAACCCTGTGGCCTCGCTGGCACATTACCACTCACAAATTCACACAGAGACAAATTGCAAGAACATTTGAACTGCTGTTTTTCCTCAGATGAACTCTGAATATATCCGTTCCCAAATATAGAAAGCACATAAAGTTCTTTTATTTTTATGAAGAATTGCTGCTCAAAGCTGTTGCTCAAGGCACATTAATTAACAGAAGCTCACTATCCTCTCTTCTTTTTCCTGTAACCAGTGGAAACTTAAGCTGCAATGAAAAGCAGCAACGCTCTGTATTATTGTAGAAACGCACACATGAAGATTGTGTTTCAGTTCAGTTTCACTCTGTTTGCACAACATGCAAACTCTCCTGTCAAGTCAACGTGAAAACAGCCAGTTAAAGTTAACCATTCCAGCTAATGAACACGTCAAACTGTTTTGTCTCCTAGCGATCTAGATGTGTGAAAGAATGATTTCTCTAAGTAAACTTTTTTTTTTTTAATCCTACCTGACTAACTGGCTGCTTTTATCTCCTCCAGGCATGTGACTTGCCCTATTTTGACAAGAGACCTCTCAGCCGACCTTTTGGCCTTTACCGACTGGAGCCCACCTCGCCAACCCAGGTACATCCACGCACACCAACGCCGAACGGGGAGCCGGTTCTCTTAAACCCGCCGTCGGATTTTCTCAGTTTTTGTCTCCATCCCAATCCATTCTGATCAGCCTTTCATGAATTCTGTTGCTGCATATCTGTCGTGCCTGTGGTTGCAGGGAGCACTGCTCTCCAGCACAGTTCAAAAAGAGGCCAAGGGGAAAGAGGTTAAAAGAGGTCCTTTCATCACAATTATACTCTGATTGCATGTCTTTAAATAGCTGTCAGTATACAGTAATCAGACAGCACGTCATTTAAAAGAGGATTTGAGGCTCGATGTCATCGCCCAGCCATTTTCTGGCTCCTGTGACCTCAGCTTGAAAAAGATCTCTCATGACTTTAACATCCAAAATACTTTGTTTTCAGAAATGTAAACTCAACTGTAAAAACACACTGCAGCAGATATTATATGGCTGATTTGATTTTGGTTGGTTTGGATCTGCAGTAGGTTGCAGGCTCATAGTTTTATCTTCCTTTTTACAGTCAAGAATGAGCGGGTTAGAATAACATATCTGACAATACTTTTCTGGCCATGAAGAATATTTGGATATCTGGATTTCAAGAGCAGGTGTGATTGCACTGTGAGTTTAAGGCCTCAGTATGCTCGCCATTTCCGACCTGTCGCACGACACTGTGACGTCAAAATGACCTCGCTTGGCGCGCCAGGATTTTTGGCCCGCTCGCGCGGAGGTCACGCACCACTTTTT
>NW_023340246.1:4059395-4070633 GCF_004916995.1 Morone saxatilis
ACTGCGGGGCTGACCAAGTTCTGATGAGAACTGATCATTCGCTGAGCTCCGGCTACTGTTCCCTCTCAGACGGCACATACTTAGACTACAGTGACACAGATTTACAACTCAGCAAACAACCTTTCAGACAGAGGTAGACAAACGCAGGCTTCTCATTCAACAACTGTCGCTGTGAGATTTTATCAGCTAGCCAGTTAAGCTAACGTCGGCTCCATTTGTTGGTTGCAGACGGCGTCTCCAGCTGCCTTTCTGTTTCCAGCTGCCTTGTTTTAAAACGAGAACCCTGTAAAAGGGTCTTAAACATGCATAATGCTAAAAGGCTAGAGCTGAATGACCCTGGCCAAAAGTCGGCACCCTCACCACCAAGTAAAGAAACAGCATTGGGTCACTACTGTAGGGTGAGCCAGTCAGACCCTACTCTTCCTCTCCACCAGACATGGCTTTATGAGGCTGTGGTTTGGCTGCGTCATCGCTGCGTCTTCAGATCCCACTGAGAGCGCTTCAGAAGTGTCATCAGAGCGTCCTGCCTGCTCGACGCTGTTGATTCGTGTATTTTGTCCTTTTTCCGTGATATTAGTGCTTCTATCATAGATAAGTTGGCTAAATAGTTCAGTGGTTTCTTTTTTGTCTGATTTAATTGTGTTTATTGTTGTTAATTTATACTTTTTTAATCTAGCATGAAATTAGCTCCAAACTCTGCACAGGGTATTTTATTTTGAAAATTGACCAGATTCTGTACTTCCTGTCAATGCAATCTGCTCTATGCTGCTAGTCGTGGTCGCGGCTTCTGTAAAGAATAAGAGAGAGCAGCTACGTATTGTCCACGGAGCAGAGCAGACAGACTCTCAGTCCTTATGAGTAGAGCGGGTCCTAACTTCGCCACCCTGGGAAAAACAGTTGCTTAGCTACGGTTGCTAAGCTATGATTAGGCAATTGGGGGGGAGGGGTTAGGCGAACAGTTAGCTGGTTAGCTTGATAGCAAAAACTCATTTCATCCTGACTGTGGTCTTCCCACTTTCCCTCCCTGTCTCAGGACGACAGCGCGGCGCACAGCGAGCACCAGGACCCCATCTCTCTGGCTGTGGAGATGGCTGCCGTCAACCACACCATCCTGGCCCTGTCCAGAACCGGAGGGGTCCCCAACGACATCAAGACGGAGTCCCTGGAGGACGAATGAACTGCACCGGAACTGGGATGGAGGAAGCGGAAGAGAGAAATGAGAGGGGAAAGGGAAGGAGGAGTAGAAAAGGGGGGCAGTGGGGGCTGAAAAAAAAGAGACCAAAATAATACTACTTAGTAAACCCCCTGAATCTGTCCCTCAGCCAGCCCCCTGCCAACTGTTCCTTCTCTCTCTGCTTCCCTCCTCCCACAAAGTCCATGTAAACAGTAATTACCCATCACCCCCACCCAACCTACCCAATATATTGACACAGCTGGCGAAATGGGTCACCATACGTCCTCTGATCTCCGTGAAAATGTTCCACGGAAAGAAGAAAAGGGGGGCAATCCAGGCCTTGAAACCCCCCCTCTCCCCTCCTCCCCCCAAAAAACGGTGGTCCTCGTCTGGGATTGCGTCTCCCAGCACCTCTTTCCCCCCCAATACACTCTCTCCTCACAGGATACCTCTTACTCTCTCCTCTCCTCTTCCTCACTCCCCCTCTCCTCCCCCTCTCCCCCCCAGCCTGGTTGTCTGAGCCGATCCTCAGTCTATCTCACCTCAGCGTCAACCTCAGAAAAATAACATGTACTGTATATATAATATATATATATGGTTCTTATGGTTCTCAGTCACACTCACCTCATGGTGTGCTACCTTACCTACCTACCTACATACCTACATAGCCCTCAAAATCCAACCTCTTCATCATGCAGTCCATCGGAAGAGCAGCCTCCGGCCAGTGTCTGGTCTGGACAGATGGATGCTGAGAGTCTCCGCCTCTCCCTCTCTGGCACCGAGGCATGGATAATACCGGACAGACGGAACTGTCCAGTCACTGTCTTCTACCCTCTGTAGTTATCATTCCTCAGCGGAGTGGCTTTCTGTTAGAGCTGCTGTTGGATGAAAAAACCTCTAAAAAGTCAGCTAAAAAAAGAAGTAGCCTTAATTTCATACGGACAACTACACCTTTACTTTTATGCAGTATACAGCAGGTTTTGAAGTTTTCTCCCCGACAACGAGGAAGAACAAGAAACTTTTTAGTACGCATATAAAATGCCAGAATAAAGTCCAACAGCAGCAGCGGTTTTAGTTCTTCCACCCGCATTTCCCTCTGTTTTCAACCCAAACAGCAGCTGGATATACGGTCATTTTGCCTTTAGTTTCCCAGTGCCACTATCGTTAAGTACTCGAGGCTACGAGAATCAATTTAGGCTCAATGTGATAATCAAGCAAACTTAAGCTATCTAATAAGGGGAATCGTGCTTTGTTTTTAACGTCATCCATGCCAAAGGAAAAGATGCTCGGAGCAAAAAGCGTAGAGGCTAAGCTAAGACTGATCTGAAAGCGGTATTCGCGTTCACCCAAAGCGATTTCTACTAACTCCTTTGGCGTACGTAGGTCGTTTCTCGCGCCCAGTGAAGCTTCTTGAGCCAGTGTGGCGTCAAATGTGGGCGTGGCACTACAGCAGGCCTGTGTCAGTAAAGATAGGTGTTAGCAGCCAGATATATAAAGATTCAAATACCCCTAAGCTATTTACTATTTGTTCTGTGACGCTGCCTCTTTATAATAGCCTAAAGAATGTGCTTTCAGAAGATTTTTTTTAATATCAGTGGTAAGAAATCTAAATCCACACTGGAAATGGTTTAGCATATCAGAACTTCTGAGACGGTTTCTGTTTTTATTTCATCTGTATAGCCTCAAAGGTAAAGCACCACTTTGAAGGGAATCAAATACATTTAAAGCGGTGACATTGGAAATCATTTTCCACTTTTTGTTTTTTGCCCCAGGTGGAACTTTTCCAAAACCATCTTTGAATGAAGATCATCGTAATGTTATAAGCAAAGACAAAGTGGTGTGTCCCTGAAAGGTAGAGTCCTGTTTCTGGGGGATCACCAATTGTCAAGTATTAGCGCTTTTTCAGTCTCAGACTGGAATCTTCAAATTGGCCTTAAGGTGAAAGGGTTCAAATAAAAGTTTAGATTTTTTGGGAAATATGCGTATTCACTCTTTAGTCGAGAGTTAGACGAGAAGATTGATACCACCCTCATGCTTGTTTGCTAAATATGAAGCTAAAGCCAGGAGACAGATAGCTTAGCACGAAGACTAAAGCAGATGGAAACAGCTAGCGGCTCTGTCTGAGGTAAAAAACTCAAATCTGCCCGCTAGCACCTCTGAAGCACGCTAATTAACCTGTTATATTTCGTTTTTATTAAAGCCATAATGTTACAAAAAATGAAGTTTAAAAACGTCAAGTTGACCGATGGTTACGTGCTGAAACAATTTTTTGGCACAGTGACGTCCTGCACGCCTTTTCTACTTTTCCAGGAGATATATGGTGTTGATCAGTGGGCTTTTTAGGTGCTAGTAGTTAAAGACTTTCACATTGGACAGAGCCATGCTGGCTAGCTGTTTGATCCTGCTTCCAGTCTCTATGCTAAATGAACTGTCGCCTTGGCGTTAGCTTCACATTTAGCTTCTTACAGTGGAAATGTAGAAACCATGTGTTGCTAGGTGAGTTTTTTATTATTTTTTTAAACTTGTGCCCAAAGCCAGCTATTATGCTAAGCTAACTGTCTCTTAGCTGCAGCTTCACATTTAGCGTACAGACGCGAGAGTGCTATCAACCTTCTCATCCGTCTCAGCCAGAAAGCTGATGAGCGTATTTCCCAAAATGCCCCACTGTTGCTCTGAAGGAACCCCTGCCTTAGCGATGGTTTTGGAGAACTGGGAAAATCTTCTACAAAGCAGGATTGAATAGCCAGGAACCCTCATGTAATTCATCATGTTTTAAATAGTCAGATATGGATATTGGTGATGCATCAAGTAATGGTATCTGGATCCTGCTTGTAGAACAGCTCCCAGCCCTGGGCTCTAGTCTAGTAAAGCTCTATTTAAATCTATTGCTTCTGTGTGTACGAAGCTGCGGATACAGTGACTCAGTACTGGGACCTGTGTTTCTAAAACAAAGGGTTGAAAGATAAAAACAATATGTATTTATACTCATTTTTTATGGTAATATACAAAAAAGAATGACATATGTTTTGAAATGAAACATGCTTTTATTGTTAAATTAATCATGCTTTTTCATTTCTCCTGAACTTATTTTTTATGTTATCATTTAAACCATTTTTTTGTGTGTCATCCCTTATTTGACTGAACAGCAGTCTCCCCTGTTTGTGTCTGAGGTAGAAAGCTATTTTGTGAGAGATGAATGATGATGCACCTTATTTAAAAAATAATCGCTCTTGACTTAGCTTAAAATGTAATCTACCTTCCCTTGAGCCTCCCTTTTGAAACAGCAAACGTCCAGTATACTATAATGGGGCTGGTGTGAACAAACATTTCAGTGCAGCTGCTTCACACACCGTATCGTATTAAATCAAAGCCCCAGTATGTGCTGTTCTCTCCTTAAAGAATCGACACACCAGACTCCATAGTGAAATCCAGTGATTTAATGTCGACCTTCCTCTTACAGACATTAGAATAACTACAATTACATATCTATTACTAAGTACTGACTGCATTTAGATTTGTATGAAAGTACAATTCATCTTGTTCCGTTGCCATACTATTAAAGTTATTGGAAACACAATAAAATTGTGTTTGATTATGTGGTTTGGTGAAATGTTCCATATCTGGAACTGTAAATGAACTGAAAATGTGTGTATGTTTGGCTACTGACACCCAAAACATATGAGTTAGCTATTCCCCTTCAGACCTCAGACTCTGATATAATGGAGGCACATTTTTAGAATTGACACACACTACTCACTTGCCAAGCAGTGAGAGTAGAGTGTATGTTGATTAAAACATTGTTCACCATCAACGGGCTATTGTAAGGATTTTTTCTATGGAGTTTGGTGTGACGTTCTCTCCCCATACAGAATAATAATATTGTATTCTAGAAATAGTGAAATAAGTTGTGCGTGGAAGGAAAAGACTACAAAGAGTGCATTTAGAGATTATTCTCTCACTATAAGACACTTAAATGAATTGCCTTAGTGTCTGAGAGATGCCACGGCCCAATTAGCAAGAACAAGTTTTAATCCAGCAGTATTTTACACGAGCCTTCAAGCTTGACAGAAATGTTTATGGGATGGAAAAGAACCCCCCCCCCCCCCCAGGTGCTCAAGAAGTAAAGATCCTGTGCTTTTCCAAGAGAAAACTGGAAACGCATTAATCTGAATAACGAGACAGAAACCTGAAGCAGGCTCTCCCACCCAATGTCGTGTGTACTCCAGTGGTAGTGCTTACTCTGAAGGGGTGTCCTCTCGTGGTGTGTCAGGGTCAACAAGTCTACATGTCCTTCTGTGTCCCCAGTGAAAACACCATCCACCTCATCCCAATATAGCTCTGAAAAAGAGGACTGAATGCTGTTGTATCAATCTCAAATCTAGTTATGTTCAAAATTACTGTATTGCCCATTTCAGAATTTAGTGCCTTTTTTGGACAGTAGACTGTTCTGTAATTAAGATGTAGTATATATACATTTTTTTGTACAGTTTCTTTGTTCATTTTTTTAACTTGTGTTTATTTTAGTATTATATATAATGTACAAGAGAATAAAGCTATATCAATGAGGCTGTTTCTGAGTCTTCTGGTTACAAATATCTACACAAATATGTCACGTCATGGCAGCAGAATGAAATTTATTTGACAATATAAAAAGTTGATTTTGCTTTTCATTATCAATATCATGTCTTCATTTTTAAATAAATAAGCAGTGAGGCAGTCAAAAAGATCAACTTGAATGCACAAGTATAAAATATCTTATTTACCAGACAAAAATTAATACTACATGCATTACAACCAACACAGTCCCTCGAGTATCCTTATATCTTGTTCAAATCAATGGGTTCCCATACACACACAATAATTCTAAACTTGCTAGCGAAAAATCAATCGACACACTTGCATGGAGACGAAGCTGATTAAAAATGTAAAATTTCAGTGTCAGAAAAAGGAGTGCAAGTTTTGTTTTATGAAACAGTAGAAATACACATTCAAGAGCTGAAATAAGCCCCAGGTAAATGGTTGTCAACCTACCAGCAGCACATCATTTGGTGGTTTATCACTAAGGCACATTTGCTGAGTAGTAGTCGTAATATTTCAAGGCACAAGAATAAAAACAAAACAGCATCCAATCAGACAATACCTGTAGGTACAGAGCAATTTACGACACTTGGAAGTCTATCCAGACATGCAGCTGCATAATACATGAACAGTGGAAATATGAGCACAGGAAGGTGTTGTGTAACCAAAATCAGACATCCACCGTTTAAAAGAAAAATGAATTACAGACAAATGGTTATTTGCATCTACAAATGTAAAAACATTCACATTTTCTGATAAAACATTCAATATGTGTCTGTAGTTTTCAATTACTAAGTACATTAGGTAGGGATACAGTCCTTAAACAGATGATGGGTGAGACGGTTCCGTCTACCAACAGAGGAGCATAGAGTGACTCATCTTGTGTCAACAGCAGATACAGTGAAGCCTGTAGCAGATCTGGCCAAATAAAACACTGGATTGTCATTCTTTCTGAAAGCGTACCCTATAATCACATCAACCAGCTGCTGCATGTGGGTGATGGCTGAGTGGGTGTCCGGCAATTAGCCGTTTAGCAGATACTGAGCCTCTCAAGTGTTCCACGACTTGCGGTTCTCTCCTCTGCTGCGGCCGCTCAATGCCCCGCCACCTTCACCTTTGGCCAGAGCGGTGAGGGCTGCCAGGTTCGGGCTGGATCCAGACAGGTTGGCACTACGGCGCTTTTGCTGCTGATGCTGGCGACGGCGCTTAGCGCTACACCGGCTCACCCTGTCCGGCCTTACCAGCACCCCGTAACCAGGGTTACAGTGGAAGTAGTGCTTGCCACCCACTGAACCGTCATTCTTCCCTGGAGAGAGGCAGAAAAGGTTTGTTTGAGATTCTGAGTGGGGAGAGAACTAAGAATAATGTACACAGAGAATGCAGTGAGGTCAGGTCACGGGGTTGGGCGCTGTTCTACTCACCTGCTGGTACCTCCAATTCCACTCCCACCCAGGTACCCTCTGCAAAATCTGTGGGTCCAACGTAACGCACGGTGCCGCTCTTATTGGTGCCCACGGTCACAAACTCCCCTTCTTTCAACCAGTCAGGAAGAACAGTATTAGCGGCTGCATCTCCCTCCTCAGAGTCAGAGATAATTTCCAGGCTTTCCATCGGCACAGAGAGGTTGAGTCCTGTCCCAAGGCTGCTGGCCCGGTCCACCTGCGCGGGCTTGTCCTCCTCCTCGACCAGAATACGATGAAAGGATTTGAGGTCTGAAGACTTCACTTTCTGGATCTTGAAGGGGTTTGCCACTGAGACATCAGGTTTGGAAGGCTTAACACTGAACAGAGAAGGATCCGGAGTTGTGGTGGCCTTCGAGGACACACTGGCAGCTGCGTTCTGTTGGACTTCATCTGTGGTTGAGGATGAAGTCGGGATGGAGGTGCCATTTGGGTTTGAGATCTCAGGAGTGGCCTGTTCCTCTGATGTTCCTTGAAGAACCAGATCTCCAGATGAGGCAGGAGCTGGAACCAAGAGTTCAGACACAGGCGAGATCAGATTTGGAGCTGGATCTTGAGCACTGTTGAAGGTTGTTTGGTCTTGTTTGGGCTGCTGCGGCTGACAGACGACAGACTGGCTTTGATCTTCTTGTGCATACGCTTGTGAAAGATCAGCTTCTTCTTCATCAGTGGCAGCTACCTCGAGTTCTGTTTGTGAAACTTCTGTCTGTTTGGTTTTATTCTCTTCGACTAACAAAGAATCTTTAAGTGGCTCCGAATTGTCTAATTGTTCTGATCCAATGTGATCAATTGTTGAGTCTGGCTTTTGTTTGGACTGGCGTGGTAAGTCTAATTCTGCAACTGAATCAGGTTCTTCTTGCTCCTTCAACTGGACTGATGGAGACTGATCTGGTTCTTGTTGACTCGGGTTTGAATCTGATTCAGTATCGTCTGCTTTGGATGGCGTGGAGTCCGTTCTCTCTTCATCGGCTTTACCGTCCAAAACCAGCAGTGACTCCTGATACTCTGATTGGTCCACAGGAAAAGATTCAGGATAGGTCACTTTGTTGTTCTCTTCATCCTCATATGGCACAGCGTCAAAGCTGTCGGCTCTGCTGCGGGAGAACGGAGGCAGGTCCCAGCTCAGGGTGTAGACGTCTGACAGAGTTGCTGTAGATATGCTACTCGAGATGTATCCGCTCGATGCTTCGCTCGGGCTGGGGATAGAGTCGTCCGTCTCCGGGATGATTGGCGGTGGTAGGGGCACGGATCTGGGGCTCTCTATTTGGAAGTCGGGAGGAATGATTTCCTCAATCGGAACCTAAGAGGGAAACCATGGCAACGGTAGTGACATAAAATGCACCCAAGGGATGAATCCTTGTCTGAAGGTCTGTAGAAATTACAATACTGTACTATCGATCTGAACTACCGATTAGAATGCACATGTTTTGGTCTCGTCGTCTCCTGGGGGAAGTATCAGGATCTTTAGCTGCTAAACACTCTACTATGTTCACAAGCTAGTTGCTTACTTTGTCTGTCTGCTGTTTGTTGGCGGCCATGTAGTGTACAATCGGTTTATCTGAGCTTTTCCACTGGAAAAAGCTGCTTGCTGCCACTAAATCCTACACACATTGATATAAACATACTGATTAAAGCAGCTTTAAAGAGATCTCTACAAACCTGTACAGACAACGTAATGCCACGCTGCGAGGCTAATTAAGTTACCAACTGTGTCTGCCAGTTATTGCAAAACAAAACAGGAAACAAAGAAAATAAAAAAAGTTAAAAGTACAAAGTGAACTGCCATCCATTAAACCGTCCTATAAACCAAAAAAGCCATCTAGACATATACAAATAAGATTACAACAAAATAATAATAAAAACTCATAATTAAACTGCTTTTATTATCATTTACCACCATCCCATTTTACAGATAGCTCCAGAGTAATATTGGTGAGAGTGTTTGTATGATTGTGATTCAATAGTTCCTGCAAGGAAAACATGTCTTTAAATGATGACAAATAAAATGGTTTGGCCACACACGAAAAGTCAGTTTACATGTCTGCATTCCCGGTACATACAGATACCTGTAACACCATCCGGGGCATGGGGGAACTTACTGGCTGCTGCGGTTTGCTCATGCCCTCTTCAACGCTGGCTGACTGCACCATGATGCGAGGCAAACTCTGCGACAGGAAAGGGAATTTAAAAGATGTTCCGTTAATGACATTTTAAACAAAACGCAAAATCTGTAAATTAGCGCTGAAAGGTTGTCAAGCAGATTTCAAGATGTAATCACGAGCAAGTCGGCGTCATTTCGGTCCGGTTTGGAGCCAGAGATTAGACGTTAATATAAGCCTGTAGATTTCCAAACCTGTTCATTAGACAGCGTGCGTGAAGTTGTGATTAGCTGCTGTGAGGGAATTAGAAAAGCTCGGGCTTTAGCGTGACAGTAAGACAGAAACAGAGCCTGTGGGGAAAAAGTTAATCTACCATTCTAGAAAGATGACAGATACTGTAGGCTGAACTTCACACTGTACTGCTCTCCCTGGCGGCCGCACTGAATACTAAACTAGGATAACTAACTAGGCCAGTTGGCCATCTGTTACAATATATGAGGAGTGCACAGACATATGCCATTATTGCGTATAATCACTTTAGCACATCAATAAATTAGAAAGGAGGAAATATGGAGCGTATTCTAGTGATCAGCAGTCAATATGTTGATATGAGATGCAGAAAGTGCAATAAAAATATTTGTTCATCAGATCACTCAGACAGATAATCATGATAAACTGGTAAAACAATCAGGATAATTGCACCGTAATTATAATTGCACCCATAATCATTTATCCCTATTCAGTATTCTAGTTACCTCTTTACACTCGATATGATCTGTCAGCTGATTAAATATTGTGTGTGATTTGCTTCTTAACATTTTTTATTTTTATTTGAAGAGGGCAATAAAAAAAACATATCTCATCATCTTATATCTTGAGATATTTTCAGATGTTTAATAAATTGGGACAATTGTTAAACTGTGCGTAACAGTCACAGGATATTAATCAGGACGATTGTTGGACTCCCATGCATCACATTCATTCTTCCAACGCTGCTGATCATAAATGAAGTGGTCTGATTGGGCTCTCTGTGCTTTTGCTGTGAGCAGAGCGGCAACCTACATGGGCAATATGTCGACCATCAGAGAGAAGGTCAAACACATCTACCCGAGCCCTCTGTGGCTCTGGACAGTACACCTGCAAGTCAACACAACACGTCAGGTGCACAACAACTGACCTCTGCTGTGATCACTGTAATATGGACACATCGGTTTTCATTAAAAAGGATTAGAAAGAATCGAGAAAGGTAGCCCGCACATTAAAATATCTGTTTTAAGTCTTTTGGGGCATGTCCAAGTCTCAAGTCCTGGAGGGCAGGTTCAAGCAACCACATTATCAAGTTGTCAAAGGCTGAATGGTGACCGTTAAAGTGACAGGATGTTTGAACGTTTTCCTTTCAAACCTGTGTGATTCTTTACTTTTATTTTTATGCATCCTACTAACAACAACCACCTGATACAGCTGATTCCTCTGTGCCATAGAGCTCTATTGCCACACTGTGTAAGTACTCACTGTTCCTATTAGTGTACTCCTGTTTGAGTGAAGTTAACCTTGTCACAGTGACAATGCTAACGTGCAGATTTTAAGCATGTTTACCATCTTAGTTCAGCGTGTTAGCAAACTACCGTTGAGGCTGATGGGAATTTGTTTTGCAGGTATTTCTGGTCATAAAACACACGATTAAACCAATTCTGACCTGATGATGATGCCAACAGGATCCACAGTGCTGTTTCAGGTCATATGTGTGACCCATTTGAAAGCTTTCTGTCCTCTCTAGACAGATACTTTACAGATACTTTGTCAACAATAATAAAAATATAAAGTGCCGCCAGCTTTATACTTTGATACGTGTGTGTGTTATACATAACTGAGACCACATTCTTTCAGTACATAGGCCTAATAACTCTTTGATCAGGACTTGTCATTT
>NW_023340246.1:4070733-4071189 GCF_004916995.1 Morone saxatilis
GTTACAGCTGACTCAATATGTGGACATATTTTTTTAAATCAAATCAAAGTTTCTGGGTTTTTTCCTTATTAATTAGTGGATTAATGCTTCAACCTTTCCACATTGTAAACCCTGGCAGATTCAAAAGTACCTCCTGGGGCACAGGTACCTCTGGTAGGCAATTACTGCTCTACAGTGTTTTTAATTGTCAAGTTACAGGTTTTTTTTATGTTTTTACTATGTTGAATATTAATAACATATTTAAATGTACTACTTGAAACAAAGCAAGTAGAAATTGTGAATATTCTGAGACAGTGAAGTCCTGCTGTGGAACAAAAGCAAACAGTTAATGAATCAGTGTCATTAGTCTATCATCACCCGTATTAGTCTATCATGGAGCAAACAGTTAATGAATCAAGTGTATTAGTCTATCAATAGAAACAATATAAACAGAAAGCCATAAGACGTGATAAATAA
>NW_023340246.1:4071214-4095886 GCF_004916995.1 Morone saxatilis
ATGAATCAGTGTATTAGTCTATCAATAGAAACAATATAAACAGAAAGCCATAAGACGTGATAAATAAATGGATGGAGATTAGAAGACATGATTAATGTGCCTCACCTTGAAGTCATTGAGCTTATGAGTGGAGGAGTAGAGCTCCAGACTGCTGGCTGACAGCTGGTTAGAGGGTTAGAGCCAGGGTGTTAGTGAGACAGGTTAACAGCAGGGAAGAAGGGACTGTGTGAAGAAACAAAACCTGAACCCCAGAACACAAACAAACCTAAAATAATTGATTCTATCTTGTGGTTAGCTGCAGTAAGAAGGTCGAAAATGTTACAGTTAAGAGAGGACAGTTGAATATTGGAAACACTAAAGATGACAGTTTAAATGTTTTTTATTAACGCTCCCATGACCCCAGTGGGATGTCTCTGTGTTCACAGGATCCATGGTTTCAGCTAATATTACCACCTGATGAAGGTCAAACTCCTGAAATATTAATGTGATGTCTGGGTCACTTAAGAAAAAACAACTCTCTTACCCGGTTGATGATTGGGGAGCTCAGGCAGCGTCTGGGAGATTTCCCTTTGACTGCCAGCTGTTCCCTCACAGCCACCTCCTACACACACACACACAAATGTGTTTTGTAAGCATTTCTAATTGTGTGATTTATGGAAACACTATCACTTAGTGTCTTTATTTGGATGCTTTGTATTATGTGGATTAATTAGCTCTATCTGTTTTCTTTTTTGGCAGGGTAGAAAGGAAAATGTTCCAATTCTGGCTCCAGATGACATTTTCCTAAATTGCGTAAAGAGTGAAAAAGACAATGAGGATTTTATGTGCTCACGCTTCGAAGAAATATCAATCAAAGCAACACGGTTAAATGAGAGACTGGTCAGACATTTAGGTATTCTGAGTGAACTAAATGAGGCTGAATACCAAGTGATTTAATGTGGTTTTAATGTTTGAAGAGGAGATTCACGTCTCAGTTGTTCATGAAGAGTATTTCCTAACCTGTCTGAGTCTGTCCAGAGTGAGGATGTTCTCCACAGCCAGGACGCTGCGGAGGTATTTCTCTATGGCCGCCTCGCTGTCAGCTGATTGGTCGTCCTCGGTGCTGGCAGCCAGCCTGGCCAACATCTCCCTGTCCTCTGGACCGTGGATGTCCTGTGGGAGCAGGGGGACGGACTGTAAGGGGGCAGGGTGCTACTTTATGTGCTTAATGCCAGCTCTTGAGTCACCCTGCTGGGCTTTCATCTGTTTACATTATCTTTTGCAAGTTGCCACTGCTGACATGATAGAATCTATGAGCTGTGTTGTAGTGGAAATGTAATTACAGCAAAACAAACAGTGCAGAACAGCACACTCAGAATTCTTCTCTGGTCAGTTATTTAGAAAACACAGACCACAGAACATAGCCACCCAGTGTTAAATATTCAACAATGTAGAAGGCCTACATACATAAAACAGTTTGACCACATGCATCCTATCTAATCATTTTGATGTATTACACATGATACAAATTTCCATGGATAATCACACTCTAATTCTGAAAGTTCAGAGGTCAATTTCTAGACATTGTGGTTTGATTCAGCTTCCTTTGTTTTTCTGAACATTTTAACCCACTGCTGAAAACAAATTACGAACACGTTGTGTTTTTAACTTTAACCTGTGAGGCTAATAGTTATGCTATGACTCAGCACACCGTGGTGCATTGCTGTCGCATGGTTTTCATTAACATGGGCAACATTATGGAGTTCTATATAGAAGTAATATAAAGCATTAAAAAAATACATTTGTATATTATAGTCGCTAACCACCATTTTACATATTGATGACTTCCAGCTGTCAGAACAAGACGTCGTTCTTCTGCATAAAAGAAGTAACTGCAGCATTATTTTCCAGTCTACTAATTTGTTTACTAGTCAAGCAGACTGTAATGTAACAACAAACTGATGGATGTGTCAGTAGAGGTCTGCTCTATTCTACTCCTCTTCAGTTTTTTTATTAAACAAATATGCAGTTGCAGACATATCTTTCTTTAACCCTCAGACCCCCGAGGCTTACTGTCATATCTCACAGGTGCTTTACTCTATCATTCCAGCTGTTTCATTACTTTGTCAATCAATGTGTTCCTAAAGACTTGATGCTTTTTAAAAATAGCAATGACCCCAGTCAAAAGCACCCAATTCCACCTATGCAGTGAACTACTTATTGAGTTCAGGTTTGCCACAGGCCCTAATTTAAAGAATTATATACTCAGTCACTTTGAAAGAGACAGACACAGATTTCCTCATGTGCTCCGTGGACCACCTGAAATACTGATCTTTCTAAGGTAAGGTTCAAAGTCAGACATACAATACATAATTTCATGATAAAATGTTTTATGACGTAAATGTTTATATCCTATTATACAAGATAAGGACATGGTGTGAGTGCGGGAACAACCACAAATGTAACCATTTTTGAGGCTTCAGAGGCAGAGATTAATAGCAGAAAGAAATAGAAAGAAATAATAACCCTTCCCTAAAATGGTTGTTTCTTACAGTAGTGTATTATTGGGGTCCACAGGAACACGTCGGATGAGGGTGAATTTGTCCAGTGACAAAATGAAAACTGAGTTTTATTTTAATTTCTTTCTAACAAATACCTCTGTGGTCCGGTACTTACCCCTGGGATGTTAGAAACGATTTCAAAGGTGACTCCACAGCCGGGGATGGTGCTGCGCTGAGACATCCTCTTCAGCAGACTCTGAGCAAAACCCTGTCACACCAACACACACAACCACATGTTCTCAAATCTCTTCATCGGTGGCCATGTGCTTATGTAAGGGAGAGAGCAAACGTGTCATTGTGTCAGCTTGCTCCTGCCCATCATGCCTCGGGGGGAGTTGGCACCCACCTGTCTCCCAGTGACATTGACACAGATGCGTTTCCTGAGTAGCAGCTGCATGTGGGCCGGGTGGCTCAGCTGAACCACCGCATTGACCGTCAGGTAGACCCTCTGGTCAGCCGATGTCACGCGACTCAGCTGGGGGCACTCGTGGACCGTCGAGTCCCAGGAGGCCTCCACCTTCACCTGGACCACGTAGGAAAGCACGGAGAATAAACGGCTCCATCCAGCCGTGTAGGTGGTAAACTGACACTCTGAATATCAATCTTACCTCTGGATCGTAGTGTTTAACAATATGAAGGTCAAATAAGTCGTCGTCATCCTCCCCACTGAGTAGTGCATCCAACCCCCCGGCCAATGGGGCTGAAAGATTGGACTGGAAATCATCAGCTAAAGTGGAAAAAAGAGAGATGAGCGAGGAAGACAGAAAGAAAGCGGGTTTAGTAATTACTCATTATTAATCGTGATTCTGCCAAATCATGAGCATAACTGACTGTCAGGAACGACGTACCACTGAGATCCAGGAACAGGACAGGGATGTGCGTTTCCATTCCAGGGACAGGAACCCTGTGGAGAAACAGCACCGTACTTCAGCCCCCCTGACTGAACACCTGCTCCATGATACAGAGCGGCTGAGAGCTCCCTCCGCTCATCCTGACTAGACAAGCAATTAACACCCAACTGAGTGGATCTGAGGAGCAGAAAACAGTGGAGGTCTAGCTTCTCTCTAACTGCCGAACTTGACTTTTACCTGAATTTGCTGTCAACTATTTAAGGTTGTGATCACTGTAATAGTAGCTTCAGTAGTAGTAGGTTCATTTGCACCATTATTGAAATTCTAACAACAGGTTATAAGGTAGCTCCAGTGTGACAAGGAAGCATTGTGTTCTTACAGCAAACCTTTGCTAGAATCAAATAACAAATAAAAATGTCTGTAAAGATGAATTTTCACACCTCTCGACCGGTGCTCCTGGTATGCCGCTGCCAGCTGATGGCACCACAGAAACAGGCGTCTAGCACACGGCCCCGTCCTCGAGTGGAGGGTCGCGCAGGCGACGCATCAGCAGCTCGGGAGCTCTCGGCTCAAGCGTCAAGTCTCTGGACTGGTTATCATGAACATAGCAAACACAAACACACAAACGACGACAACACAGCAGCACACAGCACAGCACGAGCACCACGACACAGGTGAGCAAACACAACGAAGGAAAGACCTGCACTAAACGTACACTGACGCACCTTCTCCATACATTATACAGATAACTATTATTATTCATTTTCTTGATTATTCTTTATCTGATATTGGATACACCACATCCTGCCATATCCTCATCAGAGAAATATTCCTTTTCATGTTCTCACATTGATTTCAACCCTATTCCTTCCCCAGCCCTTCTCCATACTGGATATAGTATCTTAGGATTACTGTCAGCTAAACTGTAATCAGTTAGTAATTACTTCCATGCTTTCCATTCATCCATGGGGCTATGCTATTGGAAATGCTAAAAAAGAATCTAAATTTGCTTCATTGTCTCTTTATATTAATGGAGACATCGCTGCCACTTGGTTATGACAATTGAAAGAAGAAAAGCAGCATTTGTGCTGTAAAATCATACACTGGGGAACACAATATGAGAAAAGAAGCATGAAGTACCAGCAGTGAGAGGAAATGACATGCTGCCATAAAAAAAGTACACGCTGACAAGAAAATGGATGACTGGAAATATTGCTGCTATCACTCATTTTTTCAGAGTTGTGTTGAGAAATGCCTCCTGACTGCACCTGGTTTGCAAACTATCTTCTGTAGCTGCTGGTCCAGATACTCCTGCCTCTGAGTTAGAATGTCCAGCCACTGTTCCCTCATCCTCTCCAGGTCCACCTCCTACACACACACACACACACACACACACACACACACAGGCAGAGGTACACATACACATCAGTTGTACAGAAAAACGTACTGTTTACATAAGATAGGACACATTTAGCTACATACTTGCCATTTTTCTCTGTTATTGTGGAAATACGATGCATCTTTATCATTTATCGTCTACTTACTTGGTAGCTGTCCATGTCTTCATCCTCAGCCTGAAATTAAATTGACAGAGAAACAGTTAAAGTCAAACATTAAACCAAACATCAAGGCCATTTCATTTCCATAAAATTCCAACAAATTTGTATTTTCTTGATTGGATTTCCTCCTCACCCATTGTGATTCGCTGCCTTTGGAGGGACGCGTCTGTCGGACCTTGACGTCTCCGATGGACACGGAGAGGATGGAGGCGGTGATGAGGGGCATGGTGCCTGAGTCCGGTACTGAACGCACCTCCACCTGGACCCGACGGGACTGACCCTGGAGGTACACATTTACACGAGAGGATAGTTTTGGAAAGAGAGGATAGTCACTTCTTTAAATGTACTCCCACATACTCATGAAGCCAGACATAAGAACAGTATGTTCATCAGTTAACAGTGACACCTTAATAAACTGCTAATATTCTGGTCTCAGGTTATTCATTTTCTGCAAACAAACTCGGACCCGTGATACCTGTCGGAGCTGGAAGATTCCTCCTGTGCGTACGTCTTTAGCAGGAAGGACCTCTACAGCTGTGAACTCTCCTGCCTCGTTCAGCTCCATCAGCTGCACCCACAACTCCAGCCGGCGAGTCACCTCGCTCCACCTGCAGGTGCAGCACGCATAGGATCAGAGCTTTACATTATATTAACACACACCTTTATATGTTAGACACATAATATGTTTTAGAAATAGGCCTATTGGTCAGTTCTATTATTAGGATGAAACATTTTAGCATCACTGATAGTATGAGACAGAAATACATTGAGGATACAACATTATCATTCATTATTACCTTATAGCTATTGTCCCATTATGACGGATAGAAAAAAAAGTCTAGTGAAGAAATACATTTGAAATGAGCAGAATTGAAATTGCAGCTCAATAAACGTTAAAATAACAAACTGACAAAATAATAAATGAGTACATATCATACACAGTACTTCCAATGCCTCACTTTCTCACTTTTTTAGAAAACTGCATGCTTGTGTGTGTTTGTGTCACTGCACCTTTCTCTGAGGGACCGGGTCTTGGCTTGAATCACTCCCAGGTCCCACAGTGCCAGGTTCCTGCGGTGGTTGGCCTGCTTGTGGCCGTACACTTCAATAGCCACCGCCCCCTCAGCCAAAGATTCCACAAACTCCTCCGACACTGTCACCGACAACTCCTGATAAGTTATTAAAATGAGACAGAAATATTGTTGAATAAACTAGCAAACAAACAAATCAGATTTGTTGTTGTTTTTGTTTTGAAATTGGTGAAATATGAGTGTGGAGAACACTATGGTAAAGGTTGTGGGCTGATTTGGTGTGTGTGTGTGTGTTTGTGGGTCATGGAAAATTCCACCGGGGGTGTTACCTTGGCGCTGTCGAAGACCACAGTGCACTGAGGGTCTCTGGAGGCGGAGGACGAGCTGGACGGCGCCACCTCTGGAGCGATGAACACCGGCTCCTCCTGCCCCCAGAAATGGTACTGACAGAAGACAAAGTTGGACAGGTGGCGAGGAAGACCACTGGCCTGGAGGATTTTCACCTGAGAGCGAGAGGATATGAGGAGATGATGTTGAACAAACACGGTGATTTGTCACTCAGAGAGAGAGTGTTGTTTTTTAGTTCCGAACAAGGTCGCTTTAGAGACGTGTCTGTTAAACTTGATTTTAGTTTGGCTCTCTACTAAAGTCAAAAATGATTTCTACACACAGGGGAAATGCCTTAGGTCAACATGTAAGAATTTGTAGCAAAGACCTCCTGACACTGTTTTTATTTCATTTCATCACAAGAAAAACAGAAGCAAGAGACAACTGGATACAAAGCCAGCCCAGAGTTAATTAAACTTGTGACATTTCACAGTACAGTGAGCTGGAGAAACTCTCAACAGAGTGAAGACACAACAATGTGACTGCCTGCCAGATCCATTATCAATCTGGAACTATTTTCCCACTGGCAACACTGTCACACTCATTTATACTGAGCAGCTGCTGCATGTAGGATCCTGGCTTATATGATTCAAATTATCAGGTGGGGTTTCCCTGAATATCTTCCTGGATTTGGCTCATTTCTAACTCTTGTGATGAACAGATGAATCAGGCTTGTTTCTCACCACACAGTCCAGCTTGCGCTCCTGTTGGTCTCCATCTGTGATGTTCTGCTGAGCGTCAGACAGTCTTGTTGGACCTTCCTCCTCAGAGCCCTCTGTACCCCGCCACACCTCCACATGCAGCCGACCTGCCACCTGATGCACACACACACACACACTTCTGTTAGTCACTTTGGCAGGAAGCTAGCATATATATTATTATATATAATATTACTTTATTTAGTTTTTTCTCTGGTTTAATTTTGTAACCAAGAAATTAAGTTTATTGGTAACAAAATAAATGTAGTGACCAAACTGAGAGTATCTTTGTCACTTATAAACAATGAATCCATAAAGATACACTAATGTCATTGTCATACTGTTGGCAAGGGTGTAATGGTAAACTGTAGTTTACTCACCTTGTTTGATTGATACAACTGAGTAAACTCTCAACCTCATATCAAGTGGATAGACTTTGTTTACCTGGCCCGACTGTAGGCCTCATAATCAAAGTAATGAAAAAATACTTGAATGAATACGTGAATAATAAAAATGTAATAATCTTTTTTTTGGTATTAAGTAAAAATATCTACTCAGCATTTGCTGGATACAGCTTTACAAAGTGTTTCTTAACTTTTCTCCCCCTTTTATAAATAGTTTAGAGTTTAGAACATTAGCATTTATTCTCCACTATATTCATGAGCTCTCTAACTGTGCCTGTGTGTTACTGGGCAGGTAGTGTACAGTGGGGTTTTTAGAACGTTTTCATTGAAACCACCTGCTGATGAGAGCGGTGAGACTGAACCAAAACAGAAAAGTTTGGGGGCTGTCCATAGACCTTTTTCACAGCAGCCATGAAATAACTGAAATAATCACCCAGCGGGCTCCTACCTCTCCCTTCTGGTTGATGATGGGCACTGCATATTGCAGCTTGACGTCGTAAAACAGGCAGGCCAGGAAAACGTTGGCCACACCGATCAGACTGTGGTTCTCCTGTTCATCGAAGAACGGGTCGGCGCGCTTGAAATAGGACCGCATCACCTGGGTAGACACAGAATGAATGAATGAATGATGATGAATACATCACTTGTTGGACTTCAGGGTCTTCCTGAACGTCTGCTCTAAATCTCTAATTATTTCTCTTAAGTAAACTGAGTTTACCACATTAGCCCATATTTTATCTGCATATTCTTAAGATCACTCACAGGGTTGTCTTCATCGAAGTCCTTCCACTCCTGGTAGAGCTCCCTCATGTCCACCAACCTGTTCTCCATCTTTTCCAGGGCCCAGATCTGCTTCCCTTTACCTTTACGACGGACCTGGATGGCCGGCTCACTCAATACTGCATCACGCTGAGAAGAGGGGGAGAGAGAAAAGTGCTTTTAATACATGTTGGCTTGAACCTAAAGAGAATGCAAACAGTACATTATGCGTACTACATCACTTATATTACTGCCATCCATTTTCCAAACCACACTGTGGGAGGTTTCTCAGTAACTGAAAGTGTTTTTACTTCCTTCTAGGCAGAAATAGGTTTACAATAATTTCCCTTTGCCAGAGGTGCAGCAGTGGCTGCGAGAAAGCAATTAAGCCACTTTAAAACCTTTAGCGCCTGATTGCAGCATTTGCATCTAAAGTCAGAGCCCTCCTCTCAGTCAAAACTTGGTTAAATCTGAATACCCTGACATGACATATATTTAATACAGTGTGATTTTCTTTCCTATCCTATTCCTTCTGAATGCATTTCCTCTAATGCGCATAAACATCCATACATCCACTCAAAAAGAAAAAAAGAAAAACACATTTTTTATAACTACAGAACTTCCTTGAGAATCATCACATTTTAAGTTTCTTCAGTATCAAAGTAAACAAGTGGTAGTTGTCTGTACATCCATGGGTACCCAGCAAACAGGAACTGCTTATAGCTAATTTGGCATATTTTGACTAGTGCCAAACTTTGAAAACTTCACTACTGTATGAAAATCAATTTGCACAGACCTACGCACCTTGAACTTGCAAATACAATCTGTCAATCAAAGACAGTGTCTGGTGACTTTAGGTTTCTGTAATGCCCTTTTTAAAAACATTTTCTCTCTCTTAGACACACACACACACACACAAAGCCTACCTTCCTGTTGGCATCCAGGTTGGCAGCAGGTATCTGCAGAGTGACCAGGTACTCTGTCCTCTTGTTAAGCTCCTCGGCTATAAAGCCAGCCTCCTGTGCCAGCAGGTTGGCCCGAACTATCTGCTCCTTCAGACGCCGCAGGCTGCGAGTCATCATTGCTTCTCTGAACCGCACAAACACACATACTCGAGTTTTACAAAATCTTTAGACTTAACTGCCAACAAGGATTAGTAAAGTTTAACATCAGCTCATTGTATCTCACCTGTCCTCGCTCCAGCGCCGCATGCGTTTGTGGGAGATGGGTGCCGTTACAGCAGCTGCAGCGCCGGGCAGCAGGCCCGTAGGGTCCAGGAGGTGGGAGGGTTTCTCGGGAGTAAGCCGCCGACGGAGCTGCTGCAGCTCCTGTTCGTACATCTGCCTCTGTCGCTCCAGGGCGCAGCGTTTCTCCTCCTCGTGCTGCCTCTCCAGGGTCTGTAACACTGACTGCAAGGGGTCTGAGGTGGAGGAGGAGCCGCCAGAGGGTGGATGGATGGAAGAGAGAAGAGGAGGAAAGAGAGGAGGTTTATATTTCAGTATTCTTTCTTATACAATGAAAATTTCATCCATAAGAACGGTTCATCCTATAATCTAAATTCTGTCATTGTTTAGTCTCCCCCAAATAAGCTGGGACTGCTTCACAGGACTGCACTTGCTGTTGGTCCAAAAGTCCAATATTTACCTCATCATCTCTACTTTGGCAAGCAGAGTGTTCTGTCTGAGCACTGCAGGCTTTACACAGCCAGAACAGGGTGGGAAATATAGGAGATTATGGGGTAAATATTGAACTAGTGGACCCACATTGGAACCATTTGGGGTCTAAATATTTGGATTATACTGCACAAGCTGCTTGGAGTAACTTGATGGACACCCAGTGCTTTTGATAAAGCTGTATAAAAACTGGTCTGGTTACTTTAAAGGACAAAGCTATTTTCTATTATCCTTAAACGAAAAAAGGACCCAACCAAACAATGGATCGATCTTGTTAACAACTACAGCCTGTGTATCCAAAGCCTGTGTGCCAGAGAGCTCCACTGTCACTGTTGCACTGGTTGACATGTTCCTTCACTATAATGAACACACATACTGTAGTATGTTGTGAATCATTGCAGCATACACTGTCCATCATCAAGTCATATTGAAGTCATACTCTTGCTTAAAAATGTAGACATTGTTAGTTTGGGACTTTTCCTGGACTTAGTTCCCAGTAGTAGTCCTTCAGTCATTTGTGAAAATGCTGGCAGAGTTCCTTGGCTGTCCATGAGCGCTTTCAATGACAGATCCCACAGACAGATATGATGTAGAGGGGTTAAAGAGGTCAGAATAACACCAGCTCCACTCCCATGTCAAGTATTTTTAGACCATGTAAATAGGACTGCGCAATATGGTAAACAAATAACATTGCCATTATTTTGAAAGATATTTTGTCTGCAGTATGATTCACGATTAGTGGGAATGATCATTTATGCATTACATTTTTCAACTGCACTGAAGAAACTATTTAAATATGTTTGGGTCTGTACCAAACAAACACGTTTTCTTAACGCTGGAGAACAAGGGGGTCTCAGCAGCACTACAATACTTCATTATAATCCTATTGTACGCACATTTTGCACATGGCAGTATTGCAGTTTCTGTAATATTTAGATCAATTGTGCTGCCCTACATGCAAACAATCAAAAAAAACACACAATATTTAGCATTTATCGTATTTGGCAGTCTAGACAGTTAAGAGTTTAAAATGTGACATCAGGACTACTTTACAGGTGCCTGGATGGATAATCAAACCAAAATAGATGGAAATTGTAATTTGAGGTACAAAGGAATGTAAAATAAAAGCACAGTTTCTTAACTTTCAAGATCCCTTTTCTCAGAATTTCAGCTCTTATGACACAACAAGTTAGCAGTTAACTGTGTAAAAAAGCTGATTAATGCCTGTCATTATTCACCACAGCTGCCAATCTAAAAACACATTGTGAGGAAGCTCCTCGGCTACAACACATCAGGATGTTTTGTTCTGTTATATTAAATAAACATGGGTTCATCTTATTTCTTGATGTTGTGCACCTTCATCATTGTTTGACATTTGAGTCTGACTCACCATTGTTGCCCATGCCTTTCATCATGACTTCGGCCTGGGCAAACTCATAGCCGAAGCTCAGCTCGCTCGACACGTCGCTGGATGCATCCAAGTCCACCTCCAGCCGGTCGGTGCTCAAACACGTCTTCATCGCAGCGCCGCCCTCCTCATCCTCACCTCCTGCGTGGACCATATGCCTCGGCAGGCTGATCCTATGTGTGTGTGCATGAGTAGGTGGTGGTGGTGAAAGAAACAGGAAGTGTGATGTGGCAAAAAGAAGAGGAAGAGACACAATGACGAGCTTGTGACCACATGTAAATAAACGCTGCAGAAACATGTTAGTGTTAGAAATCAGACAGCACACAGAGGCAGATTCAAAGTCAACGCTCTGTAGGTGAAACCGACCTGAAGAAGTGGTTGTTTCCCCACAGGATTCGGTCACCGTGGTGAATCTGGACTGGACTGGTGACTGCAGCACCGTTCACACATGTCCTACAGGTGATAAAAAAAGATTCATCCAACATTTGAGAAGAGAAGATGATACTGTAGTCAACTGAAAAACATGTCCTTGGGCCCTGTGCCAGTGTCAATGCAAGCTTCAGATTCATTTCTATGCAAATTATGTTCAATATAATACTGTATATCTTTATAGATTTTTTAAACTGCCATTTTGTCTGTATTGGTCAGCACAGTGGACAGCAACAGGTTGGCGCACGTTGCTGTAACTGGATACCTTTTCGTTCTTGACCGGATTGTATTAGTAGCACTGAATATCAAAGCTAAGCTAGCGTTTGAGTTCAGATTTGTCTTCTTTTTTCAATTTATTCTTTAATTAGATACTTCCTGTTTTGGCATATTTTTAATTTATCAAATTAAGGTATCAAAAAAAGTATCTTTTTGGTATCAGTACAGAAACTCAAGGTACCCTCGTCACTGGTAAGCGGTTTTGAAATTTGTTGATATTCCCAAACTTTTCCTGAGTTTTACTTAAAGCAGCAGTTTTTGGCCCCCACTTGGGGGCAGCAGAACAAGCTGTGACCACTACACTGACATATACTATACACCAATCAGCCATAACATTATGGCCACCTGGGCACCCTGGTGGTCAGAATGCTATGCAGCCCCATACAAACAAACTATGATGCACTGTGTGTTCTGACACCTTTCTATCAGAACCAGCATTTAACATAAGCTCACGGTCATTGCAACCCTTTTCACAAAAACTAAAATTAAGGGTTTATTTTGACCAAACCAGTGTTTTTGATTGTTGGAGAGACTAATAAAAGCGGTTTTGGTGAATTTTATTTTCTCTCTGTCCCATTGTTTTGGCCTGAGATGCTGGTGCTCTAGTGTGACGTCCAGTGGCAAGTGAATTTAAAGTCCTTAAAGACTCCTCTTACGTTTTTAAGATTACCCAGTGCTGCCCTTTAAGAGCCTTGCCGTTGTTAACAAAGCACTTTTTATCCTCTAGTGTTGGGTGTTCTGAGCAGTTCTCAGTGCTGATGAAAACTTATGAGAAAGTAACACAGTGGTGCACAGAGAGGTTACAGTGTTACAGTGATCTATCAAACACGGCTTGCTGTATTGTTGATTCAGGTTGAGAACCTACCGGGCGTTGCGGTGAGGGCTGAGCATCACGCCGTTGCTCTCGGTAATGTCGATGACGCAGTGCTCAGCTTGGATGGCCATCCCGCACAGCTGGATGTCCTGTGAGTTTGCTGAGCCCACACGCGTGTGCTCCTGGGCACGGCACACAGACAGGGGAGGTGGTCACAAAATGCACCGGTGCAGAACATGTGTGCATGGTAAACAGCACCGGGCTGTATGTGCGTGTGTGTGTCCGGTACCTTCAGGTAGTACACCAGCAGCTCGTTGAGGGCAGGGTCAGCGTTAAGGTTGACCAGGAAACACTTGTCATCCACCACTCGGATTCCAGAGGACTGCAGGGAAATGCCCAGATTCTCCAGCTGCCTCTGACGCTCCTACAGGCAAACAGATTGCACATTTAATGCATTCATTGATTAGTTGATTATTCCAACCTTTAGCTGCTTGATGAAGGAAATGGTAAAGAGAAGGAGTGCAGTTAAGAACACTCCGAACTGAATAAAACTCAGTGAATGAGTTTAACTTGAAACAAGTCACACTGAATGAACAGAAACAAAATCAATTGACAATGACTCACATTTTAATTTCACCTCCTCAGTTTGGTTAAATGTGTCTATTAAGTCTACTTGTTTCAGTGCAAGAAATAGACAAAAAAGTTAATGAAGTTCTGTTAAGTATAACAAGATTAAGAGGGGATGTGGAGAGTGTGTGTTACCTGAGCAATAGCCTCAGTCTTCCTGAGTTTCTCCTCCCAGGTGACTGTCATTTCTTGAATCAGTTTCTCAGACTCCTCCAGCCGCTCCTTCAGCTCGGGGGCCTTCATAGACTGAGAGAGAGACAGAAGCTGTGTTACTCTCCACATATCACTGGGTTATTTGGAAAAAACTTCTAGAGGTTAAACCCGGCTGCAGTAATCCGAACCTCGGCCTCTGTGAGCTGCTCCCTCAGTTTCTCCACTTCCTCACGGAGCTCTCTGATGATCCTGGCGTTGGGGTCTTCGTTGACGACAGCGTGGTTGACGATGCTCTTGGCCCTGTCGGCGTAACGCAGGGTGGACAGCGTCTCGTCATAGTTGTCTGCAGCGGGGCTGATGGTGGCGACCATGGCTGTGCGGCTGTTCCCTCCCAGGCTGTCCTGCAGGTAGTAACACAGCTTTAATCTTAGAGAAGGTTCCAAAACCATGTTTCAACAGGTAAAATGTATCTACTTTTAAAAACCATTATCAATGTTTCATTTTGTAGTTGTTACAGCAAGATCATTAACATTAACTTCATTAACCTGATACGTTTTTAAATTCAGATTGGATTCAAGACCCTGCAGTCGACACTGTGCAAAACAAAGAAAATCCACTACTTTGGTTTAGAGAAGGAACTACAAAATGTGGATAATTTAGGATTAGGCTTCCTGCAAGTTGCAGAAAGCTACATTTAACACTATTACAATGCTACCATGGAACCAAATTAAAGACTAATTTAAAAACCTATAATTAAAAACTCAAAGCTGGCAAAAGGAGCTTTTTTCCAACAGAGCAGAGCAAATGCAAATAATCAGCAGAGCCTCGAAACTAAATAGGCAGAATAAAAAAAGCACACCAGAAAATTAATTACTTTCTTTTATGTTTCTTTATATTTAAAAAATGTATATTGTACCAGTACCCTGTTGTGTAATAAAGTGGGAGTGGGCGTGCAGTGCAAAAAAAGAACTGGAGAGGCACAGAAATCAGTGTCCTGCTTGTCTGTGGTGAAATCTGTATGAACAAGGTTTGTTATTTCCATCTGTGTACCTTGAGCAGCCAGGTGAGCACAGAGTCTCTGTAGGGAACAAACTTGTTCTTGTTCTTCCCTGCTCCCTGGTCAGCCAAGGCCGAGATAACTAAACCCAGGGTGCTGAGAGACCTGGAGGGAGGGATGAAGAGAAGACCACAAATCATCAAAGCAATCTCTGCCTGAAAAAGGCTGATAAGATTTCAGTCAAGCAAACAGGGCTGCAGTGTAAATATGTGAAATGCTGTTCCTTTTGCAAAGGTAATATGCGAGGGAAATAACATCCCGTTTAGCAAAAAATATGAGCAAAAAAAAGACCAAAACCAATGACCGTAGCAAGATCAAGAATCAAAATCAAAAGTGAGCGTAGACGGAAAACAAACCCAATCCCAGCCCTTTGCTTGGTCACGTCATTTAGTTCTCAGAAGTAAAAACTGGACTGCTGAGGGTCTTTCATGTCATGGCACATACCATATATTTATTTGATTTGATTTTAACTCACTTATTGATGTTGCTCCCTTCTTTCAGCCGTTCCCCCGCTGCTCCAGTCTTGGCTGCCCGTTCGCTGCCGGCCAGATCCACGAGGCTCAGCTTGCTCACCTTCTCTCCACTCGTCTGGAGAGCAGTACACAGGGAAATATACATGAAGGCAGGGAAACATTACTGAAGGTCAGATGCAATTGTGGAGATTTAAAGATGACCTTAAGAGATTCATTGGGCATTGCTGGGGAAGTGCTGACTAAACGATAAAACATGACATAATACTGGATTTCAGGTCAATTATAAACAGAAGACACAAGATCGTTTCCAGTTCAACAGAAAACCCATACAGAATGCAAAACAAAAATAGTGCTGAAATGACCACAATTACTGCCTTTATCATTTATACAGGTATCTTAAAGGATTATTGTGGAAAAGTAAAAGGATTGTCGTGATCCTGTGAAGCGTCAATAGTTGATAATGGGTGTATGGGTGTGTGTGTGTCTTACCCCGGACTGTAGGTCCTTGAGTGTGTGTGTGAGGATGATGTTGAACACGGCGTGGGACCTGCTGCTCTCTTCATTCATATTTGTTGCTGCAACCGTACGAGATTTATTTCCCTCCGACATCAGAGACTCTATGTCCTGTCAGAGACGCCACAAACAAACACACGTCTCGTCTCTACTTTATGAAATAACTCGTTTCCCTTGGCAACACAACGTGACAGAAGCAAAAGAAAAACAGATGGGAAATTAGACGTAGCTCATGGGGGTACCTTGTAGCTGGCCACAGCCAGGCGAGACAGGCCATCAACATAAGGCCCAAAAACGTTGTGCTCTCTCACTCTCAGCGCTTGGCGATTTCTACGGACAGAAGGAGGTGGTTATTCATTTTATATCCTTCAGTTCTATTCCACCCAACCCAAATGCAAACATGAGAAAATAAACTGGACAGCTGTGTTCCACCCTTCCTGAATTAATAAATAAAACTTGCAATCCCGCCTTGCCGATCAGTCAAGTTGCAGTTTACATCAGTGTCTGTCCAGACTCTTATAATATTCACTGTATTTTTTGGCAAAATCACTATAGTGACATGTATGATTCCAGTGAATAATTCCCAGTGAGAAACATACCTTTTCCCCTTAGAGACTATTTTTTTTACAGACAGATAGAGAGCTTCTTCACATGGTGCACATAAAAACAGTCTTAAGATCAAGACTGAGAACCATTTAATGTTATTTAAGGTTCACTGCACTGTACCAGACTGAAATATGAAGACTCACATGACTGCAAAAAGAAAGAAAGACTTAAGCGCAGGTCGTCAGACCCATGACATTTTGCATTATATTCTAAAATTTCTGTTTGAAAAGTTTCTAACAAAGACAGTAGTTTTAATTGGTTTCCAGTTATCAATTCTATTCAAAAACTAGATTTGCAGTAAAGTCTAACAGCAGTGTTCCCAACCCTTTTCCTAAACATCTGACATACCTGAAATATTTTATGGATATTTCATATTATACTTAATGCACAACAACAACAAACAGCACAGAACAACTGATAAACTGTACAATGAACCCAAATAGTAAACACAATAACTGCAGGGCTTTTGTGTAAATTTAGATTTGGATGGAAATTGGGAAGTTTTGGCAGATGATTTCCTGTGAATACAGAGATAAGTAACTTTTTATGGGAACTTTTTGTACAATCCTCTGTATTATGAATTTTTTAAACAATCGTACATACTTGAATTTAGTTTAGTTTTCTTGTCATTGTTCTATTTTAGCTCTTTGGTTGTTTTAACTGCATACTTTTCTAATGCAGGATGAAGAGTGAAGGCTCTGTGAATATAACTTGTGTTCTGATCTTAAATCATAATATCAACTTTAACTTCTTCTTCACAGAAATGAACAAAATGCTGAGATTTAGGTCTTCTAAAGTTTTCTTGCACTCCTTAAAATCAAGAAGGCCCTGCGACCCCTAGGTTGGGATCCACTATTCAATGGCATAGAATACCAAATATATGTATTTTCTTAAAGAACACAGGATTGTGCATATGCACTGTTTTAAAATCAAGTCAGTTCCTCACCCTTTGGGGTCGAGCAGGTCTCGGACCTTCTCGTTGTAAATCTCCATGTAGGAGACCTCCACGGTGAAGCTCTCTCCCTCCCGGGCCTCCTTCACGGTCCTGCTGAACAGGGAGCTGCAGAGCCGAGGGATCAGACCAGGCTGCTCCGCTGAGCCCATCATGGTGTACGACTTCCCAGAGCCTGGACACGGTTATAGTTTACAGAATCAAGATATAAAGCGGAAAACCAACCAAGCAATGTTAAAGAAACAGGAAGGAAGTAGGAAATAGTATAAGATTGAGTGTGCTCCAACAGTTGCTCACATAGGTCCCATTTAAAACACCAAATGCAAAGACTGTAACATATATTAAAAAATGTCTGTCAGACATAACAGGTTTCCGTGATTTGGAGTGGTGGAAGTGAGAGAGAAAAAGACTAAATCAGGCAGTAAATTAATACACAACTGGAGAGTGCTGCTAATGATTCTGCTGTACGCATTGACTATAAATGCAGACCCCAACACCTCCTAAGCTTTCATGTAAATTCAATAAATTAACACTTTGGAATAAGCATGAAAAATAAAGTGTCTGAGAGGCAGAGATCCGGATGTGTTAGCAGAGACACCCTCAATTAAAAAGCTAATTAAACTGCTTATTGAGACACATTTTCAGTCTGGAAATGTGATGAGATTCACATTATGGACCTCAAAGTGAACGGCAGCGTGGTTTTGTGGGTTGTTGAAGTAAAAAAACTATCCCACAAGACACAAATTGAGCGAGTACATCGGTTGAAACGAGCATCCTGTACAGATTCTGTACTTACAGTATGCAGTGTAAGTGCAAGTATTATCAGAGTAAAATGTGTCAATAGTTTTCTCATACAAATATCTTTTTTTTTTAACTTCAACCCATATGCATTTCAGGCTTAAATTAACAAATTCTGCAACTCACACAACCTAATGGATATATAGATACAGATGTTGTCAAAGGTAGACTGATAGATACATACTTTGCTCTACTGCTTAGAGAGCCAAGTTTAATAATTGCAGACAGCAGTCTGCAGTGTGTTCTCACTCATTACACTCAACTCCAAATGTGCTCCTAATATGTCTGTGTGTATGTGGGGAGAACAAATGTAGGTCATTCTGGAAAATGAAGGTGTGTCAAATGAGATGATGTGATATAATATGTAATAGTCACTGACAGCACACCTTCATTGTGATGGTTCCACAATCCAGGCTGTAAACCTGAGAAAATTATGCTAGCTAATTCTGATTCATCTTTTAAATCCCTCCTAAAACGTGCTTTTATAGTCAGGCTTTTATGTGAATTAACAACAAGCCCTCAGGATGACAAAACCTTGTCCAGTGAACAAACTAGTCAGTCTTGGATTTTGTTTGCAAGATTAGATTCACTTATTCACACATATTCTGACAGCAGGACCCTAAACTGCAATATGCATTCATTGTAAATACCCATTCTAAAGTTATAAGGGTTATAACGAGTAGGCGTAGTCGAACAGTTTTGACTTTTAATCTTGCTAGAAAAGGCCTGGCTCTATCTAGAAATGGCTTACACCTTGATAAGGTCAACACACCTTGGTGACCTTTTCAGTGCTTCTGCCTCTAACAAAGCAATGAATATCCTATTAGGCTGTAAAAGCTTGAGAATTAATAGACCTTTCTCACAGCGTTTGGACTTGTCATAGCAGGAAAAGCACAGGTGTTAACTAATAATGTCATCGATAGCTCGATCCTATTTAAATGTTGCAGGTTGAAATGCCAATTAGCACAATAATAAGACCATGGAACTGGCTCCCCTGAATGGAATGCAGCCCGTACTTATATTATTTGTTAATGTTCACTGTGAGAGAGGTCTGTTAGACGGTCAGCAGCCGCCACAGAGGCAAATGTCAGCTTACAACAAAGTTATACTATACACTCAGTTGGTACACTACCCTGATTTATATGATGGACAGAATATTAGAAATACAGCTCAGTATAGTGTAGTGTAATTCATCATATACTCTCAAATAATTTACAGAGAGAACCTTTATTTAGGACAGTCTAACATTAGAGACAGGCCTATATTTCTAATATCCTCGTTCCCCACTTAAAGCAAATTCAAACCCTCATCTATGTTTAACTTTTGTCTTGATAAATTAAGTACAATTTCTTCAAAACTAATTCTATCAGTACAGCAAGAGTCGTGTCAGGTGTTCCTCTTTGCATTTTTCCATGAACGATGAAGAAAACTCAGCACTTCCTCTAGTATGTTCCCATTAGAAGTCTTGCAGCCTCCCTTTTAAAGGTAGGATGGTGAAAAAAAACAACAGAAAAGTGTTTTGTTGAGGGAGTTTAACATCGATCAAGAGCACGGCAAAGAAGAAAAGACTGGAATTAATTAGAGTATGAAAACATTAGTAGTGTTAAAAATAGAAGCTCGGGGCAGCAGAGTGGTGAATATAGCATGACTCTGTTGATGAAAAGAACTGCAGGTGTGATTGCACCTTCACTGAACTTAATATTCCGTGAGTATAACAACACTGCAGTGCTACTATTATACTGTACTTGTAGAAATATTACCAAGGGGCCGTAACTCTAATGTTTGCATCTCACCTGTCTGTCCATAAGCAAAGATGCAGGCGTTGTAGCCCATGAAGGCGTTGTCCAGCAGACTCTCCCCAAGGCACTGGAACACCACATCCTGACCTGCACCGACATCAGAAAACACACTTTTATGTCTCAAAGTACGGACAACTTTGAAGATAACTTTAAAAAGACAGACCATGAATACAGAAACAACTCTTTCTTTATATACAGTCATGACTTACTGGTCTCTGTTTTTCTATGCAAGACAAGACTCACAGCCCAGAATAGACACGGTGGGCGTTTTGTTCAGATTCAATACATCCGACACAGGCCGCTGAACTTTTTATACCCCTCACATTGCTAAGAAACCCCCTGGCAATGGTTTTGTTTTATCCCCTTACAATGTATAGGGGCACAGAACCGATCTGGAGGTAAACAATGTGTAACTGTTCATCCTGCCCTCCTCAGCACTCCCTTTCTCCCACTCCATAAATAGTTCCGAATATCAGGAAACATTCTGTTGGGAGTTAAGTTTAAGAAATGAGTCACTCGAGCTAAAAACAGAACGCACCGAATCAAGCAGAGTACAAAACACAGTAACACTGTGGCAATGTGCTGACCTGCAAACTTGTCTTTTTGAGATTCATCCATTGACCAGAAGCAGTAGTCATAGGCGAAAACCTGAAGAGAACACACAAGGCAGTGGACTTAAATGTAGAAGAACTAATGCGTCACCAAATCACCACGTTTACAATGTAAAGATTATAGTTAGAGAATTCATTTGTGCAACTTTAATTGGAAATATAATTGAATTCAGAGTTTAATTCAGTACTCACCTTTGGCTGACTCCTGAGGGCAACAGATGGAAGAAGAAATAAAAATATCAGTTAACAATTGTTGTTAAAAACCGACATGAACATGTCAACCAACCTAAAAACTATTTTAACGCATACTGTCTGTCTAACACAGGCCTGTGGATTTACACAGCAGAGGAAACATAGCAAGAACCTTGTCAAGGCAAGAACATGTGAAAATATTTGACAGTTTGGTCCATGTATAACACACTTTTTAAGATTCAGCTCCAAGCAAAGGAACCTTTGCAGGGAAAGCAAAGCAGAGCTAAGTTCAGCCAACTTTCACTTTCACACAGTTACACACAATCACACCTGGAGGCTGGAGGCCCAGGTAGTGGTTGTTAAAGTAAGGTAAGAGTCACTTCTTTTTCATTTTTCCCACCAACATTTTCCCAGCCAGTCTGGGGAGTCTTGGACCATCGACCCTTTGGCCACTAGACTGCTTCTCTAACCTGCAGGTCAGTGGTTCCCAACCCTGGGGTCACAAACTAAGTTTAGTTGGTTGTTAGATGGCTCTGGGATAAGAAAAAAAAAACACATTTCTATAATAAAAATATATTACAACTACAAAAATGTCAACTTTGCAGATTAAAGTCAATCAGAAATACTTAACAGTTGTCTGCCTCTAGGCATCCTCTTATAATGAACTAAATGAAGCAAACGAAGAGGAGAAAAACTGGTTGAACTGTTTACTATTTACTGGGCCCTCCGCCAGATGTACTGACGGATTAAGATGAAGGGACATTTCTTGTTGGGAAGGCAAAGAGCTCAGTCAAAAGTAAGGATGTCCTACTCATGAGTCAAAGTCTATTTATTTCTATTTCTTTATATTCTATTTTTGCTAAATTTTTCTTGCATAACACACTTGCCAGAATAATGCTCCAGCCTGCTCAGACACTGTGTGTTTCTCTGGATGAGTACTGAACCAAATCAATAACATGTCAATGCTGTGACTTGCTTTAACAGATACTTGACGTTCATTGACTGCTCTGTGGCAGTTCAGAAAAGTACAGCAAACAACACTGCAGGGCAGGAACAGCAGAGCTAGCAAATACTGAAAATCTGACACGACTCCAGGTCAAAGTCAGTGGAGAGTTTCAAGGATACGGAGTCAAAGGTGTTTTAATCGTAGCGGAGCTTAAAAATCTGTCAAGGTGACTAATCCTCTTTGGCTCATTGCGAATGAAGTGGGGAATGTGACCTTCAGCAGCACTAAGAATCTCAGAGCCTTCTGGTGTCCCTGAGACCAAGGACTGCACTAAATCTCTGCGTTCTCACCAGAGCACTTTAAAGCACACTCACTGCGTTTTAGGTTCATCCCAGGGCGGCCAACAATAGTATCCAATGCAACACAATGTCGGCAAACACATCACCACATTCCAGCGAGCAAACGTCAAATTTAATTATCAAACATGTTCTATGCTCCAGTGCAGCTCATGATGCCGTCCATCGTCCATTCACGTTAGAGCAAGTCTGAGCTAGTTCATATTGAAGCTTAAGGCTGGGTTTAACACAAGAAAAAACTGTATTATGTGGTTTAATGATTACGTAGATTCCATAAATATTATGGTTAAAATGGACATTAATGCTTGAAGTGCCCTTCATATCTAGGATGAATGAATCCACAACCATCAGATTTGATTAAACAACTATGTTTCCTATTCTCAGTGCACCACACGCTGAGCAGCACTAGACACACTGCGTCTGTAGAAATATGTATGAGGAAAGGGTCCATTCTGGTGATGAACCCACAATTCCCCTCAGCTCTACAGAGCGTTTTAGCGTCTTTACGTTTACAGTTTACCCGCACACAACTTTATTCTTTTGGTTCACTCTCACTGCTCTCATTAGTGTCGTTTTCAGCCACACCAGGCACCTGTTTCTGGCAACTGTTCACTCTGCGCCCAGCACCATAAGGCAGACTACAACGGCAATTATTAGTCAATTAATCACACATATACATACATGGCGTTTTTATCTTTTAACCATTTCCAAAGATAAGTATAAAAGTTAACCGAGGTTCTTCCTAAAGCTGAGAGAACTGTTATTGGAGCACAGAGCAAAAAGGGGCGGGACTTAGGTCAATTGCACATGAATGCACTATTCTGGCGATCTCTAGTTTCAAACACATTTCCACACAGCCATTCAAAAGGAGGAAACACTTCATCTTTTTGGCAAATCTATGTGAGAAACACAGATTGTTACATTTGTTATGGTAAAATAAATCATACTTAAACATAGGCACCCAGTCTCCAGGGAAGCCCCCTTTGAACTGCGGTACTATACTATACATAACACACAGTCTTCACTAAGGCAGAAATATCAACTTGGGGTTTACAAAAAAAAAAAAAAGCTGCAGATTTAGTCATGGCCACACACATTGGGGGGGGGCTGTAATAAAACAAGGCCTCCCTATGTGAGACTTGGCTGGTCCATGAAAGAGCAACATTAAGTCCTGTCCTCTCCTGGACTGGCAAGGACATTCCTGAGATAACTGGCAGAGACTCGCAGCTCCAAGGAGTCACTAAAGGAGACGGAGGAGGACGGTAGGTCAGCAAGTCTATGACTGACAAACAACACACAGGCCTACACAACACGACTATTTCAGATCGACGCAGCCTGATAATACACAGACCTTCTGGGTGGATGATCACATATTACAGATTCTAATCTGTACACAAAAGTTCTCAAAGTCAGGACATAAAACGAGGAAACAGTCGTGATGCCGTAAACAGATAAA
Source organism: Morone saxatilis (assembly GCF_004916995.1). Lineage (NCBI taxonomy): Eukaryota > Metazoa > Chordata > Actinopteri > Moronidae > Morone > Morone saxatilis. Next base: position 4,094,583 of record NW_023340246.1, read on the forward strand.
AGTGGGGCTCTTATCAAAGCCAAGTTCAGATAAAAGAGGCTCACGATCATGGTTTCTTTTTCTAAACATTATTCTGCAGGGGCTGATAAATATTCTGCAACAACTCAAGGTCCGTTTATAGCATGTGCAGTAAAATGGGATCAATGAAACTATAGTTTTACAGGCCGGCTCCACAGTTATAAAAGCAAACCCAAGGCTTTATTAATTTGTACCATCTTGAGGGTCTGACAGCCCCCGTTGTAGTCCTGGTTGCAGCTACCAAGGGTGCCGTAACATATTAGCACCCCCTGAGGCTCATGCAGCAGTTCAGTCAAACCTGTCTGGCAGTAAGCTGACTAAGCACAAACCCTGTGGAATTGGCTGTTCAATGACTCCCCTAACAAACAACACTGTTCTGTAACACGGATTACGCTCATAAGAGAATACAGTCTACTGGGAAACTAATCCAGAGGTTCCTTTGTACAGAAACTGATGCTCTCCAGTTAAAAATATTTGCTTACTGGCTGCTCAAAATCCGGTTCACTTCTCCCACTTGTGCTGCTCTGGGATCAGAGTGGGAGAAGTGCTTGTCTGTGCTGCACTGAGCCTGTAAAACCTGTTCACATTGATCCCAAAAGGGGAAGCATACCGCAGCTGAAGCGTGTCGGGGCAGAAGAGACACACACAGATACATGCACACCAAAAAAATGCATAGTATGATAAGTATGAAATATGGGACTGCCTGTCTACAAAGGAACTGATTCTTACTCTCATGTCTGGAGGGGATTGCCCAGAGGCATCTTTACTGAACAAGGTAACCTGAGAAGGGGGTCAAAGCCTCCAGGGAGCTTCTACCTACCAATGCTGCTCTGACTCGCTGGACGGAGGTGAGAGGACAACAGCAAACATATGGAGACATACAACACAGAGTGGAACGCCTTCACTTTACACAACCAATGCACATTTATCACCCAAAACATCTGTCTTTTTTATTTTTTTAACTACTATTTTGATGCATTGCCCTGATGTGAGTTCTGACATCAATATTAAACCAGAGATACATTTCTATGCTGACTGGATGCTTAAGTTGTAACTTTTATTCAGAGTTTTGAATCTGAATCTTGACATCGTCCTCTCCTTTGTGCTTATTCCTTTAAATCCTGGCTCGACTGCCTGAGCAGGACTGAGCTGGAACAGACACACCCTTTGTAAAGAGGGGAGCGATGCAGGAAGGACAGGGAGGGAGAAGGAAGAATGGAAAGGAGTAACAGAAGGAGGATGGGTGGGGTGAGGGTTAGGTGTGAGCTAACCTGATGGGCTGGTTA
>NW_023340246.1:4095906-4096946 GCF_004916995.1 Morone saxatilis
TCATCTGCCACTAATCCTGAGCGGGAATTACATTTTTACTATACTGTAAATACTGTATGTGTAAGGAACTGGGTTCAATTCCAGGTAGTGGCACCTCCTTGTTGCCATCCTACCTCCAGAGATTAGACATGTCTATTGAAATTAGCCATTAGAAATGGTAGGGAAAAGAGGGAAAAACAACATTAAAAACCTGCTAAAAAAGTGTTGCCAAGGCAGTTTACTGCCTTAAGGCCATTACTCTATTCCTAAATATGATTTTATATACAGTATTTCACTAATAATTATCTATTTTTTTATTTTATTTGTTTATTTGAGAGTGACAGAGCACTTTAATGAACATCAATATAAAAAAATAAAAGATGTAAACATGCCAGAGATAGCAAAAATGCTAATTTAGGTCCGTAGTCCCTAGGAAGGTAATAAACATTACAAATGACAATATACATATACAATACGCAAGCAGAAAAAGACTAAATACATTATGTCAAGTTCATGTTCCTTTAAGCCATTGTTTAAGATAATGTCGTTGTCATTGTATAGGGTAGGCCATACCAATATTACCTTCCCTTTACTGACAGCAGTATAAGTGTGGTGCATCTATGTGTCACCTCACAGTCCCCTCTAGTGGTGGCCAGTCATTGTCATTCTATCTGTAAAATTATCCTCATTCCATGGACCTTTTCACAGCAGCCATTTTTGATATGAAATAGTAGGGTAAGTGCTACCAATGATACTAAATAAGGCTGTGTTCCATTCAGGTCAAACAGAGTGAGGGTGCTGCTATGGTGAATGTTAGCTCCCAGGAAAGGCTCTGCTGCACTGAATGGCATCATTAGTTGTAGTATTTGGCTGAAGTAATCTACTGGTCATTATGGTGATAGCAATCAAAAATGCACCAGTGGCACTTAAAGGCAACTTCAAACAGCTTCTTCCACTGATAAAGACGTTGAAAGCTTCTGAAGTGTAGTAGGTGGACCCCGATTGTTTTGTCAAACTTCCAACAAACTCAGTACAACACTATTTTTGAATGATATTTCAGT
>NW_023340246.1:4096972-4098416 GCF_004916995.1 Morone saxatilis
CTGTTTTGAGAGTCACAAGTAAGTCTCAAGTCTTGGCTATAAAGCTGCACGTCACAGAAAGACGCACAAACTAGAGTCAAGTTCCCAGTGAAGACCACAAAGTCCCAAGTCAAGACCAACAACTCCTGACTCAACAGGTCTTTAGTCAAGTCCCCAGACCAGATCAACAAGTACTGAGTCAACACAGGGTTCTCACTCTTTTTAAGAAATCCTTTTCCAGGACCTTTCCAGGACATTTTCCAGGAGTCATACTGACAATGCAGGACAGCACTTTCTCACAAACAGTTATATCATTTACCGGTCTCGGCTTCACAGTGACTTTAACTCCATTTTTATGCCTCCTTTTTTAATGATGAAGTGTCTCAGGTTCATAACGACGTTGAAAAGATCTCTGCGAGTCCGTTCCACCCCGCGTCCGGAGTGAACATCTAGATTGACTGACATGGCCGAAATGAAAAGGGAGCGCCTAGTTAACGCAGTTTGAAGTGTCACACCGCGCAGCTACCAACTGTCAAAAATATGCATCTATAGGTTTATGGAGGCGATCTGGGAGAGGGGCTAAAATACAATTAACATTTTTCAGGACAACGTGGATTATTTCCAGGATATTTCGTCATTTTAATCCATTTCCAGGTGTTTCTAGTCTCTAAATTTCCAGATTTTCCAGGATGAGTGGGAACCCTAAAACAGGCCTGGGTCAAGTCCCTGGTCAAGACCAACATGTCAAATTGGGTCTTAAGTCATAAGATTCATGACTTGAGTCTGAGTTGAGTTCAAGTCACGTGACCTAAGCGCAAAGCTCTTCCATAATCACTTATAAATGGTTCATGAATAAGAGACAAAGTCAAACATATACTGTGGCTACCCCCAGTGACCTCGCTTTGCATTAAACTGGTGATAATGTGATTAACTGGTTGCAGCTTACCGAGGGTCTCCTTTGTTCATGTTGGTGATGGCCGGATGCAGAACTGTCTGGTTCCCCTCCACCTCCACCACACATTTTGTCTTTAGGTCTTTTTCTGGATTGGAACAGAAGTCAATCAGAAAAGCGGTGTATTTTAATGGTAACACAAAAAATGTGCTTTTCCCTGCTCTTTCCTTTGAGGACCTACAAAAACATGAAATGTGCAGTGAACAAAGTGCAAACAAAGCGCTCTCTAATCATCACAATGTACTGTTCAAATACTTTACAGAGCATGTACGCACTAGTCGTCATAACTTTACTTAGCAGTCACTGCCACAACTCTCATCACAAGACAACAGGTGGCAACCACTGTGTGAGTGCCAGTTCCTCGTGATCATAACACACACAGAGAGGTAGGAAATAGTTTTATTGATGGTGATTCATCTAGGACCTGCCTGTGCAAACATTACAACCAGTGCACTGCTCCCTGGGCCGACAGTAAGGAAAAGCAGGGTCACAGCTTCTCTTCCTCATTCCTAC
>NW_023340246.1:4098516-4114758 GCF_004916995.1 Morone saxatilis
GAGAGAGAGAAAGAGAGAGGGGTCAAATATTTTCATAATGACCGCTGATAAATGTAACCGACCCCCGTACAGTGTGCCGTGTCACCCTGGTTTCTATTTGTAAAGTCCAAAAACCACTCACGGCCGTACACAGTTCATTCCCTCGGCTCTTCCACCTGTTGCATTTCCTGAACCTTCCCGCAGAGACCCGTCAGGCCATGTCAGCTCGCACTAAAGGGATTTGCTGTGAGACTTAGTGAGCTCCCTGTTGCCCGGTTGCGCTCCGAGCTGCACACACTGGGTTTGAGAGGAGATTCAGCGCCACCGTGTGGATGCACAAGCACTGCAAGTCTGCGCTTCTCCTTCAAGAGAGATGAGTCCAATAACATGTTAGGAAAAAAATAACTAAAATGTGCCCAGTTCATGCTGAATAAACGGATACATCGGTGGTAACATTGTGGTACGAGTTTACGCTTTGACCCTTGGAGAGACTTCAATTATCGGCGGTTTAATCCTGGAAAAGACGCGTTTACGCTATTTTACGACAGTTTCTGTCGCCGTACGACAGGAGCCGTGTTCGGACGCAACGTGGAGTTGTTTACTAGTTGTTTACTAGTTGGTCAGCTCTGTCGGCTTAAAGGACTGATGTAATGCTTCAAACCCGCGTCCAACCGTTGTAAAGTGGACTGTGTGTCTAAAGGAAGAAATGGGGAAGCCAAAGAAAAAGAGTGAGTGTTTAAAACATCTGAGTCGGCTTTGTAAACGGCTCAGACTGTCTGTAGCTTGTGGCTAATGCTAACTTAAAGTCTGCCTCCGTCTGTTGATGTGATGACAGCGATATGACTGTGTGTACAAGTGTTCAGTTATTGTTGTTGTTTAGTTCTGTTTCGAAAACACTGTACTCTAAAGCCTTAATCCAGCCAGTTACCGACGGCTGTGTGGACTGTAGCTCACATTAGCTCCAGCTGGAGTTTGTATCCAGGTTACTTCCTTTTGAATTCTGTGTCTTACTGTGTTAATCTGACTGTATTGATTATTGGTGATTGGCAGGTGACCTCAGCCGAGCCGAGCTGATGATGATGACCATTGCTGATGTCATCAAGCAGCTGGTTGAAGCCCATGAAGATGGCAAAGACATCAATCTCAACAAGTAAGTCTTCAGCAGTAAAGACATTCAGCCTCTGGTTTGAACTACACACCACCAGCCTTTCTTTACACCATTATACAAGTTATATGTATGGAAACTCTCGTTGTGGACAGATTACACAGGATATAAAATCTATTTTTACACATTTATAAAATAATGCAGAGCCTAAGACTTATAAAGAGTCACGCAGTAAAGTTTGTCTGTTGATTTGTCGTCATGTCCGTCTTCAGTCATATGATAAATCCTTTTTAAAGCTTAGCAGCAGTTTTAAAAAGTAAGTCAGCTATTATGTTTACTGCAGATAACTGGCTGATTGTGGAGTGTTACCTTTTTAAACTATTGTTTCAGCAGTATGTCAATACAACAGTTAAATTAAACAACATAACTGATGTGCCATGGCCTTAAAAGCTGTCAGCTGTTGGTTGAAGCATTTCTAATAAAATTAAAGAGCTCTGACTCCAGCATTTGAAGGAATGAGAGTGAAATGGTTGTTATTTGTTTTCAAAAGAGTGAAGACTAAGACTTCAGCTAAATACGGACTTGAAGCCCAGCCTCGGTTGGTCGACATCATCGCCGCCGTTCCACCCCAATACCGTCGTGCTCTGGTGCCCAAACTCAAGGCCAAACCCATCCGCACTGCCAGCGGGGTACGTATAGACCTCAGGTTCCTGTCTGTCAGCAGTTTACCAAACAGTTGAAATGTACCACGTGTAATGTAACCTAGTAGATTTCTGAAGTAACGCCAGACAGACAGCAGTCGCATAAAGAAGTGTCCCTCAACACACGCAGTGCCATTGGCTCGTCCGTCTGCTGTTAAACTTCACATTATTTCCTCACAGTTTCCAGATAGATTCCTCGAGGTGTTGATTGATTAACAGACGTACAGTGTGACAGGATGAAGGTGGATACCGGCTCAGTGATGGAGCCTCACGTTTATGGCGCTAAAAGAGACGCTGATTGCTGAGATTGTCTCTGGACAGATTATGTTTATGAAAGTGTGAAAGTTGAACAACAGGCATCTTATTTCTATTGTAAGAATAGCTCATCTATTCAGTGCTTCCGTCTCTGTCGCAGATCGCAGTCGTGGCTGTGATGTGCAAACCACATCGATGTCCCCACATCAGCTTTACAGGCAACATCTGTGTGTAAGTGTTGACTACTTTGTTGTAGATAATTAATTACATTTATTTAGGTTTTCCTGTAGACATGAGCAGGATATGATTTTGTAAATGTATGTAAAGTTTATTGATTTCTTGTTCTTATGTTCAATCTAACACGTACATTATCTGCTCTGGCAGCTACTGTCCTGGTGGACCAGACTCAGACTTTGAGTACTCCACACAGTCTTACACCGGCTACGAGGTAAGCTAGTTTAATCCATTTTAAAAAATGTGCTTACCGCTCTGCAAACTCCCCCCGCTTACAGTGACATTATCCATAACTTTGATAAATTGCTTACTCTTATTGTTGTGTCTTTAGTATTTGTGTTTTCACTGTGTCATTGCAGTATTTACAGTTAGTCGTCCAGTTTCTCAAGTCAGATAAAGGTCAAGCGGATTCACTGACTTTTAAGATATAGTTTTTCACAATTGTTTTGAATCACTTTCTCTGTTTCTGATAGCCAACATCCATGAGAGCGATCCGAGCACGTTACGATCCCTACCTTCAGACCAGACATCGGGTGGAGCAGGTCAGTGAAACCCTGCAGATACAGAAATGATTTTACATGCTTTTATTTTAACACGCCTGGATTAGTGTAACAGCCTTTTTTAAATGTCCAAATAGAAAGAACTATTTAATTATTATTGGCCCTTCAATTTAGTCTTGACTTGGTATTACCATCACTCAAAAAAAAAAACAATTTAGTGGCTTCACACTAAAGTAAGCAGTGATAGTCTTTGTCTGCATATGTATAAATCATAACTATTGATAATAGATTTAGTACACAGTAATGAGTGTTGTGGCTTTTACCCGCCTGCCGAGATCTGATCCCAATTGCGCCGTTATTTTAATTTAGGGCCACATTAGTCTAATGCAGCAGAGCAAGTTCTTCATTAAAGTAACAGTTTATGTAGAAATCTTCGCTTCTCTTCGGTTTTCATCCATTTTTGCGCAGTTCCTTTTTAAAGTATAACTCTAATTTGTTTCGCAAGATATTACGATCAGTCGTAATAACTGTAATGGCTGTACCCCCAAGCCGATAACATGCCTGAGCACTGTGTTTTGTGCGTGATGTGCAGCTGAAGCAGCTGGGTCACAGCGTGGACAAGGTGGAGTTCATCGTGATGGGCGGGACCTTCATGGCTCTGCCCGAGGAGTACAGAGACTACTTCATCAGGAACCTACACGACGCCCTGTCAGGACACACCTCCAACAATGTGGCCGAGGCCGTCAGGTACACAGCCACTCGTGCCAATGACACGTCACGCTACAGTAACAGTCGCTTCTATCAGGTTTTATTGAGAACTATTGATTGGACAGAACAAGCAGTGGGGGCTGTCGACACTTCTCCCTATTTCCACATACAAACCATTTTACAAACCACACAATGAATCGATTAATGGGGAAAATAATGAGCAGATGAATCCATGATAAATATAATCATTAGTTCCAGTCCTATACAGAATAAGGTTGTAAAAATGAGCTCCACCTCAACCAACTACAACAGTCAAATCCTGCTTTTACATTAATGCATGAGTCATAATAATCTAATGATATCATCAGAATGTAATAGTGTAACACTCAATAGTTGCAGTACTCAAGCTTTGCGTACTTTTACTTTTAATATTTGAGTCTTTTTATTTTCCTGATTATACTCACATGCTTTTACTAAAGTAACATTGTCAATGGAGGACTTTTATTTGGAAGTATTTTTACAACAAGTTATTTTGGTGGTGTGTCTTACTTTCTCCAATACAGCTATGAGACATACTGGAGTTACAGTTACTGTGAACTTCTGAAGCAAGATTACTGCTTTGACAGTTTTTAGAATTTTTATATCTGCTCCATAAAAGATTATCAGTTCAGTATTTGTAGGTGTCATACAATGCAACTGCCAAGTACCTCATCTGAGAATAATCACCAGTCTCCACTAGAGGGAGCTATTTCACCATTTGTAGCATCTCTCCTGCACTCAGTCACTTAGCTTTCCTCTACACATCATCTGGATTTACCTACATCAATGTAAAATACAACATTTCAAGATGAAGTATAAGGCCTCATTTTGCACAGCAGTGTAATTTTATGGCTGCAAACACTTATTTTGATTATCAAATAATCTGTGGGTTGTTTTTGACAATTATATGTATTAATAATATTGTATTATTTGTATTTATTTATTTATTTATTTATTTATTTACAGAAAATTGTTAAAAACAACATTTCTCAGACCCTGAGCGGATGTGATTTAAATTTCTTGTTTTGTGAACCACTAGTTCAAAACTGAAAGATATTGAATTTGCAGTAAGACAAAACAGAGAAAACAAGCAAATTTGAGAGGCTGGAACCAGAGGCTGTTTGGTATTCTTCCTTGATCAATGACTTGAATAATTACCAAATTATAGAACCTCTCTTTTAACTAGTCCATTATTTGACTACTTGCTTCAGTCCTCCTAAGTCCATATCTCCTCTTCAGATGTTTTCAACAATATTTGTGACATTTGTTACTCATAAATAAAAAACATGGACTCAACTTAAGAACTCACACACACACACACACACACTCACACACACAACCATTCACCGCACTCCACCCCTCTCTCCATTACCCCACCTCAACTAAACACCATACATCCAATAGGAAGCTATATATAATGATTATCTCCACACATTAAAACCGCTGAATGGAGCCATTCAGACCTCAGGAGCAAAATAAGCGAGGCCGCTCTCAATAAGTCCTCCTCAGTTATTTCCATCGATTCCTCACTTACTGAGTTAGGCCCGCGTTGAATGAAATTGGCCTGCGCGTCTGCTCAGTATGGATGAGTCGCAACTTTTCAGACGACTTGGAGAAGATTCAAAGTCAAAGTAGAAATACCCATTTGTTGAAGAGTTGAAGACGTCATACAGACGATTTGACCAAATAATGGCTTTTTCACAGCGCTGACTGAGGCTGTTTGTTTGTCAGAGGGGGCTATTTAATTCCTTAAAGTCCGATAAGACCCGAGAGGCCAGTTTGTGTGTGTGTGTGTTTCTCTTGCTGCGTGTGTGTGTGTGTGTGCGTCACCGTGAGTAAGCTAAGTCTGCCTGAATCTGCTGCTCTGCTATCAGCATTATTCGTTAAGATGCTGTGATTGGGGTAATTGTGACGACTGCTGCTCAGTTGAAGGAGGAGGCGCTTGGTATGGCTGGGGACAGCTCTTATCTCCACCTGTGTGTGTGTGTATGTGTGTGCGTGTGTGTGTGTTCATGTGTGCGCGTGTCTTGAAGAAAGTGTGCGTGCATGACGCCGCTCCAATCTCTGTTTCCCACCATGCTTACCCTCGCTCCTGATCTGATCACAGCGGCGAGATACCTCCAGATAATCGCCTGAGATAATAGAGTTTTTATTGATTCATTTCATACAATCTGATCATCCTCTCTGGAGCATAAACTCCTGTAATTGGTGTAAATCAGCCAGCAGACTGTAAAAGATGGACATTTATTGCCAGCAGATACAGAATCAGAAGGAATATTAGCTGGCATGAGGGGAGCTAATGGTCATTGGAGCAGCTGGAGTGGAGAAAATGACAGCTGGCTGGTGTGCTGGGATGAGACGTGTCTGCTCAATCGCTTTTGTTGTTTTGTTTTTTCGCAATTTCGATCAGTGACTCAGATAAGTTTAGAAGTAGCGGTGCAGCCGTATTCAGAACAGATGAAGTTCAGCATCTATTTTGAGATTACATTTAAAGACTGAATGCGTCACCTATAGTTTCTACATCTGGCTGCTGTTCTCCATGAGCCCTGGTCACACGGCATGCAGCCGGGACCTGGTTTGGTGATCAGTTACAAAGGGTTGAAGTTGGCGTACTGTTGGGGAATCAGTGGGTTAGGTTTGATGGTCGTACATTTTTCCAAATATTTAACAGTTACTGAAAACTAAGTAATTAAAGAGTCGGGATGGAGAGGGAGTTGAAGGACTGGACGACTCATTTTGGGAAGATTGATGCATATGGTCCGATAATTGGACAAATTAGTTGATTAACCGATTTAGTTGTCAACTATTTTGATAATTGATTAATCATTTTGAGTTATTTTTTAAATAAAAATTCTCTGATTTCAGCTTCTTAAATGAATATTTTCTGGTTCACCTTGGGCTTTGGAAATAAATACCACCATTTTATGGACCAAACAACAAATCAGGAATCTTGCTTAATCAGAAAAGAAATATATGAACTGTAACTCAGTATTTTATCTTCCTTTAAAGGTCTGCCTGGAAATGGGGTTGGAAGTAGATGTTACTTCACTGAAAAGTCATTACAAGTGTTTTTGTAAAATCATTGGATAGCTTGCCAATGAATGCTGTTGTACATTAATCAAAACCTGCCTGGACTGTTGACTGTTTTTTTTTTTTTTTTGCCCATTTTGGTGCAGCTCAACAAGCTGTAAACAAAACATTGACAAATTATCTCCACAGTCGGGACCTATTAATGACTGAATCATTTAAGTGTTTAACTTGCTTTTGACACAAACTAAACACTCATTAATGTCTCATTTAACATATTTTGCATTACAAGCATCTTTCCTTTGACTCTCATCTGTTTCCTTTATTGCATTAATGTGAGGTTAGGTCTGGATAATGAGCCGTGCAAACTCACAGCAGCTAAATTGATGTTGCTAAATGAGCCCAGCATATACAGCACTCCAACACAGTCAGTAAGACTAAATAGTCAAATAAAATAACCTTATTCTATCAAAACAAGAATGAGATAAGATATGAGCCTATTATGAGCGTAAACGGAGACGACTGACACGTTTTTTTCTCCCGCAGGTACTCTGAGCGCAGCAACACCAAGTGTGTGGGGATCACCATTGAGACTCGGCCCGACTACTGCCTGAAACGACACCTCAGCGACATGCTGGGCTACGGCTGCACCCGGCTGGAGATAGGAGTCCAGAGTGTGTATGAAGACGTGGCCCGCGACACCAACAGGTCAGCAGGTCGGGGGGGTGGGAGTGAAGGGATGGATGTAGATAAGAAAGCAGAAGCATAGTGTGACAGTGTGTGCGATGGATAGATTAGTGTTTTTTTCTTTTACCTTCAGGCTTAATAATGTAACATTTCTGTATTTGGACGTGTGTGTTTCTTCCAGAGGCCACACGGTGCGAGCCGTGTGCGAGTCTTTCCACCTTTCAAAGGACGCCGGCTTCAAAGTAGTCGCCCACATGATGCCAGATCTGCCTAACGTGGGCATGGAGAGGGATGTGGAGCAGTTCATTGTAAGCATTCACAAATATGATTTGTTGTTATTTTGAGCATCTTAGGTGAGTCATTTATACAGAATTATAAGAGAGTTTGGGATGTTTTTCTGCAAATGTTGAGTTGGTCATATCCAGGCCTTGACCTTGATTTGAATTTTTAAAAAACAAAACTACTTAGTTGTTTAAAGTAAAAATAATTCTTGCATAACATATTTGTCCCCAGTAGATGTGTGCTCCTAAAATAAAAAGGATTGTTGGCATCATACACTGTCAGTCAAGCTGACCAAATTGCCATAGTAATTCGGTTTATATCACAGTATAATTTAATCATCAGACGATAACAAGAAATATCAGAATACATAATTCTTTCCCTTATAATTTCAATCTTTCAATTTTTTTTGTTTTTAATTATGCAGAACAAGCGTGTGAGTTAGAAATTATGAATTACCTGGAGAAGAAAAGTGCGTTTCTAAACATAATTTAGTACAGTTATGTGATAAATGTATCATTATTGTATTTTATTTTCCTGTGTGAATGTTTTCATTTTAACCTTTAATGTGGAGAACTTTTGTAGCGTCTGCTTTGATATCAGCGCTATGATCTAAATCATTGATTATGTTCCTGACCTTTGATAATGATGACTGAGATATCACCGCTGATGAATTAATGATACATGCTATAAATAGCCACAGTCCTGTGTTATGATGGCTGCTCTTGCATAGTTGGAGGACCTCGTCAGTGTGGCACAATAGACAAAATGTCACATCTTCCTTGCTGTTCTTTTCATTGACGGGACTAAAGAGTGAGGAAACTGACAGAGGTACTGATATGCAAACAGTTGATTGGGAGGGTGTCTTCCTCCATTTATGGCCTACTGTTGGAGTGATGCTCGTGCACCAAAATAATATTTATAGAACAGGCTTTATAGGTCAATCCAAAATGAATGGTTGGGCATATTTCTATCCGTGTGCATACACAGATACATTCACGTTTTAGTCGTGAATCTACAGTGTCTACAGTGCATCTGGCCTCTGGATGAAATGTTTGTGGCTTAGTGTTATGTCGCGTCACCAGTTGGTTTATGGACTCCCTTTTTTTTTTCAAGCCTTGAGTTTGGCATTGTGGCCATCTTGTTTTTTTTTTGGAGCCAGAAAGGATTATATTTGGACGAGGGGTGGAGCTGGAGAGGATGTGCATTGCTACACCTCTGTCCTATTTGGATATGACTGTAAATCCAAGGGCACGCCATGGTAGCGACTTATCAATCACAAGCTGGCCATTCCATAAAGCGTGCCTAGCTTTATCGTCTATTTTACTCTNNAATGAACATCATGCTGTATGGAAGGAGACTTAACACTAGAGATTGAGAACACAAACTCCATAGGAAACAGTTTACTGAGCTAATAAATCAAGTGAGAAGTTGGCTCATTTTGACATTACATACAATCGGGCTTCAGTGGAATCTTCCCCTGCTGGCCATTACAAAGAATGCAGGTTTAAGACACATCTGCGTTGGCTTTACTTTTCAGACCCAAAGTTATTGATTTTACAGTCTATCGTTAAAGTACCGGTGTCACAGCATTGTTTTTTCTTTCGTTTGTTCTTTTTTTTTTTTGTCATTTTCACCATCCTTGGACAGTTTAATAGTGTAGATACAGAGGTCTTCAGCGGAAAATCCAACCAAGGATGTCAAAGATTCATCATACATGTTTGGTTTTAAGCTAATCAAAGAGGTTAGTTGGATTGGAAACAACTTGTAATTTATAGTTGCAAATCACTGCATTGAGTTGAGCTGGAACTCATGGTTCAGTTTATATGACATAATATTATTGAGTTTCAGGTAGAGAAATCATTCATTAACATCAGAAACAAAATGAATAAAAGCTCCAGATTTAGAATAGTACCAGTAAAGTTATGCACCAAGTTGATTATTAAGTTTATTGTTTGTGACATGAGCAATCATGTCTTCTTCTTTTTCTCTGCATCAGGGTGCGTCATCACTACTTATCTCACAGTGGTATAGGAACAAGTAAGTACTACATGTAGCATCTTAAATTAGAAAAAGAAAAGCTGTGACAGTCAGATGTCTTTCAACAGCAGGCTCACTTTACAGCTCTGATTGGAAACACAGCTATAATATGAATGTGCAGAAGCAGACAGGGCTCCCTCCCAACATGCCTGACTGTAGGATGTAAATGAAGACTCCGTTTGAAGCTCATCTGGTTTATTTTTACATTGATAAAACAGAAATCCAGTCATTTAAAAAAAACAATGAAGCGAAAGAAAATATGTTACTAATTGGTGCAGGTGAGACTGACGCACCGCTGTGACTCTTATCTCAAAATGTGTCACTCATCATCTCAGAAGTAGCAATAGTGACAATGTCTCCCTCCTTTTCCCTCAAATCAACTGTTTCTGTATTTTTTTATTGCTGATTACTGGCAGTGTGATGCTTCATGGGGTTTTGCATGACAGCGCTGTCTACAGAGGAGGAAGTTCAGAACCTTGATTGTCCTCTATGATGAGCTACAAATTAAAACGGAAAAAGGACAGGACATTCAGACGAAAGCTGCAAGGGTTGACCTATGAAACATAAGAGTATCATTTCACTAAAACTGTAATTTTCTATCTCTTTTGGATATTGACGACATAAGTCCGGTCGGCCACTGTGTGGCAGTTAAGTAGTGCTTCAAGTTAGATGACAGAGGATCAGTCAGGGTTCCCATGTGTCCTGGAAAACCTTGATAATCTGGATATTTAGAGACACCTGGAAACTGATTGAAATGACCAAATATCCTGGATCATTTTCTTATTTAATCAATTAGTTATTTGGTCAATAAAATGTACCAAAATTGGGAAAGATTTAGTTTTGTCCACAACCCAAAGATTTTCAGTCATAGAGGAGTAAAGAAGGCAGAATCTACTGACATTCAAGAAGCTGAAATCGGAGAATTTGAACATTTTTTGACAAAAACCAACATGATTAATTGATCAACAGAATAGTTGCCAATTAATTTAATATTTGACAACTAATCAGTTAATGGACTAATTGTTTTAGCTGTATTGCCGTCCCTAGAGCCACACCTACTGGCACCTCTAAAGCTCACTAATTAGAAAAGCAATTCTTATTCAATACTTTTTTAATATAATTCAGAGAAAATCCCCTCACAGTCCTCAAGCTTTCTGCTCTCTGTGTGCACTAGAAAAAAATCCGATATTTGGACACAGCCCTGGCTCTGTAAATGGGAAACAAAACGAGTGGATCAGGCCGAGCCACACAACACTAAGTTGTTATTCCAGCTAGGATCTGTGTGTCAGGTAACGTTAACTGCCCACAGACACTCAACTTATGATTTTGTCAAGACCTCCTGTTGTTGTGATGTTAACTATAGGAGCAGGAGAGTGGTGAGTACTGCAGTCTGGTGCTGGTGTACTGGCTCTGGGAAACCGTCTCGTCTTCTGCATGATAGCTACACAGCAACAGCTGTAGTGATAGTTTGCAAACCCACAACACAGCTAACCATAGTTACTTTACTTGCCGTGTCGCTGTCTGCACTATACCATGGCTATATACTATACCATTTGTCATGGGCAGTGTCAGGCAGTAACTCAATACTAGTATTAATTAAATTACAGTAATAACATTACTTTCCTCATTAACTAGTAATGTAACTAATTACTAATACATTTCAGTAATAATATTACAGTCACCCCCACTGTAACTTGGGACAGAACTAAAATCTATTTTTTAAGATCTATTTTTTCTGTTGCCTTTACACTCTCTTCCTAAAAGACGAGAAGTCAAGAAGTTATCATGTGCTGATATTATCTTTAATAGCTAATATTAGTTAATATCGTTAGGGCTGTAATTAAAAGGCATCCTACTGATAATGACTTCAGAGAGCAGGAAAGAACAGAATGGAGGTTCAATGAGCTGAGACTCAGTGGAGAAACCAAAATGTCTGCCCCACTGCTGACCAGATGTCAGCTGTGATGCACAGTTTTGTTGTTTAATGACCAAAAGAGGACAACGGGGAAGGGATTTAACCGTTGTCTTATTGATTTTCCGGAAAACGTAGATCGGACGCTGGAGTTATTTAGAGTTGTGTGAAAGCAAATCCCTTTTTCAGTTTTTAGAAGTTCTTTTTGTGTGTTGTTGTTAGCGCTGACTGGGGAAAGTGGGAAAGTACTGTATATTGATGAAGGCACTCAGGACACTGTCAATCTTCTGAGCTTTGTTTTTTACAGAGAGAGATTTAAGATGTGGAAGAGAGTGTGTGTCTCCTTGCAGATTTGTTACATTACCTCAGTGTGTGCATGTTTACTGAACCACTTCTCTGTGTGAATGTGTGTTTGATGGTAATACGGGGGGCAGCAGCAGGTCGGCACTGTGAGAGGAAGCAGATTAAATGTGTATTTGGCCCTCAGAGTCTTTTTCTTTCTTTCCTGTAACACTTCTTCTGTCACTTCTCCTCTCACCAGACTTAATTTCTTTCTTTGTCTCTGCTTGTGTTTTTTCTCCCAGTGTGCACTCTCAATATTTTCTCTTTCCTGTCTCCTTGTTTGTCTCCCTTGTCTTCATTATCTTTCACTTTATCTTTTTTTCCCTCTGTCCTCTCCACTCATAACTTTTCACTTGACACTCTCTCCTCTCTTCTGTCAGACTCTCTCCCTTCTTCCCATCTCTCCTGTCACTTCATCTATCTCCCCTCTCTCGTCTCCCTCTCTGCCTCCCTCCCCTCCTCTCTTATCACGCTGACACTTTCAGATTATACAACTTGTGCATGGCTCCCCTTTGCTCCCCCTCATCATATCTTATCTTCCATGTCACACTTGGTGCTAGTGAGAGGGAAAAATATGCAGGTTCTTAAACATCTTCCCTCCAGGATCCAAGCTAAGCATCTCAGGACTTTTTCCTGGGATCCATAAAAATCCACTGCTACACTTGGAACACAGGGTGCATCTGGAAAGGAAGAAAGGAAGTGGGAGTAGTGGAAAATATTAGAAAGAATGGGGAAATAAGGTAGAGATGAGTGTAGAGTTTTTCACAATCATGGTATACATTTGTATTCTTAACACGTTAGTGTGCATTCGGCCTGGCTGGTCTTTTAGCTCGTTGTTTTGATTTTAGTAAATGCTAATGTTGCTCTGCCTCTGCTGGATGTGTTAGCATGGGAATGAATGGAAGCACGTGCCAGTTTTCACTGCGTTGTCTACATTCTTCTACAAACCAAAACTTAAGCCATCAGAATGAATTTAAAGATGACATAAAAATAACATAAAAATCGACACACGGGCTTTAAAGCAAACCATCAATTTTTAAAGAATGGATGAAAAATCTGGATAAATATTTGTTATCTCAAGACTGAGCAAAATAGTTGTGGCTGCACAATTATGGCTAAAATTAAGACTCCGGCTGCCCTGTGACCCATTAAAGGATTAAGCAGGGAAATATAATGAATGGGCGGCATTAATGAGGATTCCAGCTCACAGATTTTGTTTGCTTGCAGTATCAAATATGATGAGAATTGGAAGCAAATGCTGCAGATATGACGCAAGTAGCAGCTGAGGTTTCAGTGGAGCGATGTTTACTTAAATATAAAAGAACCTCAGTGAAAACTGCTGATAATGTTTCCACTCAGGCCGTCTCAGTGCAGAGCTCTTCAGTACTGGCTGCCAGCTTAAGGAAGCAGGGATCTCTTGATTTTCTTTTCTGTTTGCATTCATCGCACTCATTCATACATATGCGTCCTTTTCATCCATTATCTGTTGTTTGTGTGTATCATGCTGGTCAGCCAGGATGACAGACCCGTTTAGGAGCCGCAGTGGGCATCTGCAGGAGGACGCTGCATCCTCCTCGCGTTCGTCGTTGCTGTCCTGATAATGAAATTCGATTACAACTTCCTCCCAGCCTGAGATCCTCTCTTACTTATCTCTCTTGTACAGATGCTCCCTGTCCCGGGGGGTGGAGGCATCCATAACAGGGTTCCTCTCCACCGACCAACAGGAGCCCTGATATGTGATCCAAAATGGTAGCAGGTGCAAAATCCCCAAAATAGTGTCTAGTCTCTGGTTTTTTTGGGGGGGTATGAAAGCATTGTTATTTGTCAAACTGGCTCCCTCCCGCCCTCCCTTTAGGTTTAGCGAGGGGCTGTGTGGGACATGTCCTCGGGTGATTATGAGCTGTGACGAGAGAGGGAGATTATGAGATGCTGATAATGCGGCCTATTTTGGAGAATGTGCCTCGATTCCAGATCTTCACGGTTCTGATCATGATAGTCAGTGGGGGAGGGGGGGAATGACTGGAAATCACACTGATTCCCTTCAATGCACTAAATGAGACGGCAAAATTTGTTTCCTTCAATTGAATAACTGAGCACCATTGTGCTGTCTCTTTGATATCTGCTTCATAAGCTCTCAACATCTGCTCTTACGTTTAGGAGTCAGTGCCTTTGTAAAGAAATCCCTTTTTATTGAATGTTCTGACACTTTTCACTGATGCTAAAATCCTAGGGCATTTCTTTAAAGCCACTTTTATTTCCTTTCTCTTCATTCTTTGTCCCCTTTTTCTCATTGAAAGAAGCTACATCTGTCTGTTAGCATGACAGTCAAATTTAACACTGCAGATATGGCAGTGTACAATAAACTGCAGTCCATAATAAAGTGTGGTAAAACAGGTAAAGTCAAGTAAATGTAATTCATTCATTCAATTCTTGAGTATCTTGAGTTTCAGATTGTGTCAGAAATGCCATTTTTAGAAGACTAATGAGAAACAAAGTGTAATGGCGGCTGTGAATGTTTGAGTTTTTGTTCAGCTCCAGTATTTCCACAACAAGCATGGATGCAGAGAAAGAGGAGTCTGCTTTACACAGAAAGCGTTACATGGATCTTTGTGTTTCCTGCAGGAGTTTTTTGAGAATCCAGCGTTTAGGCCCGACGGCTTGAAGCTGTACCCAACACTGGTGATCCGAGGTACGGGTCTGTATGAGCTGTGGAAGACGGGCCGGTACAAGAGCTACAATCCCAGTGCGCTGGTGGACCTGGTTGCCCGAATCCTGGCGCTGGTGCCACCCTGGACGCGAGTCTACCGGGTGCAGAGGTGAGACAATGCATGGGTCTGTTGGTGATGGTTGGACAGAGGTGACTGTAGAATAAACCCTATTTTCATATATACAGTGTATATATATATACATATATATATGTGTGTAAAAACAACTTTTTCTGTTGATTTTTCTGTTTTGGATTTAAAAGTTTGTTTCAGCCAATTTGACGAAATAGCCAAGACTCTTGTCTTGTGTATGTTGATGTTATGTACACAGTATAAAAGAACACTGCTGAGCTGCTGAGAGACTCTTTTAGTGAGGAACAAACAGGACTCCTAAGCTAAGAGAAAGGGCGGAGTTGATCCTGTTGCTATGGATGACATCATGTGACTGGTCTTTGTCAGTGAAATACTATATTCATAAATACAGAATGATCTGCATTGAATTAGAATGGATGGATGGAGGTACAGATTTATCTTTATCTGTGATATCCCACTTTAAAGGTGTCTGTATCCTCTGTCTTTTCCCTGCTTCCTGTCAGGGACATCCCCATGCCGCTGGTGAGCTCCGGAGTGGAGCACGGCAACCTGAGAGAGCTGGCACTGGCCAGGATGAAGGACATGGGCACTGAGGTGAGACTCAAAGGCCTCTCATGTTAAACTAAATAACACCGCGTCAGCTCATTTCGAGTGAGGAAGCTAATAGACTTCTCCAGCTGGGATGCGATCCAAGCGGGTACACCGTAGAACTCTGGTGGTGGAGGCGGCTGCCAAAGAACGAATGCTGACTGAATAATTTGCATACATTGCTATGATAGAGTGAGATGACAGATTAAAAAACCTGCCATGTGTAGTTAAGAACTGCTGGAGCATAGGATTGGAGCACTCTCCTTTCCACGCCCCCCACATTGATTTAATTTATGAAGAAAGTAGATGAAGTAGAACCAGTCTGAAGACACCAGGCAAGGGTGCACCTGACAGGTTCACCAGCACAGCGCATGATGCAGAATACCCCTTACCAACTTCCATCAACAAAGCCTCAGGCTAAGACTCATCCAGACTGTTCATCAGAAAACACCTTTGGGGTAAAGAGCCTCCTATAAGCTTCTATTAGAAACAAGCGTAGACATTTATTGACCGTCTGGCTGAAATAACACCAGGCTAAAATCAGTGGGAACTCCTGCTACTGTTTCAGCTTGCTCTATTTTATCCTCAGTGCTCATTTTTATGGCATTATTAATTATCAAAGACAGTTCATTCATGATCACTTGCAGAATCTCTTTTTACATACTGAGCCTTTGTTTTCTTACAGACAGACTGTTGGCAGCCACCTCAGAGATGTTCATTTACACCAAACTGTAGTTCAAATTATTCAACCTAGTTTTCTGCTGAGTTTTCAAAACTTTTCCAACCAGCTTGCAGCTCAATGCAACCCCTTAAAAAATTCTTGTTTTTTACCCACTCGTTTTAAGAAATTAATCCATATAACTGAAACCCTTTAATTTAATCCACAGGGTCTCAAAAAGTCTTGAAATCCAATCTGAATTTAGACCCTAAAATGCCTTAATATTATTTTGACAGGTCTAATTGATTGGATTAATTACTGGCATAAAGTAGCATTTTTCAGTCTCATTTTTAAATGAGTTTTTCAACATGGAACCAATACTAATTTTCC
>NW_023340246.1:4114858-4119304 GCF_004916995.1 Morone saxatilis
GCAGCCAAACAAACTCACATTGTTTTAATAAAAAAGGTCATCATGCCATGAGCAACCGTACGCAGCGGCCGTATATTACCACACAACAGCACAGCGGTTACCTTGCTGAGGTGTTGGAGGTGTGCAGCCTGACATCTCACTGTGGCTGCTCTTGAATGTTCCAAAACTAAGAACAGTAATGCTGGATTACATGCTGCATCATTTCCTGTGAATCCCTTGTGCATGTAAGAATGGCAGACCCCGCTACTAACCATGAAAACTACTATATTGAGATGTATTTACAGAACGTAGTGGCAACCATAAACTGTATTAAAAATGGGGTTAGGATTCTTGAAAATCGGGAAGGATTATAACTATTAAACGTATTTAACCAATACAGTAAGCTCGACAACAGCCTTCAAATTGGTGTAAACATTAGATCCCTTAGGAGGTCCCAAGATTTTGAGTTTCTTTCTAAACTGGTTTTAAAACTGAATGTTTCTTTGTGTGCAGTGTCGAGATGTAAGAACCAGAGAAGTGGGCATTCAGGAGATCCACCACAAAGTCAGACCATACCAGGTAATGGACAGCAGTTTAAGACACTGATTATTTAAAAATAATTAAATCAATTTAGCGTTTTTTTTTTTTTTAATACAACCAAACCAAAAACAATAACAAAAACGGCTGTGTGCTCAGGTGGAGCTGGTGCGGAGGGACTACGTGGCTAACGGCGGCTGGGAGACCTTCCTCTCCTACGAGGACCCAGAGCAGGACATCCTAATTGGCCTGTTGCGTCTGCGTCGCTGCTCCCCGCAGTCCTTCCGTCCGGAGCTGAAAGGAGGCACGTCCATCATCCGCGAGCTGCACGTTTACGGCAGCGTTGTACCCGTCAGCAGCCGAGACCCCAGCAAATTCCAGCATCAGGTGGTCATGCTTTCTCACACACATACAGCTTGATTCCTTTACCAGCTGTGAATCAGACACTGTAAGACATCAGTCCTGGCCTGTACTTTCTTTGGCCTATATGACATTAGAAAAGTGTAACACTGAGATTAATAAGTCAAAATAAGGGAAGGTAGCTAAAAGTGCTTTGAGAAAATGACTTTTCATACTAACTCTGTTTATGTGTTCCTTTCCCTCCTCCTTGTTCAGGGTTTTGGTATGATGCTGATGGAGGAGGCCGAGAGAATTGCCAGAGATGAACACGGCTCTAGTAAACTGGCTGTTATCTCAGGTGAGAAACTAAACAGCATCATTTATCCACTCCTTGGACATCCAAATACAAACTATACAAAGCCATATCATGACTGTATTAGGTCAGTAGAAACACAGCAATGTCATCGGGAAGTAAACATACTGCAAGTTTAAACATTTTTAATAGGGTTTGTGAATTTTAAGTATTAATAAATGTAACGTAAGCATTCTACCAACGTGAACAGAATATTTGAGGTTTATTTTCAACAATGTTGTGTTCTAAAGTCACTTAAAGAGCCTGTCCAACAGTGGGGTTCTTTATTAAATACACTCTCAGCCAGTCACATTACTGGTCTCATCGCTGTGAAACAGCTGAGCCAATCACAGTGGCACATGACAACTACAGTTCAACGAATCAAGAGAGCTTCTTCAGCAAATCATATTGTTGTCTGGATGGTGCAGAGTAACACAAATCTGCAGCTAGAGGTAGATTTGTTTTGATTTTAAACAGTTAATTAGTACAATGATGATAGAAGCAAGTAATAAAAAAAATAGTTTGGTCAAGCAGTTTAGATATCAGATATCATTGCCTAAATATACGCTATTTCAGTCATAATTATACTGTATCTCACATTTTAAATGGTCACATCATATCATATATAACGCCATTGTGCCATTTGTGTGTTCAATATCATCGTAGTTGCAGGTGAAAGGAAGTCACCACAAGGATCATTAGCAACAGTTTTACAGTTGTCTTCTCTGGTGTGTTTTGCAGGTGTAGGAACCAGGAACTACTACAGGAAGATGGGTTACGAGTTGGAGGGACCTTATATGGTGAAGAACCTATATGGACCCGGAATGGACTGAACCTGGACGATGTTTTTATCTGGATACAGACGCACTTACACACGCACACATTCTTTTATTTATCAAGACAATGTTCTCTGGACGCAGTTTCCGCAGCGTGTGTTGTGAAACAGTTTGCTTTTTATCTGGTGCACACCAGGCAATGCTGTTGCATCTCCTCCGCTTTGTGTAGATAAGGAGACTGTGAGAGGGTGTGAGGAATAAAGTAAAGATATTTGGAATGAAGCCAGAGCGTCTTGTGGATGAGGTTTTGGGTTGAATTTGAGATACAAAGAAAGGTTTAGTCCGCTCCTTTCCCTATACAGGTACTGAAACACACACACATGTTGGTATTTTGGTTAGCACCAGTGCCTTGCCAGTGAACTCTGTTTCAGTGAGCAGTTCTGATCCAGTCTGACCAGAACAATCCTGCTGAGACAGTTTTAATCTTACTCAAGTGTTACATGAGTCTGGTAAAGAATGTCTAGATATCCTTTTAGATCATTTGCGCGTGTTTGCGTCTGGGGTGAGAAGAAACCTGTTTAGCATCACGGTTCGAGTTAATCATGTTTATGTTGTAATTAAACAGAAAACCCATTACGAGTCAAGCGTTCATTAATGGTTGCCAGTGGATGAATGAACAGTGGGAGCTGTCCTTGCTGGGCAGCCGTTGTGTAATTGCTGAATTTTGATTTATAGGGCAGGAAATTGAATATTAGTGTTACATAAATTGCTTTTTAAAGCCCCACAGTTAATCCTATTTCTTGTTTCTCTGTCATGCATTCTTGGTCTATGTATTCTGGTAAATTCCAGATGTTGAACACATCACTTGAGCATTTTTTCCCCCCCAAAGAATAAAGTATATTTGTGTTTTATGTCCCGCTTTGAGAGTTCTTGATGCTGCGGAAATCTTTGCAAGACATTTCAATAATTAAACCTAAATGACAGGATAGCCAAAAGGTTTTAGCCTCCAAAAGAAAGGTCACGTCGTATAGAGTGGCTCCTATAATGTATTCCCCAGTGTCAAGGGTGCCAGCCCTAGCAGGAGACCCCTGATGATTGCCCTATGAGAGTGTTTTACTGGCTCATTTGACACAGCCTTTCCAATTACATCTCCATCAGTTACCTGTCTATTGAACATTGACCGAATGCCGTGTTCAGCCACACTGTTACTGGAAAGGGTTTGTCATTTGAGAAATAGCTAGCAATAAAGCGCGAAAGGCTCATGCGGCGACCTATGTCTCATATAGATTCCAACTGCACAGGGCGATTGAAGCTGAACGGCCATGCGTAATTTCCTGGATGCGGCCCCTGAGTCGTGACTGCTGTGCTGTGTGTTGGTGTTGCAGTCCCTGACGCATTGAGGAATAGGCCACACTCAGGCTTTCTCTCCACGCTTGCTCACTCCTGCTATCAGTTGTGAAATCTGAGAGGACTTTTCCCTCCGCTCACACTCGCTGAGTCTGTGCCGAGCTGATTTGTGCTGTGGAGGAGGCAGAGTCTGGTCTAATCTTCACTGCGACATGAGCAGAAGTGTAGCAGGTTCAGTTAAACTCTACTGAAGTGAAGGTTGCAGGACCCGTCTACAACAATTACCTGAGTAAAAGAAGAGAAAAAGGATCTGGGTAGTGTCGATGCTGTATATTCCCCAAGTGTATGCATTACCTGATGTCAGTTCATTGTTGAAAATGATGGCTCAGTCCTGGTTTACACTCCTTAAGGGTACTACAGGGAGATTGTAACTGGTTATGAAACAGTCTCAATTCAATACTGATGCCTCTGTATGACCTACAGAAACAAACAAGACCACATACATAGTTCTACATAGTTATTCTCAATGCCTGCCACTGGGTTGGATTCCCCTTGAAATTAATGAAATGAGGTGGAAACACTACTGCCAGAATGAACACAAAATGGAAGTTCCTTGTAGGGGCAGTAGGTTTAAAAAGGCTGATACTGAAACTTTATTGTGGATGCCAGATATCCCCAGTAGTCGGCATTTTTATGTCAGATACACATACAGTAAAAATAAATGTTAATATTTGAGTTGCAAACTCAAAATATTGGTGTTACCACAAAATGATTCCTCTCAATATCCATGTTGATACTGGACAAAGTAATCCATCATAGCCAATGTGTTGTGTACATAAGTCAGCGTAGCAATGATTAAGTTCAAGGTATTTTCTTAAATTACATATTTTTAAGCTAAGCTAACAGCGTGGCTTAAGGGATGGCAATGTCCGTCAGTCTATCTCGACAACTGTTCACTTGATTGCCGTAACATTTTGTACACAGACATTAATGGTCCCCAGAGGATCAAGCCTACTGACTATGGTGACTTTTCATTTAGCACCATCATCATCAGGTCAAAATTTGCCAAATACCCAAAAAACTAATTCCATTATTATATATTATTCCATTAACTTG
>NW_023340246.1:4119388-4119999 GCF_004916995.1 Morone saxatilis
TGTCACTGAGCATTTTAGCATGTTAGCTCAAAGCACCACTGTGCCTTACATGTAGCCTCACAGAGCTAGCATTGCTGTAGACTAGTTATTTTAACGAGATAAGGAAGACCTTAATCAAACGAACCTTTAAAGCACGGAGCACTGCCCTGAGGTCTGTCTCAATACAGTCCTTAGTTATTGGTCACTGCAATCACTCCTCCTGTCCATACACACCTTACATTGATCCTTTCCTAATGTGATTCCAATTGTGAGAAACGGGGGACCAAAGCCACAGTATTCATTCTGTAGGTCAGCTGAAGTGAAATCAAGCTGCCACCTTCTGGAGATAGTATAGTAGTAGAGTAGAGACTTTAAGGTGTGGCAGAAACATGTGCTTTTTTTTTATCACAAACTATCATATACACCGATCAGCCATGACATTGTGAGCACTGACAGCTGAAGTGAATAACACAGATTATCTGGTTATCATGGCACCTGTCGGTGGGTGGAAATATCAGGCAGCAAGTGAACACTTTACCTTTAATGTTGATGTGTTAGAAGCAAGAAAAATGGGCAGCATGAGGATTTGAGCAACTTTGACAAGGGCCAAATTGTGATGGCTAGACGACTGG
>NW_023340246.1:4120099-4137459 GCF_004916995.1 Morone saxatilis
GGCACAGATCTGGGGAAGGGTACAGAAACATTTCTGCAGCTTTGAAGGTCCCAATGAGCACAGTGGCCTCCATCATCTGTAAATGGAAGAAGTTTAGCGGCAGGAACTGGGAGACTAGTCGGGATCGAGGGGAAAGGTGAATGCAGCAATGTAAAGAGACATCCTTGATGAAAACCTGCTCCAGAGGGCTCTGGACCTTAGAGTGGGGCGAAGCTTCATCTTCCAACAGCACAACGTCCCTAAGCACACAGCCAAGATAACAAAGGAGGGGCTTCGGGACAATTCTGTGAATGTCCTTGAGTGGCCCAGCCAGAGCCCAGACTTGAACCTGATTGAACATCCCTGGAGAGATCTGAAAATGTCTGTGCACTGACGCTCCCCATCCAACCTGATGGAGCTTGAGAGGTCCTGCACAGAAGAATTGGAGAAACTGCCCACAAATAGGTGTGCCAAGCTTGTAGCTTCGTACTCAAAAAGACTTGAGGCTGTAATTGCTGCCAAAGGTGCTTCAACAAAGTATTGAGCAAAGGCTGTGAATACTTATGTACATGTTATATTTTTGTTTTTTTGCAAAAATTTCAAAACCTTTTTCACGTTGTTATTATGGGGTATTTTATTAGTAGAATTAGGGGGGAAAATGATTTAATCCATTTTGGAAAAAGGCTGTAACGTAACAAAATGTGGTAAAGTGAAGACTGTATATCAACATTTGCTTGAAAAAGCATTACATCATTGTGTCACATTAGTGAAGCACTGAATTGAAATATTTAAAGGTGGCATTAGAAATCAATGAATGTTTAATTTCCATAACATTTTTAATGTGTTGAATGTGTTTAATTTACAGCATTTGACACCAAACTGGAGTGACCAGGCATTTCAAATGCTACCCCTCTAGTTCTGCCCCTGGAAATCACAGGGAGTTTCATACTGAAAAGACCATAACTTTGGAAAATGTCTATTTGATTTGACTTACTCACACCGCTGAAGCTTTGGCTTAACTTAGGAACACACATTTGCACCAAATTGTATGAAGGATCTATACAATCTCCAAAATGAGTCATCAGACCCAAATATGCCAATCATGAATAAGTAATGAAGACATTTTCCTAACACACTTGCAACACATTCAGCCCTAAACGTCTGTACTATCAATTCCTCTAAAGTCTTGAGAAGTGGGGAGGTCAGAGGTCGTGTGAGTGAGCTATTGGCTGGCCAGCAGAGCGTGAGAAGCCACTCACACCAGTAAAGGTCGCAGATCTGTCAGATGACCTCACTGAGCTGGAAGGTCAGGTGAGCCATCCTCGTCTCCACCGGTCCCCCTGACGTCCACCGCAGACACTGCTGAGCACTGCTGGGTGTGAGGATGGTTACTTTTATGTTAATGCTGCATTTTTAAAAATGTATCATGAAGGCCTTTTTTCAGTCACCTCAGTAGAACTGCAAAGCATGAACTTTACATAACACTCACGTTACAATTTCATGTTTATTTAAATTACATTAAATGTAAAAAACAATTCATGTTGTATTATATATCCATTTTTTTCAGACATGTGAGCAAATAAATTCTGAAGTAAGTAGTCATCTAAGATACGGACAGTCAGTGACCAAGACTGATGGTCAGCAATAAATCCTGTGGACTCAGCATGGATATGATCAGCAACAATCCTAATGCCTGGCTTTAATTTCCTGTTCATGAGGAGGTGGTATATTAGTGATCGTTAGTCACAGTGAGCCTCATGCTGCCAGCCCGTTTCTGCCAGTTTCACTGCACATATCCCAAAAATGCTCACAGCGACACAAGTTTGACTTAAAAATCCTCAAATACTTATAGGAAACATCCTTATAGTAGTTAAAAGCAAACAGCTCAAATGATGAGGAAATCTTATTTTGAAATAAAAATATATACAGTTTCAAATCATATTTAAATTAATGTGTAAAGCAAATAACATACATCAGTATCTCTGAAGAGAAGTATTAACAATTTAAATACACAGAAAAATACAAACACCTGTACAAAGTTAGCCCTGCAATAAATACTGCTCTGTTTAAAGTTTTTAGACTGTTAGCTGTTTGTTTACTGACTGATTGTGTTGTACACTGAGGCTGTGTGTTGTGGTGGAGTAAAACTGTATTTTACAGAGAGCTGTTTTCATATAATGTCCATATCTTTGGAGATAAACACCACAAACTGCAGCCCTAAACATTACCGTAACACGGAACAGACACCTGTTGCTGACCGTGTCACAGAGGTAGTATTTATTACAGGACTACTGCACTGGATTGTGTTACAATGAACAAATGTTTACATTTTTTTGGTCACTTTACATATTTAAGACATGTGGAAGCCCAGTGAGCTGTTAGATCCATGCTACATCGATGTGTGGTGGGAATACTTGAAGACGATAGTAAGCACAAAAAGAATTCAAAGTAAAAGACTCTTCCAATCAAGTCAGAACACCCGAAATGAAGCTGTGATAATGGGGAGTCACCAAAACACTGCGGACCCAGACAAAAAGCAGCCGCAGTAATCCCTTGCATTTCATTTCAGCCATATATACACACTAAAATTGATTTTCTATGTCAAGCTTTCAAGGTCTAAGCAACAGCATGGTGCTTACATCAAATACAGCTTTAGTAAATCCCTCTAGATCTCTATATGGACTAGTTCAAATATCATTGCGTGTTTTGTCAGGGGCTCGACCTCTTTCCTTTCATTCATTTTCCCTTTATGTGGTTTCCTACACGCTTTATGAATTGAGCTTCTGTCTCTGCGCAAAAAAATAGCACCTGCAATCCCATATAATCATACATATTATTTCATACATAAGTGGCTATCGCTTACACACGTCAGAAGCACTGCAGTCAGGGGGTCCGCAGTCGATAATGCCATGTAGTGGCTATAGTGGTTACAGCCATTATGGTCTCTTAAGCCCACTTTCTGTCAGTGGGAGTCCTCTTTCAGAGCAGAGCGCACTCTGGCCTCCAGCTGGTCTGCTGGTGGTCGGGCATCCGGGTTTGAGGCGAGCATGTCTAAAAGCAGGGTGCACATGGCTGGACCGGGAGGGGGTGGCAGCGGGGGCGCCCTCTTAAACTTCATAGGGATGCACAGCTGGAGCTCGCCATTCTCCCACAAAGCTTCCCCCAGCGGCATCAACCAGCCTGAGCGACCCTTACACACGTAGGCACCTAAAGAGGAAACACGAGGGGAGACACTGATGAGTCACCGTGCAGCGTGCTCCTGACTGACAGCGCCAACAGACACTGCAGGGGGCCGCTTGATCTCTGTGATTATGGGCCACGCATGTATACGCAAGTAGTCAAGTGCCTACTGGTGTGACATGCTTTCAGGAATTGTCAACAGAGCCCGAGTGCCCTTAAGAGCACCAGTGTGTGGAAGATAGTGTGAACACACAGGGACGCTCGGGCCCACAATGCATTGTTGTTTAACAGAAACAATACAGTTACAATCAAACAGTGAATGAAAGGCAGAGAACGCACAGTATGAGGCTGTATGAGCAACACAACAAATACAAGTCAGTACGTATAAATAAAAACAAATCTCACTTAAATGTGATTATTATGTTGACAATATCAATTATGCTATTTGGGATATTACTCAAATATACAGTCATTATTCTGCAGTGATGTTGCAGAAAGTGTGTTTTGTATTTAAAGAAAATGCTACGTTTACTTGTTTCTGTTTTCCAAGAATAGTGTTTTAACTAGAACTAAAGAATTTTAATGGTTCTTTAAAAAAAACTGGAGGCCCGATGCTTTTTCTAGTTGTTTTTTTTAGGCAGAGAAGAAGAAACTGCTTGCAAGTCAACATTGATGTACACAAATGCAGGTTTAAACTTACTAACTTAATGGTCTTTGCAGGTGTTTCACGAGGAAGAAAATGCATCAACCTGTTTGTTAGGTGTCAGAGATACACACAATGACTTGTGGTGAGTAAAACAGAGCACCTTTAAAGCCAGTACAGACCCATAACACCCACACACTTACTCTGCCTGAGTGGACATCTTCTCAGGACTGTACAGGGCCTATAGCTGTGTCACATTTTTATATGAAATACTAATCCTAAGCAAGTTTTGAGTATGTTGTGTGTCCTCACTAGAGCAGTGCCAACATGAAGTATACTCAAACAGTGTGTATGCTAAAACTCAAAGGGAATGGAGGAGCCGCTCACACCCGGAAAAAATGGAAATTAAATGAAAAAGTTAGTGAAACAGCTCCATGAACACGTCAGAAAACTATACATAAAAATGACATTTTTAGACATCTATCTGGCTGACTGGCCCTCTGAAGTTGGACAAAGATGAAGTACCAAGATGAGCATCTTCTTTTTTTCTTTCAGAAATTAATACTTTGGGGTTTTGGCTGCTGATCAGCATAATTAAGAAAGATAAAAATTGTAACTAATAACCTGAATTGGCCATTTGTCTTTATTTGACATTTTCTAGACTAAATGATTGATTGAAAAAAATTTGTACGTTAATGAGGAGAAAAAAATCATTAGTTGCATCCCTAAAATGTAGCAACCCAAAAACATTAAAAGAGGATTATCCGTGAAAGTAATTAAAATGCATCAATTGTTGCTTAATCACATTGTTTCTTATAATCATTTCTCCGTTTTTAAATGAAGCACTGTTAGTAACACATCTGTCATGCAAGTCCAGCTCTACTTACCCCGTTGATGCTTAACGCGGAACCCTGGCCTACGTACTGAAGGTGAAGTCTAAGTGTAGGACTGACCTGGTGAAAGGCCAGCAATGATTTCCTAAACTGACTGAGCAAAAAAGCCAACACTGCCTCCAGCACTGGGCTTCAACAAGGACAAATGCAGGAGGTTGTGTCTTGCTCCTTGACTATATTCTCTCCGCTCCCCTGCCTAGTCAAATAACTGTGTGGGTGTGTGGGTCTTGAGAGAGGATAAAGTAAAATAATGGACCATTTTATCGGTCTGTGAAAAGCCTCCAGCTGCCTCTCCCCATTTTCTCACTGACAAAGAGGATTGTGATCGAGGCTGCTAAATTCCATTTTCCTTTTTTTTTCTCTATTTGAATCCACCAGAACCCCTCTCTCCCTCCAATCATAACCGTTTTCATTCAGCCTAATGGAGTATCAGTGACTCAGGGAGGTTCTCAGGCACTAAACTTGAGGATAATGGTTCATATCCCCCAGCCTTCAGGTCGGCTCTGGCCGGACCCATTTTTGGCGAATAATATGAGACATCTGTATTAAAGCCATTTTATTACTCTGTGACAGTGGAGCGCGGAGCAGAACTGAGCCCTGCGTCCATTAAGACGCTTCCTCGGCCTAAGACCACATGGGGTTTCTGACAGGAAATAGGACATTAAAAATAAGATTCAAATCTAAATGCTGTTCTGCAAAGCTATACTGGAATGCTTGGCCCAATGCTCGTATTGAATTGTCCAGAGCTTTGCGAACTTTATGTGCCTGACTCACGACATTAAAGTTCTCTGCAATGACAAGTCATTTACAACAAAGACCGATAATCAGGGAGCACCGATATCAATACCAGTGTACGGTTCGATATTGTGCTGATGTACTCGAACTTGTAATCATAAAACTACTCCGATACCACACCCAATACCACTCTGCAGCAGCGTGACATTACGTAACCTCTCATTGGCTGAGCAGGTAGGCGGAGGTGAAGCAATGTCAGCAGTTTAGAGATTTAACATTAGCAATATTTCATTGTTACAGTCAGAAAGTGAGATAGTCAGATGAAAAGATGAAAATGGTTTTAAAAGTCATTGTTAGAACTGTAATGGTATTATTAAGTACTCATATTGGTACTCTGTAATGGGAAGCACCCAAATGTAAATACTAAAAACTAGTAAAACTGGTTGGTGCCAATAATGAAATGAAATGACACAAATACCAGCAGATCTGCATCTTTGCTTTACCCTGTACATATAACTGATCTCCATTCATGTAGGCTGATGTTATTAAAATCATCCAAAGGTGGATGAGAAGAGGAATACAAAGACATTTCCAAATTATTCCAAAGAAACTGGTATGGCGCCAACAACAGCACTTTTGGAGTATGAGCGGCTGAATACTGTCAGCTTGTATTATACAAGAAAGAGCAACTGTAATCCATATCAAAGTGTACATAGCATAAATCATTCATCTCTTTGCCATTTAGATTTATGATTGTACCATCCATGGTTGATGAATGTATGATGTATAGCATGTGACATTTTTAATATGTGCCAGTTAATTAAGTCAAACTCGATTCAGTGTGATGCGTCATCAACCTGCCTGACTGGCCACACGCTCAACCTTTCTGTGAGCAGGACGAGACGCAGCGTGAGGGGCCCAACATGTTAATACTGCCAGAATCTGAAGTCACATATTTGCCTTTCAATGTGTAGGTCTGCATGTCCACTGCCATAGTCTAGTTGTGCTTGTACACTTTGATATGTGCGTGGTTTGGTGCATCAGGTCTAGTCTTCTATCTTACCCAGTTGTTCCTGCGTGGTCCCTTCTTCCACAAAGGTGATTCTCTCCAGGACAGCCCAGAACATCACACCCAGGGAGAAGATGTCTGCCTGGGCTGAGTAGGTCAGTCCACCCCACACCTCTGGAGCCATGTAGAAGTCGGAGCCGCAGGTGGAGGAGAAGTGCTGCCTGGTCAGATCACCGTCCACCAGACCTTCACTCATCTTGCTCAGACCAAAGTCTGCCACCTAGAGGTTGGACAGGGAGATTAAGTGAAACAGAAATACAGTATGTAGTTTTGTGGTGGCGTAAGTTTTTTTGTCTACAAATATACAAGTCTAGAAACTTTTCTTTCTTTTAGGTATATACCTTATGTAAGGTATAGGCTGTACAGTCTTCCCTACGTAACATTATGTAGAGGAAGACATATATGGACTCACTGCATTGTAATATGTGGAAGTGTTAACAGCAGTGCTGAATTAGTCAAATCTATTAGTACATCGACATAAGATTAATCGGCAACTCTTTCGGAAATCCCTTTAAATGCTAAATATTTTCTGTTTTTAGCTTCTCAAATGTAAATATTTGCTGGTTTTATTTTTTATATATACATACATATATATTTGTTTGAATATGTCAGCTTGAGTTAGGGCAGCAGGGATTTCAGTTTTCTGACATTTCATGAACCAAATGATTCAATTCATTGACAGATTTATTGTTAAAGAAATGAAGAAAATAATCCTTAGTTACAGCCCTACAACTCATCTTTTGCACATTTTACTCTGCACCGTTACCAATGCATAAAGCACTTTTGGTAAAGTTTTAGAACTCCTGCTATGAACCTGGGAAGTATTTCCAGTCAGTATTTTGTAATTGTATGGGCACACAGGGGTAAGCACAGCATTTTTATTTTCAATTATTCTTTCATATTGCTTTTTATTATATTGTTTACTGGGTCTGGAGTTCATTGCTGCTGTTACAAGCAAACATCCCCTGAGAGAAACAAACTATTAACTTTGACCAGTGTTATTTTTCGGACACTGACTCTAAGGATGATCCCACTTCATCTGACGTAATCACTGTCGCATCACAACACTCTGCCTACCTTGACAACGGGGCCTTTGGGTGTCACACAGACCAGAACGTTGTCGGGCTTCAGGTCTCGGTGAGTGATACCCAGACTGTGCAGGAAGGCCACAGCACTGCAGAGCTGTCGCACCACGCTGTGGTTCCGCTGGGCATCTGGTGGCCTGGAGAGCAGGTACTGATTCAAGTCGCCCCCGTCACAGTACTCCATCACGAGCCACAGGGCCAAGCAGCGCAGGGGTCCCGGCTCCTCTTCCTCCCTCTGGGCCGGTCTCTTCCTGGCTCTGTTTTGAGGCCTTTGTGGAGTTGCAGAGTCAGACGCATCCGATTTCTTTTTGTCCTGGAGCTTAGCCCGGGCCTGGGCGGTGTTTGTCCTGTCTTTAAGTCTAGAGACAGAGTTAGTCCTCCTCTGGGTGTTGAACTCGGAGTTACCCGTCTCCTGACTTTGTGCTGCCTTCACTACACTGCCCTTCAGCACGCTCTCAACTAGACGTAGAGGCAGTTTCCCTGGTTTGAGGGGCTTCAGGCTCCTCGGCCCCGTCTGCAGGAGGCAGCTGTGGAGTGCAATGACATTGACATGGTTCTTGGCTGTGGCTCTCATGGCCCACAGCTCTTGCAGGTAGAGCTCAATGTACTCCGGGTTGCTGCAGGGAAGCCGCTTGATAGCCACCCTCTGTCCTGTTTTGGCCATATGGCCCTCAAAGACCACACCATAGCTGCCCCGTCCCACCTCCTTCTCCAAAGTGTACAGCTCCTCCATGTTCCACAGGAGCTGGAGCCTGACGCGAGTGCTGACAACAATACAATAACTAAGGTTAGCATAATAAACCAAATGACGTGGTGTTAAAGGACACAGCTGTTAAATGAGCGGAAGTGTGAAACAGATGGCAAACGTTTAGCTCTAACAGAGTGCTAGCGGACTGGCCCTCTTTTGATCTACGTTGTAACCGGATGAACTGACTCTGGAAGCGACACAGCGGCTGTAACGTTGTTTTGACTGGTAGCTAGCGGTTACTTCGGTCCCAACATCTTCTTTTTCCGGTTATTTTTTCAAGTTGAAGTTAACTAACGTTACATACAGAGCGACCTTGCATTTGCAAAGTGGCATCGGGACCACACGAAGCTAGTCATAACGTTATCTGATAGTTGAATTAAACATGGCGCTGTGTACAGCCGCTGTAGCGTTAAGTTACTTTAAAAGGGAAGCGAAACACAAAGCCCTATTGTCACTTCACACTTACCCACAAGACTTCAGCTTACATTACCAGCAATGAGTCGACTTGAATCTGCTCTCTACTTGAGTGACAAGCTGCCTCGGACCATATTCAATCAATTTGGATTTTTCTTTTGTTGATAAACAACTGAGAATAAGTAGCGGCCAACAAATGCAACAGACTTCCGTGTCTAAGTTCGGAGCGTCCCGCTCAGCGCGTACGTGCGTTGTGATTGGCTCTGGAAGTTCAGCCGCGTGTTGTGATTGGTTGGTAACAGAGCCGTAGAGTGCACTATGATTCGAATTGTCCAAGCCAGCCGCAGCAACTGCTAATGAAAACTGTGTGTACTGTCAGCTGGGTTCATGGTTTTTAAAGGTATGGACACGGACAGAAGGAATTCAAATAACTCAATGAAGAATTCATTTTAAGAGATAACAATATTCCAATGCAATTTCAGCACCATAGATAGATAGATAGATAGACTAGAATAGATGAGATAGATAGATAATACGAGTAGATAGAGTAATTTAGATAGGGGATCGATTCGATCCCAAGCTGGAAATTGCAGTGTAGCAGCAATTACACACAGTAACAACACAATAAGTTAAGAGAACAACCTAGACATATAAAAAAGGAATATAAAAAAAAATATAAAATGTATAAATAAGCAGTATAATTGTAGTGCAAGTAAAAATATAAGGTGCTTGGAGACTGTATTAGCGTCTGTGTCTTATCGTGACCACAGAAATAATAATTTTAAATGCACTGTAGTTACAAACATCAAAGTTAGAAATAGTTTTTCATATTATTCAGATTTAAAATGTATACCACGAAACGACACGTTCTAATGTTGCCATATTTTGAAGAACCAACAGGAGAGAGGAGGAGTAGGTAGCACCTGGCCGGAAGTACTCTGGCCTATTTTGGCAGACATTAGACTGAAGTATATGCTCCAGGGGGCCATCAGTTTCCAGTACTGACAAGCATTTTGTAAAAAAGCACGATATAAGTGCTGAGAATGCCTTACTAAAGTAATGAATCTGAATCAGTAGTGTATTTTAGGCTTGGACAGTTTTGTATTCGAGCCATTTCCTTTGACTGAAAAGCACAGAAAATGCAAAACGCCCAAGTTCCCTCATTGCTGCAGTCCCATTTAATCACAAAAGACCTTCTGAACAAAAACACACCTATACACACACGCACAAAGAGTGGGTGCTGCATCAGTATCGACTATTTTTTTGTGGAGGAGCGGCAGCAGTGGTGATGACAGATAACAGCACTGTTGTGTGTGTGTGTGTGTGTGTGTGTGTGTGTGTTTGTTCTTCTGAGAGAATATAATAGGAAACATGGTGATTCATTGCACTGAAGCACACTGTGATAGAAAAGAGCAGCTTTGAAGTGTGTGTGTGTGTGTGCGAGCTTATGTGATCCATAGCTTTTATCAGTGATGCCAATCATGAATACTCTTCATTACTTGAGGAAGATGAAGTCAGTCACACTTGACTTATTTTTACTTGAAGCAAATGCCCTCCATTCTATTATCATATCTCACTTGCTTTGACAGATATCTGGATGCAGACATTGGGAATAATGTGAAGTGCATCCTGGCTGGAGAATTTATTAGAAAGTATTTGTGGGAACCACAAAGTGAGCCAGAATTGAATCTCCCGAGAAATTCAATAAAGCATTCCGGGCACCCCAAAAAGATGTTAATGAGTCCAATAAGAATTATAGTTGTAATCACCTCTGTTTTCAGTCTAATTGTATTTCTGTGTGGGCTTCGCTTGCTAATTATGGAGTCCACCAACAGGAGGGGCAACGGTAATTATTTCCTTGATTGAGGTCAGAACCCTCGCATTTAATCCTGCGGTCTATCCCGCGCTCCTCACACACAAAGAGTAAACATCAGTAAACAACTTCTCAGCATCCCGCACTCAATTTCAGAGCAGTCACTCTTTTACAAATGATGGTTTTCTTCCTCAGTAAGCTTTTCAATGGAAAGTCTGCCACGTTGTGTTTTTCCAGCATCTGCATGTTTCTATTGTGTTAACCCATTGTCTTTACGTTACAGTGTTTATGAGAAACAGTGCTTGCTTTCAGATCTGCAGCTGGCACAGAAAGGAAAACACCTGAAGGGGGTTATGCAATGAGATCGATCTATGCAGACACATAAAATACTGTCTCACCGAATGCTTACTCCCTGAAAGTTTTTTGCTGGTTGACGCTGCAGATTTTCCCAAACAGAGGCGTAATTCTTCTTCTCCATGCAAAATTAAGGTGGCTTTTAGGATGGAAATGTAATTCTTCTTTTTTCATCCCTGTTGTTAATAACAGTCACTTGTTCCTTGACAGGTAAAAGCCCAGAGCCCCCATAAACCTTGCAGAGATCCCCCCTTTTGGTTTCACATCATTGGGTTTAATTGTGGAGGAGGACGGTAAAACACCTCAGCTGGATGAGATGGAGAGGAGACGAGGAGTTCAGCTCGGCAGAACAGCAGACACGAGCCAAACACCGGTCAGTTGTGGTTGCAGCTATCTGTGAGTTCTACAAACTCTTTTGGCAGGGAGCCATCAGTCAGCATTTTTTTCCATCTTTATAACCCCTTTGGGTTCTAAAAAAATCTTTCAAATCTACTAGTTGTTAGTGTAGGAAGTAAAAGTATAACTTGGTGCCACAGCCATTAAACCTATAAAGTAGAATGTGCTGTATATGCAAATTTATGTCCACGCAAATTTTGGGAAATAGTGCAAAGTGCTTATGTCTCTTTATTGGAAAATAGAGTTCATTATAGGGAACTGTCTTGGGACAGATAATGCATTTAAACTGATTGCATAATAAGTTTAGCTTTTATGTCAGCTATCATTCTCTCCATTTAAAAAAAATAAAAGGTGCATATAAACCATCTTGCAATACCTATTAAACGGC
The DNA here is from genome assembly GCF_004916995.1 of Morone saxatilis. Taxonomy (NCBI): domain Eukaryota; kingdom Metazoa; phylum Chordata; class Actinopteri; family Moronidae; genus Morone; species Morone saxatilis. The sequence continues at coordinate 4,131,797 of NW_023340246.1, forward strand.
ATTGTTTCTTTCTCATTAAAGCATTTTATACAGCATTTTCTGATTCATGGTGAAGGGGGGGTTGATTCAAGCACTGATAATTAAAGTATTTCTGATTCTGATAAGAATAATTATTTATCATGTTGATTGATAGAAATCAATACATTTTTATTATATATATTTTATATTTTATAATAAATAAAGCCTCTACAGCTTTAATATTGTGATATGGCTGTTTGGAAACCAATAACACATTTCTATAGAAGGTTATTTGCGTTTCTAATCCTCGTGGAGAATTACTGAATGATGAAAGCTTCAGTCTTAGAAAAAACACAGTTTTTTCACCACTGAAACGAGTTGGGCTGTAGTCCATCCCAGAAATACGTGTTCTTTAAAGATTATCTGTGGAAATAATAATATTCTCTCTTAAAATTGATACTCAAGTTCATTTTACAGATCACAAAAATGACATAAATCTTAACAACAGTGACAAAAGAGCAATGACAGAGCCTTAGGGTGTACGTGAGAAACCAAACGTACTGGCTAGTGTCTGATGAAACCCTCACATGCAGTGTTTTTATAAACTGGAAAAAAAACAATATTTTCACAATGACTGCCACACATTTTGAGACAGAATGAATTTCACTGGCTTTCTGCTCATGGCACCTACAAGAAAACATACAAATGATCCATACCAAAACTCGATTTTAAAGGTTTAAATGTGATGTGCTGCCAAGTTAAGCATAACCCTCTCTGTCATCAAGGTAATCACTGCCTCTTGGCTACCAGAGGAAGCGTTTGTGGACACTGGACAGCCAGTGGATAACAGCGATATCAATGACAGACAGGCACCGCAACGGCTGCTTGTTCTTCTGGGCTCCTTATCTCAGCCACACTGAGGGCTCTGTCTATGTACCCAATTCATCCATCACTATCAGACCGCACACAGGTTCAGGGCCAGCATTCACACTTTCACAGGGAGCAAAATCTAATGTTAGCTCTTGATGAGGAGGGAGTTCAATTTCAAGTGTAACTTCAACACCAAAGAAGTAGGTTTTTTGCTGTGGCTATTGCTATTATCAGAGACATGATAATTGTTATTTCCGTCACATCATGAGCATAATTGCAGGGGGGGATCTGTCCACCTCAGTACAGAAGAAAAATGTCCAAAAAATGTCATCCATCAATACAGGTTCAAGCTCATATTTTTTGGTGTCGGGTGCTTCTTTGTACTTAGCATAGTGGCATACCACGATTCATTGCTGGTAAGCTTCGCACCAAACAAAAGTAGAAGATGATCCGTGGGTGTGTGTGGTGGTGGTTCCGGTAAAAAGAGACAGCGGAGGTAAAAGAGGCAGACAGAAAGCAGACTGATACGATGCAGGGTCAAGGTGAGCACCACAAACTTGTATTACTCAAACAACACTTGTATAACAATATTGCCAGCAGCAAGGGAAATGGACGTTATTAACAGCAGGTCGGCCATTTTTGGACTTCCGCACCGTCATCACCAACTATGTAGCTAGTTAGTATCAACCCATTCAACTCGGTGTAACTCGATTAAACGTCAATATCATTATAGTCAACATGGTCGGTAAACACTTTTGTAAAGTGGACTGTATCAACAACAACAAAATGAATAAAATAGAAATGTTAATTATTATTAATTGTTAGGTATCTAGAGACAGCTAGCTTGCAAGCTTGTATCTTCGAGGATAATGTATTCATTTGTCACTAATGTAAGCATAGCTAAACTGATAAATCACTTTATGTATTTACCTTTGCTCTCCTCTGCTCTCTCTCTCTTTCTCTCTCTATGTGTATTTTTGTCAGATCCTGCGTTGTTATGCTGAACGTCCTTACTGACAGTCAGGGCACAAAATTAGCAAAAAGATGTCTTTTGCGTGTATTTTATACATTTCTGATGATGAACGATTGACAGATGACAAATGCCCGGTGACAGTGACAGCCACTGTAGCTACACCCTGTCCTCCAAAAATGCCCCCCCCCGCCCCAAAGTCTAAAAGAAGATTTCATCCTTACATCACATGTACTAACAATCAGCCAATTACTACTCTAGCGACATCGCTCTAGGGATTGCACAGTTGGTGACTCGGCCAAATGGTCGGTTGATCTTTTTTGGTGTAGACTGAAATATAATATAATAGAATAGACTGTTCGTGTAGTTCGTTCAGTTTTTACTCTCTTTACTATCTCTCAATATGTTAAACGTTTGTCCAGATACCCATGGTTCTCAGGCAGTGGAGGATAACGACTCTAATGATCCCCTGACGTTTTTCTCTTGTATCACCATGAGGTAGATATTTGTGGTTTAAGTTAAATGATTTAAAAACAGAGCAACATTATCATTCATTTAGAGTGATATTTCTGGCCAGTTGATTAATGTAAGTCTCTTTTAGCTCTGTTTTTGGTCTACACCAACCACTGAGGGAAATATGTGTCTCTTTAGCTGCTGTATGCTCCGCTATGTTTGCCAGCTATAGTCGCTGTCAGTAAAGTTGCAGAATAAAGCCAAGGGGAGCTGCAGATTCAGGTAGTAATTCTCTGTAGGCTCATCACAGCAAGAGACAACTTTCACTTTGTCATTTAAATATGTTGGTAATCTAAAAATATAAATTATTTAAGTACAGCATCACAGTGCTGCTGTGCTTCAGTGTCAACCTCATTTTGTTCCACTCTTCCCTATTTGCTTCAACTCTGGTGTTTTCTTTGGTCAACGCCATCATCATCACCTCAACTTAACACTCAACATGTATTACAGACCATTGGCCGCAGAGAAAGCTCTCAGGACCTAGGGGCAGGTGTAGTTTTCCATCCCCAAATCTCCTACATGACTAATACTAACCTCCTGTCTGCAGACCCACACTGGCTGTCTGCTCTATCCATTGACTGCCCGGCTCTACATTGTTCATTCTCTCATTCACAAGAAGAATAAAGTCTCCTATTCAGGTGTGCCATCACCACCAACAAAGAAAGACTTGTTGTTTTTGTCTGTCCCAGCACAAACAATCTTATCGATCCATGATCATCTCCATGGCACTGCTACTCTCGTTTGTATTTAACTCGCATATCTGGAGTAAACATCGGATTTAAAGCGGCATTGCTTCCCTGACCTTGGCAGCAGGTTGGCGTCGAGGTTGTGGGTTTTATGGACACCTTAGACATAGGAATTCTGGATCAATGTCACGGTGGATGATGCATATTTTTAGAGCCCCATTAGTTGGCTCAATGAAGACGAAACTGATGGCGTAGGCAATGCCTCCTACGTCAGCATGGGCCACAGGCTTGTGTGTCTGTCCGGGGGTTTGTGCGTAACAGAATGGGGGTATCCACCCCTCTCTCTAGCCCTCCTCTATGGTGATGTGAATGGTGATATACAGGGGAAGGGAGGGGGAGAGAACTGGAGGGTTGAGCCAGGAGGGAAGGGGTGTGCCATTATAAGAAGCCTCAGAGGAGGCATGCGTTCAGTTGTTGAAACCCTTAGCCTACGGATACGAGCCGAGCCACCAAAACTCTCCTGTAGCCACGGAAGGAAGACTCTGAGAGAATATCTTTACGTCACAGACACAGGTAAGGAAGTGTGACCTTTTTTTTTCTCCATATGAGTGTGAGCCTACCTGTGTGTAGAGATTGTGCAGTTAACCGAGTAAGAGATGAGAAAAGACACTTGTTTGGAAATGAGAAAGCAGTTAATTAGGAAAGGACTTGTTGTCTTGTGTGTGCACAAACCACTGTCTAATAGATCCTGGGGGAGTGCAGTTGTTTAAGGACAACCACTGTTAGGCTTCTCCCTCTTTTATTACAGTTTTTATCGAGCTTGTCGTTTCTGCTTTATCTGTTGCTGGCTCTTTGATTTTGGGATTTTGACCACAGAGGTGATTCTGTAAATAACCCTCCTCACCTGAGGTAACCTTTTTATTTTTTTAATTTTTTTTCCATTACTCTGTTTGTCTCCCTGTGGCTTTAAAGGCATCACAGTCACCGTCAGCAGTGCCTACATCGCACCTGATTACTACTTAATTAACAAGAGAGAAAGTCAGGTCATGCTGAGGAAGCAGTTAGTCACTCAGCTGCACTTTGTATCAGGCTTTGGTGTACCTTACTATAATTTAACACTAGTAGAGTATGTAGAATGGTATAATAATAATAATAATAATAATAATAATAATAATGATTAGAAAAGCAAATCTAAAATTGTAGAAACAGTATTCTAGCCCATAGTTCTCCAAAGTATTTAAGCCGAATTTATCTAAACAGCACTGGTGGGAGTCAGTGAATGCCACTCCAAAAGCAGCTTATTTATGGTTTGCCCTTTTGATTGATCATGGAGTGTTGTATGTCAGATTAAATACATCACACCAAAGCTTCAAAGAAACATTGACAAAAGCTATTTTCATTCTTCCTAAAGCAATGTCAACATGAAGAAGTTGAGGGGAAGAAGAAAAGAAAAAAAGAGCCAGAGAAGTGAATCAGTTGAACGCTGTTATTATACTAAGCGCATGATAACGATGATTTTAATGATAATGGTAATGAATGTGCATAATCTTTTCCCATTATCAGTGAAGACGATACTCTTGCAGACAGGGGGGAAAATGGGTAGTTAATGTGCCATTCACAGATAAATGACTCCACACTGGGGAAATGTTTTATGAACAATGAAACATGTTTACAGGATAGAGTCAGATACAGTATTTTGTATTTATTTTGCGTACAAATTTATAGCATATAAAAAAAAAAAGACCTTGTTTCCTTAAAAGTAAATGTTTTAGTGCTAATATGCCTTGGCTTATAGAGTTCTTCTTCTGAAAATAGCCAAAAAATTGATATCTCTATACTTGAGAAGCCTCTCAGTATTTGGTTGTTTTAATAATTAATAATGGATCATGCAAGGGTCCATTAAAACTTAGAACTTATTTTTGTTCTATATTCTACATTTCTTTTAAATCTAAAATTAGTTCACATACCTCACGTTATTGGCAAGAGATATCACAATTTAATTTGCAATTCATTTATTCTGTCTTGCGTTGCGCCAGTACATCACAAGCTTTCTCTCTCTAATCAGCTGAAAAAGAATCTTGTAGGATTTCTACTGCCTACGCTAAGATTAAACTGATTACACCGTTTACAGGATTTCTTGGCCTCTCTGTCAATATTCATTAAGATTGTTTGCAGTGTTTTACACACAAATCCTCCTCGTGATCAGGGAATGATTTGCTGAGGAGTAAGAGCAGCGGAGTTGCCAGATATTGCCGTATCTGTTGCCCTCTCATGCACAAGTACTTTTGCAGTTCATCACTTTTTCCAGCCTCGGTGTCCTCACCTTGATAAAAGTAGGGAGCTCGTCTGGCCGCGCTAGATTGCTTCCCCTCGGCTCCATGTCCAATGGATTAGTGCAGGTGTCAACGCAGCTTAACAGCAACTAGATCAATGATGACACCATGTCAGCTGCAGAATACAGTCTGTGGCGAGTAACACTGCAGGACTGAGTGCATCATTAAGGGCGTAACGTCCCCGGCGTGTTGGAACCTTTGTTTCCCAACAGTCAGGGGGCTGATTTAGCTTTGGCAACTGACATTTTCAATTAACTTTTTAGAGTTTATTCTAGATGATTTGGCTTGATTTCAGCATCAATAAGCATTTCCCCTATATATATATATATATAT
>NW_023340246.1:4137559-4138595 GCF_004916995.1 Morone saxatilis
CAACACAAAAAAATATAAATATATACATATGTAACTATATATATATATATATATATATATACAGATCAATGCATGTCACTGCCTTTATTTTGCTGAATAACCTGAACTTCCTTCATGACTTTGGGGAGAGACAACATGGGAACAAAGTGTCAAGAATCACAATGCACTTCTCTTCAGTGTCCGCCCTTTTTCTTTTAAAGCACCAATCTCCCACAGACTCCCAAACATCGACTCCTGCATCTGCTTCGGTCTGTGTGACGGTTCATCAGCCACACTGGAGGGCGATGCAACTGCGCTGCACTCAGTTTGCTATCATTCTAGTTGAACTGCACTGGGAGAATATTATTTTGGGGCTATTAACACAGCTTTGTGGGAACTAAATGAGATAATTGTTGGTGTGATTTCTCCCTATGAAGGACATATCTGATGCTGGGAATGATTGCAGAGGAGATGTCACCCAGTTGAGCGTCTGCCCTCAGGTGCAAATGTGTTCCCAATTAAAAGAAACCCTGCACGTACAATTGATGGAAACAATAGTAATGATATGCTCAATTGATCTGATATGATGGTGCCTCGGAAGGAAGCAGATATGAATATAAAGAGTATCATATCTCCATTTATTTGTACAAATGTGTGTGTGAGTGTTATAGCGTATGCAGGATATGAGGGGAAAAAAAGATGCATTATATTTTCATTGAATTTGCATGCTCTACAGTCTACACGAGATAAGATTCCCTAGAGGCACATAGTTAGGAGGAGGCATGGTGATTCTTCCAGCAGATATGATTACAGTAAGACAGAGAATTTGAGAGAGAGAGAGAGTCTCTATTGCATGTGATTGTATGTTAGTTTAAACTTCTTTATATGCCTGAATTTAGCCGCATATACAGCATCATCACGACCTCAGCGCGCTTTACTCCTGACCTCTTTCCCCTTTATGATCCTCGTAATCTGCCACTCCTGTGTGACAATAACCGGACTGGAATGCTTCAACGGGGCAGGTAATAGGTACAGTCTTAAAATCTGGTGCAGCTGT
>NW_023340246.1:4138619-4141016 GCF_004916995.1 Morone saxatilis
AGCGTAGGGCACAACTGCAGGCGCACCTTCTCCTGCTGCTCCTGGTCCTCTGAACTCTCCACTGAGCCACACACTGTTTGTCTGCACAGGCTGGATTTACACTGCTGTGTCAGAGATGATCCTGTGGCTGTGTGTATGTAAATCCTCCTCAAACGGAAGTGCTTTTGGAAGAGTAACTTGCTATCTGTGTTTTGAGAGGACAACGGTGTTGATTTCAGTGGTATTGCATGATTAGGGGGTTTTATTTGGGCTTCTGTCAGTTTTTCCCCACCCTATTAGCTTCTAGAGTGTATTTGTTTCGAACCCATTGTAATCAAGGATGCGTGGAAACAACTGTTCAGGTTGCAAACCAAATATTATATTCAGTCAAAATGCTCCAAATGGTACAAAATTAGTTACGGAATGGAGCCAGTTCCATGTTGGTGGAAAGGGGAGTTTTGAGTTGATCCAGGACAGTGGAATGACAAAACTATAGAAGGGGAACATCAATTTTGATAAAAAAAATAAATTGCTTAAAGCCCCTAAAAGGAACTTTGTGTTGGTTCAGTGGACAAAAGGCATTAAGAATAGTTATATAACCAATCTTATCACTGATGGTCTTGTTTGTTTATGTAGGTCATATAGAGGCTATTAGCTGCTTTTCTCTGTTATATATTGTAAATTGTGTATCTCTGTATCTCTTTGGGCTCTGGGAAATTATGATGGACATTTTTCCCTGCTTTCTTTGAATTTTTAGACTAACAATTACAAACCAAAGAACAGTTAAACAAGTTAGTTTTATATGGCAACAACAGGTTTGGTTTTAAAAGTGGACAACCTTCACCAGTAAGATAGGGCAACTTGTAAACATCCTGAGAGGCAAAACACAGGGCAAAAATAATCGCCCCACACTCGCTGCACCAGTCGCTGCTCTGATAAGTGCGTCAACATTTACATCAGCTCAGATGTTCTTACATCTGGATTTTGGCAGCTGGACAGTGATAGAACAAAGTTTAGAGAGGTTTCAGTTTGAAAATCAATGTGAAACTATAAAAGTGAGGGAGACATGAACCACCCCCACCCCCCAATCCCCAGTGGAAATTACACTTTGATTATTTGCATTACAGCATGTAAACTGGAATAGAACTGTTGCCCATACATTTTGGAAGTAGAAAAACCAATCTCAGAATAATTGAGTCAGGGATGGAATTTTAAACGAGTTTCTTGAGTACAGTCTAATTACAGGCGATCAGTGACCTATGAGAGATACAGTATCTTATGTCAAGATGCTGGCCTGATGAGTCACCACATGATGAGCACTAATATGTTGCAGGGAGCCTGCTTTAGAAGGCTAAATGGTTGAAGATTACAGTACACAACCGTGACCACTTCAGCATAAATCGTTTAAGGTTAACAGGCCTTTGCAATGTTGATTCTAGTAGTAATTGCAGTAAAAGTGGAAGTAGAAGTAGTTTAAATTTGTATGTGCGGTTGTACTAACCCATCCATCCATTTGTTTTGTTGAGGGATGCAAGGAAATAAAGCCAATCACAGCATACACTGGATGAAAGGTTGGGTTCACAGACAGGTCTTCATAGGTGACTGAAAAGATGAGAATGACAGAGGAGACCAGGAACAAACGGATCGCCATTGTGTAGCTGTGAGCTGGACGCAGAAGAGGATTATAAAGAAAAGGCACCAACACAGCTGTTTGTGTTTCAGTAATGAGGTTCAAACCTAGAATCACATCCATAAAGAACCATGACACTTGTTTTTTCTTAAGTCCTATTAAATGATAGTTTGATCATTTAAAAAAAACACATTTCCTTATTTACATTTAGTGCTATCTATCCATGCAGATAGTCTTGGCCAGGTTATGTGGTTTATGCTACTCATATAAAAATTGCATTTGAAAAATTTAGCAGCAATGGGCCTTACCAGAAGCAGTGTGCTTTATCATCTACACAACAGTTTCGACTGGAACTACTTACTTACAAAGAAATAGTCCATATGAAAATTGTGTACTCAGCAACCCCATCTCTGACATGCTTACATACATTTGTTTTGCTGTTTAACTGGACCAGTATGTAGGATTTTGTGGCATCCAGTGGTAAAGTTGCAGATTGCAACCAACTGAATAACCGCTCGCCTTCCAAGCGTGTAGGAGAAACTGCGGTTTGCTTTGTCCCTTTTGGGCTACTGTAGAAACATGGCAGTTTAACACCTCAGAGATATAAAAGTCAACAACGTAACATTTAGAAGGGGCTATTGGCAAAATGGAATATGATATTAATAGGTATGTTTTCATTAGCGTATGATCACCTGAAAAAAGGAATTGTTGTGTTATTGTTCCATTAGAATGAGCTGTATTTATCTAATGAGGGAGCAATTCTTCTTCTACGGAGTCCACCATGTTTC
>NW_023340246.1:4141043-4154526 GCF_004916995.1 Morone saxatilis
ACTGGCTCTAGATGGGGCTTTTCTCATTTTTCACGAGTTCCGTGGCCACCGTAGTTTCTCCTAAACGCCTGGTATGGGAGGGTGAGGCGAGGGGTTGAAATCTGCAACTACACAGCTAAATGGCGCTAAATCCCACACACTGGTCCTTTGAACTAAGCCAGCAATCTTTCCATAATCCTAATTGAGTGCTTTTGATGCTGAAACGTGGCCATAAAAACGTTTAAAAATGCTTTAGTTGCTGTGAGCAGATATTGTATTGCTAGAGAGGATATAAAGTTTAGTTTAACATTTTGTGACTTGGCAGATACAATGATGAACAGTTTGCTCTATATGCTAATGAACAGAATTAGTAGGCATGACAGTGTTGTACCGGCATACAACTGTAATCTCCGCTGAAATAGGGTCGGTTAACCCAAATGACAAAAAACACATTTTGTAATTTATTCATATATAGCGAAACAGCAGCATCTCCGTCTCCATTACTTTAGATAATCCACAGACCTTGGTGTCAACAGCTTTCAGTAGCACTGCTTTCTGCCAAATAAATTGTCTTGATGAGAGTAGTCTCTCTGACTGTTGAAAAAAAAAATTCTGTTCAAGTCTCATGTAAAACCTGGACAAACAAAACCCAAACTATCCGCAAACCACTCGAGATACTTTGACTGTATTGATTTCACGTTCTCTTCCCAGGCAGAGTGTCAGAACCAGATTGGAGAAACTATGAATTTTGAATCAGTATTATGAGGCCTGTCTTTGTATTTCTCCACTCTCCATTCACACACTAAACCCCACTTTATTGGCCCATTATATTAGATCAACGCATTTTCAACAAGCGATTACAGAGTGTAAGGTGATAAAACACTCATGAATCTCCTCAGGTTGTAAAGAATTAATCAAGTGCCATTAATGGCCCATGAGATGTAATAGGTAGAACAGGAATTTTAATCATGCTCCTTCCTACAAAGTGACCACATCTTCACGCCATCCATCTTTGGTGGCTACTGGCTCCAGGTTGGCCTTAATAAAAGGGAGTTAAGATCTACACACCACTGGAAGAGACTGGATGCAATGTGTCATTAAAGATAAAAGATCTCGGCCACAATTCACAGATGTGGAAATGGAGAAACCATAGGAGATGAGCGCAGTAAGAAAGCGGGTGTTGAGGCGAGAACGGAGCAGGAAGAACCAGAAAGTGGATGCGAAGAGGGTGCATGAGGGAAGCGGAGGGAGAGAGACCCCTAGGTTATCTATGCATTAGCAGACTCCTTTGTGTTTTTCAGCTCCATGCAGACGACTAATGGATGAGATAGAGTGAGTCAGAGCTCTGTCAGAGACGAGCATGGAGCTTTTCTTCTCCCCCACTCACATTAATGACACCTTGGCCCCCTCTCCACCCTTCATTAAAGCTGCTAATGCTAATTTATCCCACCGTTAGCGTTATTAATACACTTCACTTTGCAACTTTGTACACGGCGTACAGGCCGCTTGGATCCCGCTGTCATCCATTCACTTGTTGGATTTTGCTATAAACACAGAAAGGTCTCTCTTTAGGGACTGTACAAAAAGTATTGTGGGGGACTGAATTTAATATTTCGTTAAGAGGAACATCCTTTGTGTTATTTATTCTTGGTAGATTCTGTAACCTCTCCTTTACCTAGAAAAATCTTACCTCCCATAATATCTGAAGACAAAATATTTATGGCAAACAAAAAAACAGCTGTCCCCCATTCTTGAGAAAAGAGCTGCTGAATAAACACAAAATAAGGGAAAACAAAAATATGCCAACAAAATTGCTATACTCTGAATGTTGCCAAATGCACTTTTACGCACTTGTTCTTATTTCCTTTTCCTTTTTTTAAAGCAAAACTAATCTAAATAGAGAAAATAGCACCTCACCCGCTATCAGACTTAGCTGAGCTGCTGGAGCTCATAGAAAAAAAGCATCCACACACTCAAATCTGTGCACAAATCTCTTTAATAAGCGTGCCTTCAGCTGGAGACCTTCAAAGCAAAAACAGTAAGCAAGTGAAAGAACACCAATTGATTAGCCTTAATGCAGAGCACTTATGTCAATCAGTTGAACCTGTGTGTCTGTATGTAATATTAGTAAAACCAATCTCACAAGGGAAGAATAATCAGAACACCATCCCCTGTACTTCCCAGGATCCCGAAGATTTTAGACTACCCTTCTGTCAATAAAAAAGATGATAACTCCCCCTTTTTCTGTCCCCCCACACAGCTAATAATTTTCATACAGTCCCTTAAGGGACAGTAAAGTGGTGGAACATTACTCCAGATTTCTCCTGCTCGACTGTATTTTAGGCTCAGACAAAAAATTTACTCAGAAAACAAAACCAAATGCATGAGACCAGTGCTCCTTTTATGAATGCTCTGATTGCTTCCTGTTTGACTAAAAGGGAAAAACATTTTGTCTTGAAAACATGTAACATTTTCAGGGTCTTAGTTAACTTTAATGGAAGCACAACACAGTTCTGATTTGTTTTGGAAAAAAAGAACTGGGTAAAAGCATTCATTTGTGCAAGATGGAAAGACTCATCTCTTGAGACAACAGGCCCTTCGCTGTAGTCCATTTTCTTTTTGCTTTCATGCCGGCATTCACTTAAAGGGGCAAGGCTGTTTATATTTGTGAATTAATGAAGATATATTTTCTAATGAAACTTCCTGTAATGAGTTCCCAGGCTCCTGGAAGGATTATGTTGTCTTGGTGCCCTGGGGTAAAGCCTGGTGTGCAGGGGCCTCCCTTTCCCAGCGATCACTACTTTATTCGTGTACAGTACATCATATATCAGCCCCCTGCACCCAGTCAACTGCCTGCTCTGTCAGATAGGTTATGCAAATGATATGAAATGGTAAAGATAGCTAAAATAATATGCAAATCTATAGGCATGAGTGGCTAAAATGGACCAGTTGCAATATCAAGACCATGAAGTATGTCATTACCGAAATAGAGCAGAGAGAGGAGTGTGTAGGTTCATGGCTCAAAGTGTCACAGATGTGAAAGGCACAGATTCAATTTGAAGTTATTGAGATATGGGAAAGTTGTGACTCTTTCTGGCCTCTGGTTCTCAGGAGCTCCTGGGCACAATAATAGGCCCATTTGGTTATCCATGCATGCCGAGGAAAGTGTGATAACCAAGACATGAGGGTAAATTTAAAAAATATCAACCATTACAGATTGCTGATTATTACCTGTGAAATTGTAGTTACTCCAAAATTACATGTTTGGATTTTATTTATTTACCCAGTTGTACATAACTTTTTGTTGCTACATGTTCCCAATAATTATATTTCGTATTACCATTGTATTATAATTTAATAAAGTGTTTCTATTACCAATGACCATTTTATAGCTAACTGACAATCATATTACATTGTCCAGGTTTTTGTTTTTAACCTTTTAAGGTATGACCCTGTTTTAAGTGCCAAAATGATCATGATCCCAGAAAGTTAGTCAAGTTTTCTGTCGTTTAGTGATTCTGATTATAGCATATGTTTGCATTCGGCTCATAAGGGCATGGAGAAACAAGATGGACTGTACAGAAATGATGACGCATCGCAAAAAAGAGTCAGCAGCGATGCTAGCCAGTGTGTATTTAAGCCTTCAGCAAGATGCTAATGTCAGCATGCTAACATGCGTACAATGACAACTTTAATTTGCCAATGTTTGGCAGGTATAATGTTACCATGTTAACCAGCTTAGTTTAGCATGTTAGCAAGGAACATGAATGACAGTACCAGATTTAATGACAATACATCCAACTGATACATTTCATTCAAAACCACAAATGTCAACCTCATGGCACTAGAGGAGAATCACTAAAGTCATTAAGATTCATCTTCTGGAAATGAATGAATGTCTGTACTCATAAAATGTTTCAGTCTGGTCCAAAGTGGTGGACCAACTGACAGACCAACATTGCCATCCAAGCCAGCCATGCAGCTAGCATGGATTGCCATGTGTAGTAGGTGACTCACACAGGGTTCTGACCAAAAGATAAAAAAACTCTTACAGTGAAGAACCAAACTGTGCTCACCAATTTAATTAATTAGTCCCCTCTTGATATTATCAAAGTTCATCACAGGTAAAAAATAATATCCTCTATCCTTCACTGAGAAGAAATCTGTCAATTAAATGTGCACTTCAGCTTCCAACTTAATATAATGTTATAATAATGTTGGGGGGACTCGTAAAAGAGAACTGTCAAAATTGAAGCAGCAGAGGCTGATATGAATAGCCCTTTAAAGGAAGTATTTCAGTAGGATAAGGTCTATGATTTTTTTTTTAAACAACTCCCATAATGCCCTTATGTACATTTGTAAATGATTTGATGAAATGAGTGGCAATAAAAGACATGATTAGAGTTCTTCAACTAATTGGAAAGGGCTTTAATCTAGTATATTACTGCATGGTGATACACTGCTATAGACAAAACATACTCATTTACAGTGAATAAAAGCAGGAATTCAGCACATATTCTATGAGCATTGAATCTTTATTTGCTGAAATATCAACTGAGGCGATTTTATCCCAAAATTGAACTAAAATTGAACTGAAATTGACTATATCCCACAGCTATGTTGGTATGTATGAAGCCACCCTTAGGGTACTCTACCCTAAAGCATGTTCAATATAGCAAACATAGAGCAGGGGACTGTTAATGGGATGTGATATTGGGTAGTAAAGGGTTAAGTGTGACATGCTGTGCAGGGAGGAGGGGTGTGCAAATAGACGTGAGTATGTAATAAATAAACATTGAGGAAGTGCAGTCACTTTAACCCATCCTGTGTCAACGAGTTGGCTGATACAAATCATTACAACCAGCTCGCTAAAACACCCACTGTAAACATCTTGAGGCAGCAGATTAATGACATCGGAGCCCATTAACACTTAATATCCTTGTCAATTGTTTCTCACTAACAATAATGGCTTCCATTCAAAAGAGAGATGACCGCAGGCAATGAGCCTTTAGAAAGATATAAATCGCTCTCCTGCCTGTTCATCAAAAGCCATATGCAGCTCAATAAAACCAGTCTGGCCAATTAAAATGATGGACATTTGGTAAAAATCATCAACATTTCTTGGATAAATTAAATCAACCCATAACTTTTAAAAAAAAGTAAGTTTTGCATAGACATCACCATCGTATGCCTACAATGCCGTAAATCAACCTGGACACTGAAAATACTGGAGATAGAAAACACTGACCAACAGTTTTATAAAATGGAAATATAGGTTCTAAAGCTTCATGTGGAAATATTAGCTGTCTGCAGGACACTGTTAATGTGCAGTTCCACCATCCCTGTATTGTTTAGCTAAAAGCCTAAATCACAATATTCTTACATGAAACTCTGAATGTGTGGAGGCAAACAAATGGACATCTGTTGTCTAATTATAAAGACATTGCGTGACTTTGTTCTTTAATAATGTTGTTGACAAAAAGCTCACAGTGGCCCCAAATGCCTGTTCATATTAACACACTCTAGTACAATATTATTCATGTTTGAAAGCCACGTCTTTGTACTGCTGGAGTGTATCCAGGGCCTGCAACGCGCTTTACTCATTTGTTCAACTTACTTAGTGAGGGCCACTTAAGGGAGAGCATAACAATATCAAATGGGCTTAGTCAGCAGGCTAGCAAATGATCATTGCACAAAACATCCCAGCAAGGCAAACAAACAGGTCCCTCTAATGATTTCCCATAAAGCCATTTATATATTTGTAAATGGGCGCCAGTCACACATGACCTGTTTCATATGCTATTGACTACGAGTGGTAATGTGGTACAGTGGAAATGGTCACGGTGTGCTAGCTTTTACTTATTTATTTTTACTTCAGTGCACCCATCAATATGACACCCACTCTGCGTATTGTCAAAGATGTTCATTCGCTCTCATCAATATGATATCTTCACTGTGTGTTGTCGCACACTAGCTGTGACTTCTGCCACCCGTCTGTCTGAGTGTGAATTCCGTTTGATCAGCTTGGCGGGTCAACAAGACACTGAAAGCATTTTTTATCTTTTATGTAACATAACGTTGCGTACAGCGATTCTTATCATTGTGAATGCAGACTCTATCTACAAAATAGGCCTTCATCTTTTATCCTCACTGTATTCATTTTTCAGCTTTGTTGTTATTATAGAAATTGAACTTTTCTGCTGAAAAGTAGCCCATTGTTAATACCAGTAATGTTCTATCGTTTTCTATCGATGCATATGTGACGTAGTTGTATTAGTATTTATATTCGTGATAAGGTAATAATCTTAAAATATGTACAAATACACATTCAAATTAACCTGACATTTTTTGTTGTTTAGCCAAGTTTAATATTCTTCCAGAATCATTATCATCATATAAGGTGCACAACTGCTTCAGTAGTGTTCAGCTGCCATTACCCAACAGTAACAGCCAATTATATCATCTATAGGCAGCACACAGTGTATGTACAGAAAGGTAAGGCTTTATTTTATGGGTCCTGTAATCAGTAAGTTTAACTACAATAATTTAGTACTTATGATAGAGACAATGTCCTGATAAAGTTACTTCAGTTTAGTTGTTTAGTGAATTCTGGAAATCATTACTCATTATTAGTCATTATTATCATTAGAAACTTTACTGTATGTATGTGTGCATGTTTTTTTGTACACACATACAAAGGTCACATGTTTTCATGTTTAGCAGCTTTGCACTGCCTGAAAGACTCTTGAGGTTACAGTTAATGATTTGGTAGTCGGTGTACCAGCTGAACACAGTTCCTTTAATTGGCAACAAATGACACAATTCTTCCGTGGCAGTTTCCTATGATTTTATAGTTAAAGTAACCTGTTACTAAAGGGGGGCAGGATTCATTTCCAATTAATTGTTTTTTAACCTTGAACAGGAATGGTTATGTAAGTACACCAGTCTGTAATTTGGTTCTGTAGTTGGGGTCCTGTACTGTAGATAAGTTATGGGAAATTTTCTTGTAATGTAGCTTTATCAAAAGCTGTTGTAATCAATATTAACAATTCATCATAGGACGTAAAAGAGAATTACCACCTGAATCTGAGTTCCCCTCAGCTATATGGAGCATTTTTAACATATTTCTACATTTTGTTTTGGTTTTATGGCCTGGATTGAACTGAAACCTTTTGTTTTGATTCATTTTCACTGCTTATGTTTCCATTCACTGTCACTCACCAAATCTGTGTATCTTTAAGCTCTAACAAACCTGTTGAATGCATTTCCTGAGTATTTTACTTACAGCGTTGTTTATCTCCATGTTTACTAGCTTGCGGTCTTCTTTTTCACTGCCTCTACTGGCACATTGCAGCATATCTGGGCATGTAACCACTACCTGTTGATCAGAGGAATAGTGTGACACCATCGGTAGGAGTGTATATCACGTCACCCACGTACATGCGTGGAATGCCTGTGTTTCCTTGTGCACATGCATGAGATGAACGAAATAGAAAACAGAAAAACTGCTCCATTGCACCACTATAACTCTAAAAAACCTTTAAGTTAATAAAGTGGTAAATGATAAATTATTAATTAAAATAACAAAACCTGTAACTGAGTGAGCCCAACATAAAGAAGTACATTGGTCCATTTTAGCCATGGCCTCGGTTCATAAACCTGCAGAGGCCATAGCAAAGGTTCTGGTGACACAGCAGAAGCAATCAGTGATGTTCTGAGTGGCTGTTTTTTCTCTGTTATCTCTGTGTTATTGGATGATATAGCGGTGACTGGCGGGGTAGATGGGGGTCAGGGAGTGGAGGTCAAGCAACAAACGCTGTGCGCACCTGGTTCACAGATTTGTAGCAGGGGCCAGAGACACCAGGATCCTCCACTTAGAAGATAACACACACATCTTCTTGGGTATAGTTTTACGAAAACATTTCTTCACTATCTATTTGGAACCGAGATGTTTTATTCCAACACAGACACTAACCTTACATCTCCCTTCAGAATGAATACAATTGTTGCTTCTTTGCCCCTCTACCAATGGTCATCACCCGTGATTACCTAGATCTCTTCGAGCACAGATCATATAACCTATCTATTTCTGCTGTAGGATTTCCATTAGTGATCCACACGCCTGGAGCAGCTGCCTCCTGCTTACTGGAAAATACCCATTTTCTCATCTATTGCCTCAGGTTGTGCTCTCTCCATCCCACCCACATTGTCCATCTCCTGGTGTTGGCTGAACACTCTCCCACCACCAACGCTTTGACTGACCGCCCAAAAATCCAGCTAATGATCCCTGTAAACTGGAATTGATGCAATGTTCCTGTCTGCAATGTTCCTGTCTGCTTTTCTCCCCGTAGGCTGGACCCAGATCCCATAGGCTTTGTCTCCCAGATTCTTCAGCTTTTGGCCCTTGTTGTAGACTCCTCTCTTCTACCTGCTGGGCTCCTGTTTGTCACTGCCTGTCTGGCTGCGCTGAGCGATGAAGATCCCTCTGTGGTACATGGTGGTGGTGCTGGCATGTCTCTTCGCCCCTGGACGCAGTGACTGCCAGGGGGAGTGTGTGGCCTGCGGTCTGCTCCTGCAGCAGCAGCTCCAGCAAGCCTTCAATACCATGGTGAGTGTGTGTGTGTGTGTGTGTGTCACTCTCAGTCGTCACGAGTCGCTGTTGATAAGAGCATCTGCTAAATGCCTTGTCGACACTGTAGTGTGTGTGTCAGTGTGGGTACAGCTGCTCCAAACCCTGATAGAGGTGTGTTTGTGTTTGTGATTGTCCGAGTAAGTTATTTTCAATCACGATAACAGCTTCTGCGTAATGCGTTGTGTGCAGTTTGATAGTGCTGCGTGCACTTTGTTTGCATGTGAATATGGGAGTTAATATGGGGGTGGAAAGCTGTGTGATTATTGTGTGTGTGCCTCATGCAATAACATTTTATTTTTAGAGCATTTTTAAATGTTTTATTTATATTTCTGCAGTAACTTGACTTGAGAAATCAATAATGACACAAAATGATACTGATGGTCTAATCAGTGATGAACCCCTCAGGGCGAAAGTTAGTCGAGCTCTCAGTGTTGGGGGAGCTACTTTAAAAGCATAACTTTGTAAGCTACCAATTACTTCACACTGGAAAAAGAAACTGAAATAAAGCAAAGCTACCCTAGAGAGAAATCTAGTCTGGTTAACTAAAGCTGCTTAGAAAAAGTAGTTCAAACTACTTTGTAAAAAAAGGAAAAGATCAAGTTGTGATTCGAAATTATAACAAAAATAAATTACAAAAAGTCATATACGAGCAAAGAAAAGCCAATTTAATTTTAGTTTATTGCATCAAGTGCCCACTTGTTCACTGGTCATACATAAACCAAAAAATCCAATAACCCGATATGTCAGCATTGGTTTCGTATGTCCATCAGTCAGACCTTCCAGAAACTAGGTGGGGGTATTGCACCAAGCCGGATCCCTCAGACAGCAGGTAACGTCTAACATAGCAACAATTTCTCTGAACATTTATAAATACTGTAAAACTTTATTAATAGCCCAGGACTTTTATTTGATGCTTTGGTGCTCATTGTTTACGTAAAAATGAACTGAAGTGATTGAATTGTGGAGAATCAGTAGTTAACCACACAAAGAAAGTCATTTATCTACTTGAATCCCTATGCATTCACTATATGAATGTATTGGAGTTACCAGCAAGCTACTGCAACATGTAGTTAAACCACTAGTTTACTTACATGTAGTTCAATGCTATTGTTTCTGTCTCATAGTGGAGGGGGATTATTTGCATGTGTAAGTATCTACAGCACTTGTGCAATGCTTCGTGACCAACAGGAAGATAACCAGCCTCTGCACTCAGAATGCGAATGCTCTCCTAACTCAAACCAAAACTTCAGTGCAGCACACAATCTCATTTCCAAACAGTGCGAGACACGTCAGCGGGTAAAAATAGTCCGTGGGCGTCCATGAATAGCTGTAGGACGGCTAATTTAGCTGATAATGATGCAGAGAAAGACAGCTGGGACCTTTTTGGGAGTTGTAATAGAACTCTGTAATTGACTGCTGCTCAGTATCATCAGCCCCGGCTTACATTGGTGACTGACACATTTTATCAGTTCCTCATTGTGTTAGCTGCTTTCCCATTGAGCCACAGATGGAATCCACTGAGCAATTCCATTGTCTCCCACTCCAGACTGAAAGAGTGTGTGTGAAGCCGCTGGTGTTTGTTATAATGTCAGGACCCATTGATTTATTAGTGCACACACCTACACACTCATGGACACGCCGATACTCGCTTCCAGACATACACGCACATCAAGCGTTTCATTGCATCATCCTTTCCACTGACTACATTCATTGCATAATGCTAATCTCAAAGATAAATGCCAGCTTTTGTTTACGATTTTGTTAATTATTTGTGCTATGGTTATTATTTACATCATTGTGAGCTGGTCCTGCATGTTGTCTTTTGTACATATATATGTTAGGATCTTACAGATTCAGCCTCAGTACACTGATGCACAACAGCAAACATGTTACTTTAAATTCAACTTGACTTTATTGTCATTGCACACAGTAATGGTGCAGCAAAATAGAGTTAAAGCCCTAACCAGAGTGTGTAGAGTGTACAGTAACGTACAGAATGAACAATATACCAATAAAGTGATAAAGAGTGATAGCAAGAACAGATGTAACTGTGGTATATATGAAATAAACAAAACAATATACAAAATGATAAGCAGCTGTATGAAGTATGAACAAACCTATTTATGTACAATAGAATGGGTCAGGTAGGTTGTTTAAAATGTAGAGCCAGCCTGAGCATTTTTCGGGGTCCTATGCAATGTTCAACCACCTCTTTTGGGGGATTTGTAGTAATCTTTTAAGAGGTTACAGAATAGATTCGTAGCCTATGCGAGTAGCCGCTGTAGCACAGCAACTGCTGTATGGTTATGGTTTGGGAAAGTAAATATGGTTAAGATATTAGACTAAAGCAACTACAACACTTAAGATAAGGTTAGGGAATGATTTTGGTAAAGGTTTATATAAAAGCAGACACTAATTGTAGGTCTGTAACTCAAGTCTCTTGCATTAAAGTCAGACATGCTACCGATCCACTACCCAGACCTCCAAGCTCTTACTCGCCACTTAAAGGGCACACTACTTCCTGCACTGGCTCTGAACGTTGGCACTGGACGTGAATCGTGAAGTGCAGAATTGCATATGGACTGAACTCTCTGGGTACTACTGGGCTGCATTATGACATATTATCATGTCAGGAACACCAACCTATCACTGTTTATCATATGCATACAAAATACATCAGTTTCCTCTGGGTTTAATCCTTAAATGTGTGTCAGTGTGATTAGACATACTTTTTGTCTTAGTCACATCAAAGGATCACGTACTAATGGGATGACATGAGATAACATGCTGGGTTGATGGTTGCAGCATTAACACGGCCATCAGCCATTTATGTGTACAGCTTCATGCACGGCACCATGAGGTGGCCAGTTAGATTTAAAGGGTGACCCTCACCACCCCTGTTCTGTCCGCCTCCTGGATACGCCCCTATGAGTGAGGAGTTTGTTCCCCTTAACCTAACAACAACCTAATCCTAATTCATTTAGTTTTTTAATGACTTTATTCAACGGACCAGAGGACTCGCAACAAAGGTCCAAATTGAACCGGGGATGTTGTTTAAACATTTGAAGTGCTAATCCTGATACTCTTCTGACAAACTAAAGCGTCCTCACTATGGAGGACTCTCTCAACCTTTTTTTCCACTGGCCCTCACAAGTATACAAACACATGACTGCGTGCGCGCACACACACATCTGCTCTCACTCATAAACTCCTTTAGATTGCTCCATTGATCTGACGTGGAGAATCCCCTGGTGTGCTCATTTCATTTACGATGGATAATTAATTTCCGTTGATAGATTCACAGCGGAACTCCCTCTTCACTCATTCCTTTGATGTGAGCAGGTTTTCCGATAACAATGCAATTTATCTCGTTTGAGCGAGATTTGACGGGTAAATGGGATTTGCTTCTTACCTCAAACTGAAATTTAACTCAGAAGTTTAAAAAATGGGAGAAAGGAGAGGTGTGTATGCATAAATCTCTACAGCGTGGCAGCTGGAGCCTATTTTCAGATATATTTACTCTGAAGAAAAACTAATACACTGTGGTTTTCTACATTTAAGAGTATAAATAAAAATATAAATTCATTCTTATCTTGAGATTAAATAATCATTTATTTAAATAATCATTTATTTTCAGGCAGCATAAAATATAACTCATGGTTGCATTTGAAGTGTTTGAGACAATGAAAAAAGACAAATCTCATAGAGCAGATTAAACATGGGAAGTTTTGGCTGATTTTATTAGTATTAAAAAAAAATGCTCTTCAGCTGTTCTTCCTTACCACCATACTGTTCCACCAACAGTGTTCAGACATGAAGCCAAACTGTCAGGTGTGATGATAATAACACAGAAAGCTCATTAAAACTGCACAGAGAGTGAGTGATATAGCACTGACAACGTTCATTCTACATAAAAAGTTCAATTTTAAAACACTATATTTATCATTTTCAGAGCAAAAATATCATTACCAGAAGTTGAAGAGCCAATCTGGGAAAAGAAAAGATCATTTTGTCAGCAAAGGACATAATTTACCTGCTGTCCTTCAAACTGATTTGTAATTTCTTCCAATTTTGTGCTGTCAATCATTTTGTAGAAGTAGATGTCACATTTATCAAATGATGGACATCTCATATTGGCACATAACTTTCCATATACGCTGAACACAGCAGGAACAAGGCCCATTAACTCCCATGACACATAATAAGCCTTGCAGGTCAGGAGACTGCTTCCTCAGCCTGTGTCTGCTTGTACAGCAAAGCAGGAACCTGTCGGGTTTAAAAAGTGTGAGTGCATGCCAGAAATGAGATGCTGACCACGGACATGTGAGTTATATTAAAAACTAAATTTCTGCATCGAGAACTAAAGTGTGTGACACTGTTGTTTCCTTTTTTTGCTATTGGTATGATTCTTTTTTATAGTTATGTTTTTAAGGGCCTTTAACTTAACCTGTCCCCACTGATTGGCCTATTACTAATAAGGCGATATGCACACAGGAAGTGTCCATTAACGTGTCTTTGATACTGCACTAATGGTTATGAGTAGCCACAACAGGCAGCTGTTTTCAGCAAAAACCCACTGTAAGCTACCTGTCCAGCACTAAACAGCAAAAAAAGCTTAGCAACTAGCAACTAGTGAACAGCTATTGAGCATTTAGCAGCTAGCAACACAGAGCTAAAAGGAGTGCTCAGGTGACCAGAAACATGACTCCAAATGAGTGCTAATGTTGCTCTGTGTCTGCTGGATGTGTGAGTACTAACTAGCTAACTAACTTTCTAACAGGTTAGTCAACTTTATTTGGCACTAATATGACAAACGTATGCTATATTCAGCTTGTTGGGTTTTGTTTCAAATCTGATGGACAATGGACCTTT
>NW_023340246.1:4154598-4160934 GCF_004916995.1 Morone saxatilis
TAAACACAGGTGTTACCAATGATACTAATTAAGGCTCTGTTCCATTTAGTGTAGCAGAGCCCTTCCAGTGAGGCAACATGCACAGTAGCAGCATCCTGACTGTGTCCGACCTGAATGGAACACAATCTTAATTAGCACAAATACGTAACGCCTGCATTTACCCTACTGTTTCATGTCAAAATGACTGCTGTGAAAAAGTTCTACTAACTGATCACATACAGTGCTATGATGCTATGGCTCATTAAGTAGTATCTTGGTAATCTATAAAGTATAGTACAACAATTAAGATGTCAGTGGGGGTATTTCAGTTTCTAATCAGAAACAGCATGTAATTGTCCTAAAATCTCACTGTTGGCGGCCTGCCTTTTGCCGTGCAGCCTACTCTCTCTCTGATACACTGTGTCCAGTCTCCTGTATCATGAGTAGGAGGAGTACACTGACATCGCCACCACGGCCGTGGAGGGTTTCCTTAGGCCTGCCTGTGGGGATTTACTCTTCAAATTAGGTGCTGGTGTTTTTCATTGTGTTGCCATTATGAAAATGCAGACCCAGTACTCTCAGAGATGCTCAGCTGCCTAACCAAAAAGTGGCTAAATCTGTGGATTAGGTCTTCAATTGCTTTTCAGGTCTGAGAACTGGTTGCCATTTAAAACTATATACCTATTCCATGGCTAGTAATTTTTTCAACATCACCCCAAGTAAGCATCAATCCAGGGATTTTAACCAGCATTTTTTGGGATTAAT
This sequence comes from Morone saxatilis, assembly GCF_004916995.1. Lineage (NCBI taxonomy): Eukaryota > Metazoa > Chordata > Actinopteri > Moronidae > Morone > Morone saxatilis. Next base: position 4,155,343 of record NW_023340246.1, read on the forward strand.
TCTTCTATGCACTACTTTAAAACACCACTCTTTCTTCTCGCTCTGCAGGTGTGTTTGTTAGAGTGTGAGGGCCACGTCTCCTCTTCGCTCACATGGGAGGTGTGTAAACGCGCCGTGAAGCTTTCGCACCATCCTACTCTTTCTGAGGGAGGCGCTCTGTTCAAGAGAACAGGAGAGGAGCTGGAGCTGACCTCTCTTGACCTGAACTCAGACAGTGAACTGCTGCAGTCTGCAGCCGCAGAGCGCTTCCAGGAGGGGGATCAGGATGAGACACCCTTCGAGCAGCGCAGTGTCCAGTATGACTCATCACTGCTGGAATCGTCTGAGGAGGGGGAGGGCCTGCGGGGTCTGGATCTCAGTCTGGCGGACGAAGGGAGGAAGCTGAGGGAGGAGAGGAATGTGGAGAGTGACAGCGAGCTAGAAGGGGACGACGAGGACGACACCTCAGAGGCCATCACCTTATCCAAACGCTTTGGTGGCTTTCAGAGGGGGCGCCATGGATACAGGAAGCTGATTGGCTCACCCATGAGGCCCCTACAAAAGCGCTACGGTGGGTTCATAGGTGTCCGGAAATCTGCCCGAAAATGGAACAGTCAGAAACGGGTGAACCAGCTGCTCAGGCAGTACCTGGGCATGAGGAGCAGCCGCAGCGGCAGGTTCAACAACATCCCCGTAACTCGGGTCTGGAGGCAAAACAAACTGTAATGTCTTTCTGTTCCTCTCACAGAATCCCGCCCCCAGTTACCTCAACCAATCATGTTTTCAGCAGCTCACTCCAATTTGACATCACCATTGTCATCAGAAGAACAGACTCCGCCCTTTCGCTGCACCTCTCTTTGTGTCTCTAAGTAACAAGGAATGTTTTGACCGTGATGTCCTTCTTATTAAGCATATTTACATGCCATTCTGTGAAATAAAATAATTAGAGAAGTGCAATTGAATATATTTTTGTGTGTTGGTATAATAAAAGGGGCCAAATGAGATTGGTAAACTGGTTCACTGTGAGGTGAGACCTGAGGGTGTGACTTTCATGCATGTGTGGATGGCTTCAGCAGTTTTGCACTCTGTAGTTTGTGTTATGAGAACTGTTACTAATGCCCAGCTCTCATGAAATGGACATGCATGTTTTTACATAGGTTTCCCCTTTTAAAATGGCATTTTGTCGATTTGGGACTAAACAAATCATACACAGATGTTTGCCTTCAACTGTGCCGTAATTGCTAATCTTCCCACGTCAGAGCAGAAACATGTAGTAGAATCAAATTGGAAGTGGACCGGCACTGTGCTTTCAAGATGGTCCAGTCAGATGTAAACATCGGACAGTGGGAGTGCTGAAGCACAAACTGTTAATTACTGGTATGAGAATCTAATTTTCTGCTTAAATAACTTAATTAATTAAACACAATGGATGTAAAATTGGTTTTCTGAACTTTCAAACTCACCAAAACTCAGCATCTCTCCTCAAAAAAAGTCTTGTTCCCTGCTTCATTCTGATTATTGATTGAAAAAAATTATTTTTCCTTTCCATTGTATTCTAATTTTGGCCACTGAGCGGAGGTTATCAATGTAAACCTTGCAAGTGATGAGTTTCTCTTGAGGAAATAAGCCGCAGGTTGGCCGGCTCCCATGGGCTCCTTTAAGTGGAACAATACTGTCCTCTAGTGTTGAGGAGAGAACACGTGCCATTGGATACTGACTTAGGATCAGTTTTAATTTTGTGTATTAAGTAATATGTTATGTAATTCTTTGGACTGACTCCCTTTTTCTGCAGTAACAGTGAAAAGAGAAGTTAACCTACGATGACAGACATACAGATATGATACATTTATGGCTGATACTTCCCTGTCCTTCACTAAAAGTGTCTAAAAACAGACAAATGTGTCATCCCTCATTCTCACTGTATTAGCTGTCTGTAGTGTAATGATATTTGCCAACCATCTAATAATAATAATAATAATAATAATAATAAGTCTAAGGGACTGTACAAAAACTATTGGGGTGGAGAGGGGAGCTGATTTAACTCTTTTAGGAAAGAAAAGCCCTCCACGGTGTTATTAATTTTGTCTTTGGCCGCTCCCTTGGACTTCTAAAATAACCAACATCCTTCCCCAATATCTCAAAAGAATATAACTGTATTACTACAATTAACTGCACTATTAAAAGGTAAAGGAAGGAGAAGTGTAGAGAATTATCAGACAACTGGGTCTACCCAAATTTAAACCATAATTTGTGGCTAGAATAATTATTTTATTATGGCCATAACTGTGAAGATTAGAAAAGGAATTATAAACTGACACTTTTTTGACATACAACACAATGTTGAATATTACTGACACTTTTCAATTGAAACAAAATAATATATAATAATATATATATAAACATGAAATAAAAAAAAAACAATCTCTCCCTTCCCTTCTAATAATTTCCACACAGCCCCTAACTTACTGTGCAATTATAGAGATGAGGAAGTAATAATTTAAAGTGTTGCTAAGGAAAAACCAATCCCCAGTCAGTTCTCAAACATTACACCACCCGGGGCTTTTTGCAGAGCTGCTCACGTCACTTCAGTCCAATTGTACTTAAATGCATGAAGCTGGAACCTGACAGGGCCATTGGGTGTGTATCGCACTGTGGAATGGGAAAAGAAGCCTAAATGACACCCGCCCTGAAAACCACCATCCTAATGTACCATTTAAGAGCAGAGGGATGAAATGAACTGTGCATGTCAGCTGTGGTCATTATTATACAGATGTTTCTGCTCGGGCGATGTTCGTTTGTTTTGCCATCAGGGTATTTTCCTCCACTAGCAGGTCAAGGCCATTCTTTTGCATCTTAATAGTGTTTACGTGTTTACTAGTGTTTGATTACGAGATGTAATAATGTACGCACAGGAGTGTGTGGGCGACTGCAGAGAGCGTGAGTGTGAATGTGCACGTGCATGTGTGTGTGCTTGTGCGTTTTCCTGTCAATTAAACACAAAAAATGGAATTTGTGAATACAGTGTACATTTCAGACCACATTTCTAACATTATACCATTGTTCTTGAGTCTTCATACAAAATGTGTATAGAGAAAACTACAATAAAATAGTTTGCTATTTCTTTTGTGGACTGTCATGCAGAAGAAGAAAGAAAAAAGGACAACAAACGTTTCAAATTCTCAGTGCTTTTTAATTTGTGTTTGACAATATATTTCCTCTTTTTTATTGCTATCACAAACTCATTCCCCTAACGCTAGTACCAACACCACGACTCCATAGCTTCACGGATAAAACCATTAACACTGGTCGTATGCCAACACGCGGGCAGGAAGGAAACAGGAACTTGGTTGAGTCAAACCAAATGTAGCTTATTCTTGTGAGTTTATATTCCAACAAAGTGCCAAAAAACATGAAAATTCCCCCCAAAAAACAATCTGCCCAATACACGGGCTGAACGAGACGATTAAAAAAAAAAGGTATAAAATACTCGTACGTAACTCAAAGCACACTATCTCATGTACATCATAACCACTGTGTAACCACTGGAAGAGAGGGTTGGAATAAGGAAAACAGCCAAGTAGCAGTCTAATAGAGTGGAGCTACAGGGGCAATAATATGACCTTTGGATAAAGTAGGAGAGTATTGTAGGCTTAGCACATCACATGGTCAAATTCAATCAACAGGTAGCACCATCGCAGACTTCAGTTTTCAGGATCAAGTTACAAAGATACAGAAAACTCCATTTGCATTTCTTTAGGGAAAGAAAAAAAACAAGTTGAAAGTTAAAAAAAAACACATGAAGTAAGAGAACGGCTGTTTTTCTTGATGGCTCTCGGGCCCTAATTTATATCCTCTTTTTGATATAAGTCTCTTTTATCAGTCATTCATCCATCCACCTCTCACGCTCTCTCTCTCCATCCTGCAGCTGTTTTTAGTCAGGGAAGCGCTGGCAGGCCTTTTTCCAGCGGCAGGCGGTGCACCACTGATCCTTGCGCTCCACTCCGTACACCTTGCGGCACTTTTTGGCCTCCCCGCGACCCTTCCTGCAGATGTAAAGACACAAATGGTGTGGATGAGAAGCGATGCGAGAGGGCCGGAGAAGGAAAGGGGTGCTGCCACACACGCTTGATGTGATCAGTCGCTATAAAAATGACACTGAGGCAAAATACACTGATAACAAACGAAGAGGTGATTCAATCAATTTTATCTTCCCTGGCCGAGCCGTGGAAATGTGATTTTACAGACAGCAGCAAAGTGGGCGATAAAATGACAACCTGGAGGTGAAAGATAGTGGACAAATGCTGGAAAAAAAAAATGTGCAGACCCACATCAATGGAGCTTTATTTGTAAAGCATTTTATGTTAAGATATATGGCACCTTCCTGATAGCAATCTGAATTGTCTTTATGCACAATCTACCAGCTAACTTCACAGCCCAGGAATAGGCCACTATTTTGATAATCAATATATTTTAAGACTAAATGACTCGAATAAAGTGTAGTATATTAGAGTATCTGTTGCATTTCTTTTTTTTTTTTAGGGTTAGTCAGACAAAACGATGTAAAAAGAATTTTGATCATCTTAAAATTAAGGGATTGTGATGGGCATGGCCACAATTTTCTGACATATTATAGACTAAACTATTGATTTGATTAATTGGAAAAAACAATTATACAGATGATACACAGACTTGAAATGAGCAACAAATAAACTGAAGTTACTCTTGTTTTCTGAAGGTACAGTTTGTTTTGTAATAGAGGCCAATTCTTTCAGTTTAGAAAGAAACTGCTAATTATCAAATGTTAACATGCACACTAAACTATGATTTGACATAAACATTGCCTGCTAAACATCAGCATGTTAGCATTTAGCACAAAGCGGAGCTGCTTGCAAGGCTGCAGACTCTGTGATGTTTAATTCTTAATAGCAGGTAAAAAATGTTGAGACTCAAACTGTGAACAGGAACCAAGCCAGGTAGGTCTCACCTGAAGGAGCAGTGAGTGCGGGAGGGCGACGCACTCATAGGCTGCAGCCTGTTCTGTTGGAGCCACTGTTCCCCGACACTGACGGACCGGCAGCGAGGTTTCACCATCTGAACAGACACACAACCACAGGTTAAGTACAACAGCAGTGTGGAATGGAGAGCTCGTCTTGGAAGAGACAGAAAAAGTGGTTGTTTACACAATCAGCTGTATCCATATAAATCAGGATTGTGTTCCATAGATCAGCCAGGTCATGTTTTACTGTCTTCTTTACAGGAAACACAAGGATCATATGCAGTGAAGGTCTTGTACCAAAGCTGATTGGGCCTTCGTAAAACTGTCTTTATAGATGACTTAAAGGACATGTGTAGGATTTAGTGGCATCTAGCAACATCAAGTTTCAACTAACTCGACACTGTTGGTGTTTGTATTTGACGACCTGGGAATGTGAACAGGCTGTGAAGCGTGTAGTGGAGACTACAGTGGTCGCAAAAAACGTGCCAGTGGTTTGTCCATTCTGGGCTACTGTAGAAAAATGGTGGACTCCATGGAAGGCGACGTGTGGCATCTGTAAATAAAAACAGCTCATTCAAAGGTAACAAAAACACAATACCTATATTCAGGTGATTATA
>NW_023340246.1:4161034-4171314 GCF_004916995.1 Morone saxatilis
CAATTCTTATTTTCAGGTGACTATACACCAATGAAAACATACCTATGAATATTATATTCCATTTCTGCCAATATATCCTCCTAAATGTTACACACTGGAGGCTCTATCTATGCTGCTGCCTGCTCTCATAGACCGGCTGTCATGCAGGTAAACAAACAGACACATATGAAGACAGACAGACGGACAGAAGGGGACAGATGACCCACCGGAGTGTTAATGTGGCCAGACGCAGAGGGAGTCCAACCCTGGCAGCCGGGGCTTCTGGGGGCCACAGATACCTGGACGGGGCTACAGGCCTGGTTGGAGCAGGAGAGAGGAGACAGCACGTCATCATATCTGTGGGACCTTAAACTGGCTGACAACCTTTTTCATATGAAAAGTTAGTCAAATTCATTTTTGGTGGTGGACTGAAACATTTAAACTTGTTTTATATGATTTGTTGGCCACCTGGGGGCAGCAGAAACAGGCTAAGTTGATATGGCTACCATGTTAGCTAGCTAACAGATATGGCTAGCTCACACATCCAGAAAACACAGAGCAACCTTAGCATTCATTTGGAGTCGTGTTTCTGGCTAACTTGCGAATCCAAAATTCAGTCTTCTTTTAGCTTCACCAGCTTTTGAGAAAAATACCTGACTCTTCAGCTGCTAAATGCTTTGGTATGTTTTACAAGCTAGATGCTAGCCTTGTCTGTTTGTTGTTTGGTGCTGGACAGGTGGTTTTTAAGGGTTTTGAGAGTGATAAAGTTGAGTGCTATAAAAGCAAAGCAATGAGCTGAAAGACACTAAAATGCTTTGTAGAGCTGAGGGGAACTGCTGATTCTGGTGATGATTCTCTGGAGGTGTTTGCTCACCTGTATCTCACAAAGTTTGTCTGTTAGCGTTAATGCGTTACTGTTAATACGATGATGTGCTAAAATATTAGTAGCTTTGTTTAAACTTTTTTAAAGAAAGCTACCAATATAATGGCGAGTAAGTAAACCCACCTTAACTTAAATTTTCAATAGTGTAAGTTTACAGCTTAAACTCCAACAGGAGGCTACTTCCCATGGGCGTAACCAAGGTATAGACATTGGGGAGGGGGTCCAAATGAGAGCACTCCAATAGATTTTGTGCATTTCCCATAATTCTTAGTTCATAGTTTTGAGAACTATACATATTGACATTTGAATTCACATTTAAAGGAATAGTCTGTGATTCCCCTGAGATAGTGGCAGCCCCTCCATCTGTTTTGGTTGCTTGCTGTTTACGGTTTACTGACATTAAACACACCTACCAATTAGAATTATACATTTTCCAGTAGTAGCGAATAGGATAGCTTCATATTCTTACATATTCCCTAGTGGCTTTTTAGAAATAAAGTCGAAAAGTCACCAAGCTAGCAACACTGAACGAGGGTGCAACCAAGACGACTCACACTTAATGTTTTCCATAATAAACAGAAATAAATTGAAAATAAACAGGAAGTGACAAGAGACAGCAAAAAGAGATGCGAACATATTATGCCCATGCAAGTCAATTTGCATTGGCTCCCTGTTAGACTCCAAACATACAAATAAAATACAAATAACTGGAAACATAGATTCTGTCCTCCTTGCATCAGCTGAATTGGCAGGTAGTTACAACTAATCCGTTTATGGCTTTTGATTCTGTCCAGTTGCTGTAACAAACAGGCCAAAAAATGCATCCAAAATGACACACATTAAATGATCTCTTCCTGTGTAGTTGTTCCCATTCCATCTGTCCTATTTCTTCTCCCACTGCAACCCTGAACTCTCTGAACAAAGCACATGCTACTGCATTCCTACCACCCCATCGCACAGTGCAGACAGAAATAGACGGAGAAAAAATGTGTTGAAAATGCACTAATATCCACAAAACACAACATGAGGATGGTCCACTGCGTTAACCCTGGAGTTACATCGAGTGTGTGTAGATCAGAAAAAAAACGTGCTGGAGCGAGTTCAACGCTGTGGTCAGGCATTTCAAGCCACAAGCTGCCAGCAGCCATGACACACAAATCAAACACTGCTCCACTAGCAGCACTGACCCACAATTCAACCCACACTCTCGCTTAGGACCAAATCAACATCTGTATTATCTGAGAAATGCAATTTCTCATTTTTTTAAGTTTGAAATAGTCCAAGGTGGGCATGGATATGTGTACATCCAGTCTTACACTGTGGCTGCCCTTTTACAGGCTGGTGAGAGTCTAGTCTCCTTGGCGGAGTGAGCAAGTCGACAGCTTACTCCCTCACTGTCACAAAGCATCCATTTACAGGCTCAGTTGTACAGGGTAAATGCGGGTCACCAGTGAAATGTGCTGCTTTGTGATGCATAAACATAAACTCATTGGCCTGTTAGAGGAGTATCAGTGTGAGGGCGCTGGGTAAGGAGGACCTCTGAAACACCAACAACCATGTAACGTGAAACCCCGGCATAGAAACTCCAGTTAAACAAGATAATGTCCTTTGAGATATTTAGTAGGAAAAAGAACGTGGATAAAGTCGTTTTCTGTACCCATTTAAAGCCTGATTTCATGGGAAAGATTATTAAATTTAGCCAACAGGAAACTGTGACATTTGCAAGGTAAATTTCTGTAGTCACACATGAAAATCTACGCCAGACATTTAATAATTCACGCTAACAAGGACCGTGCTGTCTCATTTCATAGCTCTCAAACAATTTCAGCCCTGTAAAACACTGCCTGCTTTCAGAGACAAACTCAAACGCTGGGAAGTAAACAGGTACTTTGTGCCAAAACTCAATGTGACTTCAACAAATCTCTGACATTAAGGCATCTTTTCAAAATAGATTTCAGCCTGCAGACAGCATTTAGGCAATAACAAATCATTAAAAAACTGTTTCAATTCAAATTGGAACTAAACCACTGGCTGGTTAACCACATCATTATCCACCCACAATGCACCAGTTAATCATCTGGTCAGTAACATGAAGCATAAAAGTGATAATAAAAACCTATTGAACCTGTGCCATATTATCAACTGGATGTGACACTTTGTGTTTGACACATGTTTTACTAATACTTAATACAATATTTTGCGAATATGTGAAAGACACCTGTGTGCCAGTACCATCACAGCCCCAGACTCCTCACAGTCTGAGAGCGGCACTGCTGCACCCACCTGATAGAGATGCTCTGAGTGGATCTGCCAGAAGCTGCTGGGGGCCGACTGGCTGAGCGGACTGGGCCTGCTCGGGCCAGGCCCGGAGCTGGAGTTGGACCTTGGCCTGTGAGCTGGTGGGATCTGGAGGCCTGAGGCTGGAGGAGAACCGCAGGAGGCCCAGCTGAGATGAGAGGACGGGGCCTGGCCCAGAGCCTGCTGGGAAGGAGCTGGAGTGGAGCTGGTGTCCACGGTGTCACAGGAGATCTTGGTGTAGTAGAAGTCCTCTTCTCTCTGTGACTGATCTGACCCACTGCTGTGTGTGTGGTAGGGGTGTGTATGTGTGTTCGGCAGATGGAGGGACAGACCAGAGTAAAAAGAGTGAGTTGTTTGTTTGGAGCGTTAGTGAGTGCAGCACTCATTCTGGCCCAGATATAAAATCTCAAAAATGTTTCATCACGTCCAATAACTAAGTCAGAGCTCTTCCACAAGCTGAAATTTTTATTCCCTCTTGTTTTTTTAATGTTGTTTTGCAGCTCAGAAATCTTCTACAGGGCTAAACTGTCTGGTTTTCACCTCATCCCAGACTACAACGGAGGAGGCTCCAAAGCTGAAAACCCAGAATGTCCAACTGATAGAATTCCTTGATATTTTCACCTCTGTAATAAAAGACACACCTCAATAAGTCCTTCATATTCTAGAAACTACATAACAACCAGGAGTCTGCAGTGATAGATATCAAACCTCAGGACTTTGTAGGTACAGACTGAAATGTATCTGTAGCATGTTGCCATCAAACGTCCTGAACTTGTTGACAAATTATTTAAACAGGCAATTCCTGAGATAATCTAAATTATGCTTTTTTAGAAAAGAAAGTTCTTGTATGACTGCTTGCGTTTACGGTGAGCATTTAAGAACGTTTTTATTTCTCAAAGTAAGGGACTGTACAACATTTTTTAGGAGGCAAGGATATGGTCTAAGGTTCCTCACCCCAGATATAAAATATATGTCATTTCATCCATCCTTTAAAAGATTGAATGCTTAGAAAATGTGAGGTGTGGGTAGCCAAAAAGTAGTTACTGTAGTAGTTCTCGGATAAACAGGACACAGGCTTTGTTGTGTTTGCTGCTTCTTATTTAAGATATTGGGGGGTCGTGGCCCTGTTTTATTTTTTTGTTAAAGAAGAGGAGGTGTCAAAATACTATAATTACCCTGGGCAGGACATTTCTTTCTAAAAACGTGAACCAAACGGTTACCAATCATTTTCCTACAGTCCCTGAGTTATCATGTTGGCATCTGTAAACCTTTTTTTTTATCAGCACCAGTATAGACGTTTTTCACAGCAGCCATTTCTACATAAAATAGTAGGAGTAAACACAGGTGTTTGTGCTGGCTCACTGGAAAGGCTCTGCTACACTAAACAGAACAAAACTTTGATTGGTATCATTGGTAACGCCTGTGTTTACCCTACTATTTTATGTAAAAATGACTGCTGTGAAAAAGGTCCACTGAAACATCTCAAACAATATCCATCTGTAACAGACAAGCAACTGACTGTATGTGTAAATCTAAAGTATTCCAACTCACCCCAGATGCAGCACACGGATATGTCTTTTTATTCCGACTGAAGACGTTAGCACCTTGCCACAACTGGGCCACAGACACTTATACACACCTCTGAAAGAGCTCTGTGAGAGAAAGAACACAGCACAGATAAAGTACAGGACAGAGGGTGGGACAGAAAACAAGGAGAGACAAAGTACAGTGAGAGAGACAGAGAACACAGTCTCAGTCCGTCATACCGTACTTCCTTTGCCCATTATAGGTTACCACCATATGGTGCTGACACAAAGAGCTAGGTACCTTTGGCTTTTTGGCATTAAGCTCCTCTCCCTGCTCCAGTTCCATATGTAAACCTTCGTCAGGGCTGCTGTCCATTTCAGTGACTGACGGCGAGGGGGCGGGGCTCACATTGCCGTGGTCCCAGCTCCAGTAGCCGCTGCTGCCGCTGTCAGAGAGCTCGCCGCCGCCACACTCCATGTCAGCTGGTGATGATGAGCCAGCTGGAAAACAGGAAGATTCAAAGTTAGAGAATGAGAATGACCTATTTACTTGCAATACTGCAAAGATGTAAAGTGTAAACATACCATGATGGTTATTTTCCCCTTGCAGTCACTGTGGGAATGTACCTTATGGTTTAGATGTAAAATATGCTCTGTTCCTTTGTGGTTAAAATAGACACTGTGCATTTGGGACTGCTGTCTCTGCCCAACCTACAGAGAACAGCAGGTGTCCCACACTGGTGCCAAGGTTGTGATGTGTGTCTATTTATGACAGTTTTACCATCATTTCAGCCAGTCTTTACTAAATATTTGCTCTGTTGCCTGTTTATTTGAATATTCTTTTAAACATTGCCAAAAAAATTTAATAGCAAGTAATCTATTTTTTACTCAGGCAAATTTTCTTGTACTTTACATGTCTTTAAAAAGGTGGTTGCTAACGGTCATATTTAACATAAGCAGGAGTAACGGAGACTTATCTACTCATCATAGTCCACCTCAATCTAATGACAAATAGCTTGGTGGCTAATGTTAGCCAAATCTATTTGAGTAAACTTTAGACAGATATTGTCATTACTGAATTGGTTTGCTGGGGAGAGCACACCTCCCTGCCCTTCCATGTACATACATGGACAAGTTTAAGACAAGGAGAGTGGCAGCAGCTTTATGGTTGTTGAACAATCTCAGTGAGGAAAATGTTGTACTCTGAGGATTCTGTCACAGTGCTGTTCAGTATACCACTTGGCATTCAGAAGCAGCTGTAGGAGCTTTTCAGACTTGTATATGTCACTCTTCTGTTCACTGATCATGCTCACTGGATCAACACTCGTGTCTTATAGCAACATAATTCAGTGGACATTTGTTTAGCAGTTGCAGAAACAAGGGTGGTGCATTCTTTCCTGAACTGTTGGCCCAGCAGCAGCTTTTCATGGAGCTTCTCAGAGGCTTTGGCTAGAGTTTGTTTGGTGGCACATGCAGTTCTTAGTCAAGTACATCGATTTTGAGCAATCCGAGGGGTGTCTTGATGTTCTCAAGAACCTTCCTCATCATGAAGCAAGAAAGCAAGCTCCTCAGAATGGATTGAAGCTCTTGCCGAGAAAGGCAATGGTTTGAAAAGCTTCAAGAAAAAGCTTGTTGCTTGGCTTTAAAAAGGGGGTCATAGCTTGTAGCTTGGCGTTAAAAAGGGGGTCACCAACAGCCTCTCTGACCATCATATACAATGCTGAAGTTGGCATCTTGCGCTTCCTTGTGGCTGTCAATAAATCTTTGAACAGATGGCCATACCTCCATGGCCTGCTCTGCCACTGCCAAGTCCTCCACCCACCTGTGAGCACAGAATTTGTGTGGGAATGTTTACGTTTTTGTGATTTCAATGAAGTCATCCCATTTGGTTGGTGTAGCATGAAAAGGCTGCCAAAGGGTGCTTAGGCTTTCACTTATCTTCCATCCAGTTTCCTTCTCGCCATGTTGAGAACTCCCATGCACAGTATGTAGACCAGTTTCCTAGGTTCACTAACCTTCTAGCATTTGGGTAATCATTGCTCCTGCACTCCTCAAATAATCAATACACTTGGGTCATACATGAATACCTGTAAAAGCTTGTTTGGATCAAGTGGAAATTCTTTCAACAACATTCTCTGTTTGGGTGTGTCCAATAAACCAGGCAATGCAGGACCAACTTCTCTTCGCTCTGACTCCAGTAATGAACAACTACATCCATCTTCTTGGTCTGTGTAACTTTATTGAGACACTCATGAAATGAGATGTGTGGCAGACTGTTTGTCTGATGTATTTCAATAGCTTCTCTCAAAAATATTGTGCCTGACCAAGACAGATCAGATACGCTGCTTTGCTTGCACCACACTAGAATTTCTTGGCAACCTCACTGTAAGGAAACGTGAGGAAACAGTGTAGGCAAATCTGAACATAAAGAGAAATGGGGAAGAGACATGTTTAGCTCCCAGTGGATCTCTGCTTCTAAGATAGTTTCAACTTTAGGTTCAACTTGGGGTGAAGTCGCAGTCTTAAAAGTGGATGTTTGGACCTCTCTGTTCCCTTGACTCTCTGCCACTGTTGTCTGCCTGCCAGCTTCAGAATTTGGGTGGGAGGCTGTTGTCATTTGTGGCCCACTGACTTGAGTTGACGTGACTTTCTTGTGTCCCTTTCCTTTAGCATGGCTTTTAACAGCAGCCATGCCCATGATGCCCACATCAAATGTTTTCTTGCATGTCTTGCAGTAGCTTGGGGTGTACATCACCTGCCACATGTCCTATGCAGTCCCTGAACTCAGGATTGGCCTTCCATTCCTCCTTAAACTTGACATTCTGCCCTGCCTCATTCACTTCTATAATTAGAAATCAATAATCTGACATTTTCTATTGTCACAGCAAACATTCAAATAGAATAGCAAAAAAAGCTATTCTACCAAGCTAGCAGAATCTCCAGGCTGAACCATTTAAAAGGAACACCCAGTGAAACTGCAAAAGACCCAGTACATTTAAAATCCATTGATCATTTAAAATCAGTAGCGTTTATGAGACGTGTTAGCTCACTTTAGTGACGCGCTTGGCTGCTCGTCGTCTGGATCTTAAGTTATCAGAGAAACAACCACAAGAGCCAACGTTAGTGGCAGCTCGGCTGGCAGCCCCACCGCAATGTCCTTTGTCTGCTGAACAGCGTTGGTGAAACACTGATTTTCAAGGTGAAACTACTTCATTCAGTGTTTTTACTGGTTTTAATCACTGGGTCTGTTTAGTTTGGAGAGGAGACCTCTGCAGATAATTCACCAATTAAGCCATCAGTTACAACTTATAACCTATAACTTATAACCCTTTCCTGTATAAAGGATCCTTTGTTAGAAAGTGGTATTGAAAACAGCAGGGACACTGGTGAATGTGTGTGTTGGTGAGGTGAGACAGACCTGGTCCAGGATCTGTTTGTGGAGGACTCTGGACAACGGGGCTGCAAGACAGACTGGTCAGAACCATGGCTGCCATGATCTCATCCATCTCCACTGACTCTGGACTGCGGAAACTGGAGACAACATAAGGGAATATCATTAGACTCTAGTGTGATGAAGTCCACCCTCACACACTCATATACTGTGACCTCTCCCTCACCTGTATGGTGGTGCCTCTCCAGTAGCTGACAAGTTGCTGGGGTGCATGGTGGGTCCCATAGTTCGCAAGACACCCAGGTTGCTCCAGCCTCTCTCAGCCTTCTTCTGCGGCAGGTGAACTGATGTCTTGTTTTCCACGAAAGCTTTCTCAGCCTGGACACAGCTCTGCGTATAGACCTTTAGACAGAAGCAATGAAATAATGAGCTGCGAGTTAAAAACTGCAACAGTCTTCAAAGACTACACTTCCGGTCAGTAAATTAATGGAAATTGACAGAGTAATTAATACTCTGTTCAGGCCTTATTTGGGTTAAGCTGTTTACATGATGCCCTGAAACTGTGTTTCACTGTTGCATGAATAAAGCAGTTAAGAGAATATTTCCTGTCCATCTGTGGCGTCCTGGCTGCAGACAGCACAAGCTGCCAGTATGGCTATGTGAAAAGGATGTGGATGCCAGCCTCTGACCAGGTAGTTCAATATGTTTAAGACGGGGGAGGGGGGGGGAATAATCACCCATTTGTGGAAGCTCTGGATGGAGGAATGGATGCATAGATGATGATAGTAGAGATAGAGGTTATATAGAGGATAGTGTTATGGCTTTTGATACTACAATAAAATTAAACTTTTATCATCTCAGTTACCCTGAATGGGAGTCTCGTCCCTCTCCGTCTACTCACCAGAGTCTGCTGTCTGTCTGGCCCATTGCTGTTGTGTGTCGTTGTAGAGACATGGGCCTGTAGTCCTGACGGGCAGACAGCCGTCCCGCCTGGCCCTGATCCAGGTCTGTCCTCTGGTCCCATAGCTGCCATGGTGCTGCTGCACACAGTGAGGGGACTCAGCACAGCGTCACACCTCCCTGCAGACAAGACACCAGGGACAACACGAGACTTGTAACAATCAAAATAGCTTGCTGCATTTTCAAATGTGGTGGAGTGCCCCTTTAAACTGCTGTTTAAATCACCTTTATATTATTTAATATTCCACATACATTTCTTGAAGTAACTTTTGTTGTCGTGTCTGAACATCTTTCTTCTTCAAAGCAATAGGCGCTGTAGGTTAAAGGTTATTTTAAACTAAGAAGAATGTATTCTCAATGAACCAATGGCACCAAATGATAAATATTATGCTTTCTCTGATGAATAAATGTGTTTATCCAAACAGAAGGCAGCTTTGCTGACTAGTGAGTGTTGGCAAACACTCGTGCACTCATTCCATCTTGCATCTCTCTGCCTGACAGTGCAAAGCAAAACCACCACAGGGGATTTGGAAATTATTGCAAGAATTTGAAGTGAACACAGACTTGTGTGGATGTAGATAGCGGCTGAACCAAAATCTTGCTATAGTTTTGTTGTGACTGATAACGTGTTCCGGAGACGAAATCTGACGTTGGGTGCATTCACTGTGGCCTGTTGCCCATAAAGGTAAAATGGGGGCAATGCTGCATTCAGGGCACATGGAAATAATGTTGAATAAAGCATTCATTGTCTATGATTTATTATTTTCCAAGTATTATGGCAACATAATTATGGCAAACTAGGCAGTCAACCTCAAATACCAAGTTGAGTCTGATTGATCCTGACCAGCTATAAACACACCAGGGCTCAAATTGAAGTGAATAAATAAATAAATAAATAATAGAGCTGCAGGAATCTATTAGTAGCAAAAATGCCAAATATTTTCTGTCTTTTCTCAGTTTCTTAATATTATACATTGAATATTTTACTGTTGGACAAAAAAAAAAAAAAAACGATTTTAAGATGTCATTTTGAACTCAATAGTGTGGGCATTATTCAATTCAAAGTCTGCAGTCAAATTGAAAAAACAATCAAGAGATTAATTTGTCATAAAAATATA
Organism: Morone saxatilis; assembly: GCF_004916995.1. Classification (NCBI taxonomy): domain Eukaryota; kingdom Metazoa; phylum Chordata; class Actinopteri; family Moronidae; genus Morone; species Morone saxatilis. The sequence continues at coordinate 4,171,190 of NW_023340246.1, forward strand.
TATTTTTTTTTACCTGCAGCCATAAACAATAATAGCAGTAATAATAACAATGCTATTATGGTTATGGTAATGATTATTATTTGTTTCTATTACTATACAATATAATTATTGTTGTTGTTATTATT
>NW_023340246.1:4171319-4176268 GCF_004916995.1 Morone saxatilis
TATTATTAATAATAATAATTAATACAAAATAAATAAATATACAATAAGAGCACAACAAGACATAACAAAGTGTAAATTGTGGCTGTATTGCAAAGGGAAAAGTGTCAAAAAAATGCCAGTAGTTACTTTTGATGAATCTCTATGATGAATTTACTATCACTATTGTACCAGGGCCAATTTCTCAAGTTGTTTACTATTTACAAACCTCCACCTGGAAGTATTTTCAACGACAAATATCCACTCTCCCACGCTTTTCTTTGCACTCGAACGCAACATAAAGCCCGATTTCCCCTACATCTCCACCAATCAGCGCCCAGCTTCAGTAGTAAACAAGTGCCACAGTGTGGGCGGGAGGCCGCCGCTCATTGGCTGGCCTCTGACTTTCAGCCACACACCCCCTTCCTGACAACGTGTTCAGACACGAGTTTCGCCGGGAGGGACTGAGCTGGACGAGGGAATATAAGCTCCCTCTGAAGGCACAGATAAATAAACAAACGCGCTGAAAATGTCAAGATTGAACATATGAGACACCATAAAGAGATTATCAGAGGGAGGAAACTAGTACAACATGCTGGCAATACAGCTGTTCTAAAATTAAACACTAATAATAACGTCATCCACCCCCCCAAACACACACACACACTGGTGTAGTAGAGGCAATTCCACTCCTATGTATGGACTCATAATGAGAGCTTACACACATTTGAATATAAAGCAGTACAATCCCTGTGAGTCCTCGGAAGTAGGCTACTGCACATTTGATGCGATTTGCACCCACTGATAGCGCTTTAAAGGGCCCGATAAGCACTTTTCCAAACAAATATAACATTAACATTGTTTACGGCGGTGGTTATGACGTGTTTACGGATGATAACCGACTATAAATCATAGTTTATCATCCTCCAACTACATCTTTGATCTCCACCCGGCAACGCAGACTGAGATCAGGAGAAACACCCCCTCCCTCCCTCACTCCCCCAGCTCACACCGCCGAATGAAAACAATATTTGTTTTGCTGTGCTCGCTGCAGCGCAAAAACACATCCGATCACAATAAACAACGCATTTTCCCCGCACTTACTCGGTCTGCGGAGACCTCAGTCCTGTCCTGTCCGGGTCGTCGCTGCCTGGCTGTCCCGCCGCTAGCCGGCTCTTCAGTGTGTCTGTCTGCCGGGGGAAGAGGGGGTTGGTCGGTCGGATACGCGCCTACGTGCGTCTGCTGGGTGAACCAATGCAGGCGGTGACAGCTGGACGGAGCGCAGAGATATCAACCTGCAGCGCGCTGTGTACAAAAGGATGATCTAGGTGAGGGGTTACCAGAGTAGCAGCAGCAGCAGCAGCAGCATCCTCACTCTCTGTCTGTCTGTCTGTCTGTCTGTTTGTTTGTCTCAAGCACACACAAGTCTGTATGTTTGTTAATCTGATGTCTCTCAGTCACACGAGCATTAGAAATGTTGAAGGTTTGGATTCTGGCCCTAATAAACAGAGAAATATCATACACAAAATGAGATTTTTCCGCATTAAATTGCATTTGAGTGTTTGCCCCTGCATTTTATTAAGATGCTATACAAATATCAATGCAAATAAGCTACATATAATATCCAGTAGGCTATATGATATAATACCAAAAGGGATTAAATATACCACAAACTAACTTGATTTCATCCAGATAGAAATATCATAATACTGATATTTATGTAGGGTTATTGCTAATATATAATATAATTTAGTGCAGCTAGTGCATCATTTAAACAGGAAAAACCCAGATTAGTGATCAGATCCTTAAAGTACAGTTTTAATCAAACATCTAAAAACTAATCAAACTGCTGACACCATGCAATATACAGCATATCAACCCCCAGCATCACATGATAAATTCCCTGCATGGAGATCAAACACAACTTGCATGTGTGTATGTGTGTTGCAGAGCCTGTGCCAGTGTGTGTGTGTGTGTGTGTGTGTGTGTGTGTTTCTGTGTGTGTTTGAGAGACCGGATTAGTGTCGGCTGTCTGCACCCTCTCCACCAGACATCCAGTCAGCAGGGATTTTAGGGTCTGAGCACAGAGAGAGAGAGAGAGAGAGAGAGAGAGAGAGAGAGAAAACCCCAATCCTAGTCCCAATCTGATTCCTAAACCAGACAGAATTCCTTCTCTTCCAGTTTCATTCATTAATAATAACATGTAAGCCCGTCAGACCTTCTGGCAACTGCCTCGACTGGTTAGGCATTGAACAGATAATGAATTTACATAGCAGGAGAAACTAGGCTACTGTAGATTTGAACAAGACATGAATGTGCTGTTATACAATATGTGTTAATGATTTAATGGTTTTTAATGGTCACTGGGCAAATGTTGAGGTCATGACATGGTGATGACTAAAGTTTGGGTGGATCCTGGAAATTGGCCAGTTTTAGGTCATTAGAGAATGAGATATCCTCTGTGTGAAACAATGGCACCCACTCTTACACAAGAGTCTACAGACACACTGGAGCAGTGGTTCCAACCCTTTTCCTTAAGGGAGTCCTTTTCACTCATTGAGAAAACTCCAGACTAAGTAACATATTTTATAGATATTTGAAATTATGTTCAGTGCATAACAATAGCAGCACAGAACAACTGATAGACTGTACAATGAACCCAAACAGTGAACGCAATAACTGCAGGAAGTTTAAGTGATTTGGATGAATTTGTGGCAGCTTTGGTGACCACTAATGGGGGTCCAGACCCCCCAGGTTGGGGACCACTGCACTAGAGGATGACATTGTTAACATGCTTACAGATAGCGGGTAAAAAATGTTCTTCATGTTAATTCCATCCTAATTTAGCATTTTAGCATGCTAACATTTGCTAATTAGCACTGAAGACAAAGAACCGTTGAGGCTGATGGGATTGCCGTTCGTGTTGAACATATTTTAATCATAAACCAAAGTCGTTGATGACACTAAAAGATGCCAGGGGACTGCCAAACTTATTACAGTTCATCCTGAGGGCAACATGAATGTTGATACCAAATATCATGACAATCCATCCAGTGGTTTCAATCCAAACCACAAACTGCAACCTCTCTTAACTAAAAAAGTCCACCTCATGGTGGCATTAAATTCATCCTCTGAGGAATGTGAACTTCTAAAGATTTCACAGCAATCCAGCCAAAAGTTGTACCCAATTACTGAAGAGAATCCAAAATTTGTGTTTTGCACTGAACCCATTTAAAGAGATTTGGTCATAAGGGACTTAAAGCCTCTAAACACAACTTGATTTCAAAAATCAAAGTTTGGGGAAGACATTTTTATTTATTTATTTTGAGTTCAACACTGAAACTGTAATCTGGGTGTGGTCTGATCAGATTGATTGACAGCGACCAAACGACCCACCAGCTTCCCTCAAATTCTGATTAAAATGTTGCTGAATCCTGATTGGTCTACTTAAGTATGTGACATTACCACTGCCCTACCCACTTCTAATCAGTGAGAATCAGACAAAATACAAATACATGAATCTCTCAGCTGAAATCACCAAAGATGTCTAAACTTAAGCAGAACCTTGTGTGTTGATCAGGGATCACATTGCTCACAGTAAGTCTGAGGAAATGGGTTTTCTGAGCCTTCAATAGTGGCAAGAGTCGCAGTATCGCTGACATCATTGTCTCACTCGGGTGTGTTTTATTGGGACAGTTCAGTCCAAGGCAATGCACAGCATGGCAACTGGCATTACAAGAATGACAGCTCCACCCGGCTTCGAGGTTTTTTAACCTTTGGTTCACTTTGAATTCTCTGTAAGCCCAGGTGCCACTCCCATGCAATCACAACAAGCCAGGATGGGATGGAAGGGTGGCTTTTATATGACTTTGTTTCCAGGACAAACAGACCCACAAGTTTAATGAATGTCATACATGTTTACAATAAAGGTAAATCCACAAGACTCTATCTGCGCCATCTAACCAGTCCAGGGACTGTTCAGCAGCAGACTGAGAGACTGGAACAAAAAGACAAGACTACAAAAGAACAAATACAAACAGAAAGTTGATCCCTTCATTGAGAATAAAAGTGCACCAAAGCTTAGAAAAATCCACCCCATATCAATCAATGTCAACACATTCAGTACAAAACCAAAAGTTACCTCCTCCATGATCTTCCATTATGCCATCCAGCACAACAGTGGCAACAGTGTAGTTAAATAGTTTATCCCCAGTACTACACCCCGTTTTGAATGCGTTCTTCTCACTGTTCCAGCTCTTGGTTTCTGCTGATTTTCATACAGTATGGAAATCAGTTAGCGTAAAACTTGCTTTGTTGTGATATGAACTGATGTTCACTGTGGCAGGCTACAAAATTCAAACCAGTTTCAAGAATCCGCTCATTTATTTTAATATGGCAGAGACACCAGTGGAAACCAGTGACTGCCAGGAATAGTAGGAATAATACATCAAATAATATTCAAATTTACAGTATGCTGCTGTTTGACAATGGCTGGCAAAAAGTGTGCTTTGGCTTTCTTGCTGAGAGTAAGATGAGAAGATTGATACCACTCTCATATGTTTTTGTTAAACATATGAGAAAAAACATCTGCTTACCAGCACCTCTAAAACTTTCATTTGTTTAATTTGTGCTAAACCCAAAGCGTAACAATGCAAGTTGTGTTATGGGAGTGTTATTAGACAGACTATATCGTGGGGGCAGTGACTTCCCTATCAACCTCACAGTGATGACAAGGATTTAAGAGGACACTGGCTGGGCCAAGAAATAGTTTAATATGACTCACCTGTGAAACCACAATGTTTAATTTTTATACTCTAGGTTTTGTACAGATCAAACAAATGAGAGAATCTGTACGATAATGTGTTAATTAGTGAGCTTTAGAGGTGCTGATAAGGGATTTACCCTTGGAGAGAGCTAGACTAGGGTTTTTCCCCTACTTTTATTTTTTATTTTTTAAGTATTTTTTGGGGCTT
>NW_023340246.1:4176287-4182485 GCF_004916995.1 Morone saxatilis
GGGGGCAGAGAGAGGGGGGATGACACGCAGCAAAGGGCAAGGACTCAGCCTCAGGACATGGGTCGCCAGCTCTACCCACTGAGCTAACCGGGCACCCTGCTCTAGCTACATTTAACAGAAACATATGAAAGTGATATTGTTCTAATTTATCTAACTCTCAGCAAGTAAGCCTATAAGTGTATTTCCCAAATTATCGAACTAACACGTAAACACAATCTATAGTAAACAAGAGAAAAGTTTCACTGTAATGGTCCTTAAACTGCTGCATTCTACGCAGGAAAGAGCAATTTCATCAGCTTCCTGTATAGGGTTCACTTAATAGTGGGAAGTAGCCTAGTACTTTCTTAACTGGGTCTTAAAGTGTCTGCATCCTGGAAAGAGCAGGGTGTCAAATCAGCTTACAGACTGAAGAACGAAGTCACCAGTGTTAAAAATCAACACAAGTAAGTGCTTATCATTTGACATCCTATTAGCTTGAAGACAAGACAAATGTGCTTCAAATCAACACCTCTAATATTTAAACTCCAAATATTGGTCAAGGTAATATCAGCACAGATGAACCCTAGCAAGTCTGCTGCTTTCAAGGCTACAAACTACAGCATGTGGCATTGTTTTAAATTTTGGGCTAAGACACGACAAGTTTGAACATTTTTACACTCAGAGGAATGTGAGTATTTTGTGAATGGTCAGTTCCTTTGTAGGTAATGACAGAAAACAATAGTAAAAACATACAGAATCCAAACTCTTACAAAACAAAATGTAAATAACAGTAGCTAGAGTCGATAGAAAGTCTTAAGATGAAAAGTTCTTGTCAGATTAATGCAGATTCCATTAATGAGAGACAACTTAACTAAAAAAGTTTATTCCTTTAAGACTGTATCAAGATAAGTGAGGCTTGCCATGAGGACAAGGTGTTGATGGTGGCTCAGGCTGGCAGAGGACAGGGCCAACTTTCCTTCCTATACCCATCCTCCTTCTTTCCATCCATCTGTCCATTTGGACCGATGTAAAGTGTGGGGTTCTGTGCAATGGGATGTTGTGCGTGGTTTGTCCTATTTCTTGCTTTCTGCCTTTGAAATTGGTAACGTCTGTTTTCTGTGATGTGTTTGTAATGTGGCTGTGGGGTTAGGGTTCAGGACTATAACTGTGCTGGTTAGTCGGTTATCTCTTGATTTCTCTCCAGTGTGTGGGTTGGCATGTTTCTGTGGTCCCTCCAATTTAGAGACCCTGGGTCTGAAAATTTGGATAAAAAAATGTCAGCGAAATGCAGATGTTTCATTAAAAATTTGTTTCCATTTACAGAGAACTTACCGGTGGTTCCTGCTGTCTTTGTGTCAGTGGTCCCGCTGGCCCCTGCTGTTCCATTAGTCTGTCATAGAAAAAGACAGAAAAAGTTATAAGGACATAATGTATGCACAGTATACATGTCCATACGGTTGGTGTGAGGTTATACAGAAAGCAGCTGGTTAGCTTAGCATCAAAACTGGAAACAGGGTGAAACAGCTAGCCTTGTTCTGTCCAATGGTAACAAAATCCCCTTACTAGCATCTCTAAAGCTAAAGTTTAAATATGCTACATCGTGCTTCTTTAAAATCCAAGTGGCAACGTAAAGTTCCAAAAACTGCAGTCCATCAAACGGCCACTTGGGACTGACTCCAAAAGCCCCCATGTTAAAATGGCCAACTTCACAGCAGAAATAATCAGGTTTACAGCCTGTTTAAAAAAACAGTTTTGGTCTCCATAGCTAATTTCCCTGTTTATGACAACTGTACATGGTGTTCATTTTTTTATGTAACTCACTCATTTAAATTATATGAAGGCTTAAAACATAATTAAGAGCGAGTGACAGGTGGGTGCTGTTACAGTTGGCTGGTTTCAGTAACCAGGGTTCATTCGGCCTGCCTCAGCTCCACCCACACTACACCTCTTTGACCATTTTTGGATTACCTGGTCGCTGGCAAAATCAGGACTGCCAAGATAACGACACACAACGGCTCTTCAGAAACCTATGGGTGACGCCATGGAGACTACGCCCATGTTTTATATAGTGTAACATGATGGTTTCACCAGGGGGTTATCTGTTGTACTATTTCTTGGCCAGGTGCAGTCTCTTCCTGAATTCTGAGCTGGTCAGCCTCACTGTGACAATATGACTCCAGGATTTGTACAAATTCGGCAGAGTCCAGTCTTTGTGCTAAGCTAACTTAACTGGCTAAAGGCAGTAGCTTCATATCAATCATACAAACTATTCCCTTAATTATAACCTGTATAAATGAGTGTGTCTTAACAAAACTGTAACAAGTGATAGTTTTCGATTTACTCAGCTGTAGAATAGTTAATTTTACTAGTTGGCCAAACAGCAAAACATTTAATTATTTTTGATGGTGACTGGTTAATATGCTGTCCTGTCAGTCTGAGAAGGTAATGTAAATGTTAGCTCATGCTGCTACAGTGCAGAGCTGTTAGTATTAAAGAATGTCAGTCTGATATAACGCCATTTCGACAGGATTATATTTAATTATTGAATGCAGACTGGTTGTGGCCACAGTTTCCTCGTTCCATGCCTGTGGCAGTAGCATGGATGTTACCTTAACCTTTCAAGGTAGACGGTACATCAAAAAGAGTTGGCATGTCCATGAGTGGGAGGACACTACACTTCCTGCATGAAAGTGTAGTGCTACAATTTGTAGCTTTAAGTTGGTGTCTTGAGATATTGATCAGATACAGATTTGGTGATTTTGGCCTTTCGGTCTCATCTCATTGTGTGTGAGCCCCTCTGCACTCCTACTGTCAACTTGAGTCGATCAGTGCTTGACACAAACTGCATTGTGTGGCATAATAACATTTAATAGTGGAGAGGTCCCTCAGGGGTCAATACTAGGTGCTGTACTCTTCTTACCTTACATACTGTCATTTTGTATTGAAAGGGATACAAACTGTTCTGTTAGATGTCTGAAATCTATATTCAGTTTTATGACTGTACTATCCTTTTTAGCCCTCCCAAGTCAGTTATAAATTGAGTTATTTCTGACACTCACTTTTAGAGATAATGTTAATTAGAGCAGTGCAGTTCTGTTATCTTAATATAGTATCTGAAATCAAATCTGTTATCTGTGTCTGATATTTGAAATTAAATTAATCTTTTATTTTGTTCAGCTAGAGTAACTCACTCTGTTCATTTGGTAGCAAAAAATCTCATTAATCGTTCGAGAGTCCTTATGCTGTTTCCACACTTAATTTCAGAAATTATTTAATTACATTAAAATGCACTGGAAGGCCTGGCCCCTTTTATAATCCTACAAGCAAAAGTACAATTTAGGATCCTCAGACAAAGTCTAGCGTCAGCACTACAGGATGCCAAGTATGTGTTATTGGAGCCCCTGAACTTTGGGAAAACCTTTAAGAGAACAACTTGTCAAGTCCATTAAGACATTTAAGTAACTTTCAAAAAAAAATATTTAAGGCAGACCTTCTTGTAATTTACATAAACTTATTTTATTATTTTTTATTGATTTTATTACATAGTGTTGCCTTTGGTTATTTTATATTATTTTTTGCCTTTATATGTTATGGTTGTTAGTTTTAGTGTATTAAAAATAAAGATTGTCATTATTATTGTTATTATTATGGATTTTGGTAATAAGAATTGTAATCACAATATGAAAAGGTTATTACAAATAGTGTAATAAAACTAATGGTCATAATGCACACATAATATCCTGAAAAAGAAATTCCAATAGCCTTGGAGCAAAACTTCACATTGACATTTTTATTGATATCCTAATTTCAATTGTGTCGTGGGTTTGCATGATTTGAATCTAATGAGGCCAATAGCAGCTACAGTAAGGCCTTTACAGTCCTCCTGCTGGTTACTGATTATCAGGCACTTATTGCTCCTAATTGGCAACTAATGAACAGCAACCAAAAAAGAAGAAGATGAAAAACAGGCAGTTTTTACCGTTGTGCCGCTCACGTCATATGCGTTGCCACTGCTCCTGTGGATGACAACAAAGAAAATTAGAGGTTTTCAAGTGTTATGATGCTATTCCATAACTGTGTGTGCTCTGTGTGTATGGGGACAAGGGTGCATACAGTTCTATTTATATAGTGTAGGTAGGTTTTATGGTTCAAGACCTTTAAGACTGTCTGTCTGTCACCTGTTTTATCTCTGGCTCTTTTCCGAGTTTGTATCCTTATTGTCTTTGTCATCCTGGTTCATGCACACACAGGTACACCGGCCAGTCCCCTGCCCTCCTTCCAAAAATGCTTTGTGTCTATAATGGCCATCCTGCTGCCCTTAGCACTCTCCTGTCTTGCTTCACTGAACCATTCAACAATCCAGTGCAGTATACAGTTAATTCCTATTTATACCTAAACATAGTTGGACTGGACAATTATATCTGTCTTGCTCAGCTGAGCCAGGCTGAATTTATCATCATGTTTTTTTGTCTCATCTCAATCTACATACATTGGCACAGGTGTGTCCCCTTTCTTTATATATACAAACTGATTTTCTGAGTTATGAGTTATGATGCCTATCTATCACTACAGTCCTATTCTGGTTTCCTCCTTCTGAGTGACAAACAAGCCATGGAATGTACAGAAAGAGACTGTGAAAGATAAGACTATTGTTTAACCCCACAGTACCTCTGTGTCACTGTCACTGGTATGTTTGGCTTGACAACCTCAGTAATGGGTGTGCAAACACACACATGCATGCATAGATGTGTATGAAAAAACCTACATAGGCATACACAAAAAAAAATCCCATTAGGACCGCCAGGCTATGAAGGTTAATGTTCCAAGCCCAGCCCATTTGGCTCAACTACCTCAGCCTTAAAACAATTTTTTACGATTAAACTTGTCTGCCTCCTCTTCAAACAGGCAACACCCTTCACTAAAAACTACCTATCGAGTCGAACAAGTCTCTGCTCTGTGCTGCTGAAAAGTCATGAAAAGCAATTAAAGCCTTGCAAGTCTTGGGACAGGAAAACGAATCAGCCAACGCATTGTGAGCAGCCACTCCAAACAGGAGAAGACTTGTTCTATACTGGGTGGCAGTGTTGATCAAGATACATAGGTGACACTGTTCTTACTTTCTTTAACTCTGTTCGAGTGACAGCATTCAGCACAGACATGACTCGACATAAATATACTCAAATGAGTGTCACGTTCCCTCACCTGTGGCATCTGGCGCAAAGGGCCACCAGAGTGATGCTGAGAATGAGGAAAACAATGAGGGAGATGATGCCCACCTCTGGGGATGAAAACCAACCCAACATGCCAACCATCCCTACTGGAGCCATTGTCCTAGTGCTCTGTAAAGAATGGCAAAACCATGCCGAAAGTAGGCACACACAAATTCATTAACAACCAAAGTGGGTTATGGGAAAAGGGTATGAGAATTTTTTACAATCAGCTATTCCATTAAATACAATCCTGATGATGTCCAGTAAACATAAAGTCCAGCACTTTTTAGAGGGACATATTCTTCAAAAAGAACCATAATCAATATGGCAAAAAATAAAAAATAAAATAAAAAACATGGTGCATAACTTACGTTTTATGCTGCCTGACTCCGCTGTAGCTCTGTTAAAAACTGCTGTCAGTCATTCAACTGCCTTTGCTTTATGTGGCTCACAGCAGGCATGAGACTTAGGGAGGGACTCATTGGTGTCCTGTCTGTTATGAAGGAGGTGCTGACACAAGCCCATAAACAGCCCATTGTGTTTTTTTGTTATCGCCAAATTACATCCGCACCTGAGCGCCTCGGCACCTGACACGCCTGTGGTTTCCAGGAATGTCGGAAGGTATGTTTTAGCCCAAAATACTGGAACCTCTAAATATGGTGAAAAACCCCAATAACATGTCATCAATACTAGACATTTTTATTCATTTATTTATATTTATACGTATACTGAAAATCCTCCTTTGGGGGAAACCTGAAAGTCCAACCACTGATGTTAATTCATGTGTGTACTGTAGCTGCCTGCCGGGGAAAAGCTGATTAGGCACACACACACACACACACAAACACACGCCCTAGCACCGCGGTTCTCAAAGTGTGGGGCGCGCCCCACTGGTGGGGAATAGAGACGTGACAGGTGGGGCGCGCCAAACGGGAGGAAATTTTCCTTTTTATGCCTTTATATCTTTATAAGACATCCCAACCAGACATCCCAACTGTCCCGGAAGTTC
>NW_023340246.1:4182490-4185063 GCF_004916995.1 Morone saxatilis
GGCTCCTTGACGCCCGCAAATGAGATCCAATCTCCCGGAATCTGGAGCAAGACCGCGCGTGTGTGTGTGTTTGTGTGACTATAATTGCAGCGCGTGTGAGAGCAAACCGTCCTTATAGCTGTGTGTTGCCGCTTATTAGACCGATCACCCCCGGGGGCGACACCAAGTGTAACAGGAAGCTCGGTGCAGTTTGATACTCCAGTCTTTAAATATTTTAAATATGCAGTAATCTTTGTTCTGTTGTATTTCTTGAGCTATGACTTATACAGTATTTATCACATTCTTTCAAACACACTTTTTAAACAGTATTTCTGCAAATAAGGAGGCTAAATAGGACTTCATGGTCTTATATAGTCAGTTGTACATATATTTTAATTCCAGTAGTTGTAGTTGTTGGATATATACCCAGTAAAAGACACTAGAAATTACATTGCTGTTGCAATACACGTTAATTTCTCTGTGGTCTCTACACCAAGAGCTGATTGGCTGAAACTACTGAAATCATAATCACAAGGGAGGGATTACAGAAAAAAAGGATCATTGTTCGAATGCAAACAGGGTTTGGATGTAGACTACGACCAGTATAAATGGATTACTTTGCTTGCCGTTTGAGTTCAGCACACGGATGGCAAAAAAGAAAAACCAGCATGTCTACAGGATAAACTTTGTGCACGAGTGTAGGAGTGTGGCGCTCCATTGCATAGTGTAAATGTAAATGCAAATGGTGCATGTTTTCCAGCCACACCTGTACGATAAAGCTATCAGCACTTTTTTTGACTGCATGGTCAGTGGAATTACCCACCCAGAGCCAAGGGAGCAGGCCAGTTATGTAATTCTGCATTCACACAGTATTAAAGTCATTAAACACGTTTCATATTGTTTCCTTCTGCATTCCTCCCCAGGAAACAACATTTTCAGTAAAGGTTTTCACTAAAGCAAAGACTTTGTTTACAAAACTTTATGTTTTGCCTTTAAAATAATAATTTAATATTTCTGAAAATACGTTAAGTTGCTTTCTTTCTTCTTAAAATATGGTCTTGTCTGTTTCATCTTCTATGTGTCATGTTATGTCTGTCGTGTGTGATATATGCACGATTTTGGGGGAGATAATTTTTGATAATTCCTTATCAAGTGCATTAAAACTAAGGCGACAAGCCTGTTTTGAAAATGTAAGGAGTAGAAAGTATTTGTGTACTAAAGGACAGATACCTGAAAAAAACCCTTATGTACAGTAGCAAAATATTTACACTTTATTATTTCCCACCTATGACAGCCCAGAGACTAGCCCTAGCCACAGCTGACCTGGCTCTGTCCGGAGAAAAAAGTAACACCTCTAAAGCTCATTAATAAACATGCTGTATTTCATTTGTTTAATCTTTATTAGACATAGCCAGACGAGCTGCTTTCAGTCTTTTGGCTCCACCTTAGTATTTCACAGACAAACATGAAAGTCATCTAACTCTGAAAAATGTAAATATTCCTTAACTAACCTAATTGCTATGAACTAAAGTTTTGTATGCAGTGACATACTGGAAGGTAAGGCAGTGAAAGAATTGCATTGATTTACCCCGACACACACAGCCACTCTCACATTCCTCACCACCCCTGACTCATTACACACACACACACACACACACACACACACACCTCTTTGTTAGCGATGACACCAAGTAACACCCACGCCCATTACTTGTTTAACAGCCCCATTCTGTCATAATCATCTTCTGAAGCCCTGCAGAACAGGCAATCTATAGCTCTCAGCAATTTTCATTTGTTGCTTTTCTGGGGTCTGTATGAGATTTGCTCAGCGGCACAAAGCTAAATCAATAGCCAGCAGTGGGAAAGGTAGCCTGCAGGAAACATGGCCAATTTCAACTATTTGCAACATAATCCTGAAAACACAATTTGCTCATATGAACACAGCTAACAAATAATCTCTATTTGTGGGAAAATTGAAAAAATAATGGCCTTCCTGGTGCTAGCTGAGTTTAACCCTGCAGAGCAAAGTGGGCCTACTGCATGTTCATTTATGAATCTAACAGTGCTATCGCAGGGTTCATCCAGACTATTCCCAATAACTGACTGTAACACATTTTCTGTAGACTTTCTCAAATATTCTCCAGGTTTTAGCTCTTCTGTGCTGACTACCACTTAAGAATTAAGGCATTAAGAAACAGTTTGACATTACATATTTGCTTTCTTGCCAGGAGTTGAATGAGAAGTTCGATACCACTCTCTCTCTGTACGTTAAATATGAAGCTAAAGCCAGCAGCCGTTTAGTTTATCTTTGTCCAAAGACTAGAAACGGGCAATCGGCTAGTCTGGCTCTGCCAAAAGGTAAGGAAAAAAGCTCCTCTAAATGTGTGCAGTTGAGTATAGAAATAAATTCTCCCAAGGCAAACTAAGACCGGAGCGAAAAACATATCCCGAGGCTTTATGAATCCACTTCATAAACGTACAGAGATATGAGGAAATATGAGAAAAACCAGAAGAGAAACACAGACAGACCAACTACCACACACAGTCAGCGCATATCCTACTGGCTTGCTAACAGCTACCGTCTGTTGGCTTCC
>NW_023340246.1:4185088-4189380 GCF_004916995.1 Morone saxatilis
TGGCCTTCCAGCAGCATATTGACTTTCCGACTCATATCAAAGGCGTCACATTCTGCGATTTAGTCTGTTGTTACTGCGTCCATTCCCTTTCTAACTTGTATTTGCAGCAATGCAACTCCCTTATAACGATCATTTGCTTTTCTTGTCGTTCAATGTCAAACTCATTCTGTCTCAACAAAGCCCCACGCTGTCATCACATATCCGTAACATTAAGAAAATTAATCCTGATGCACTTTCCTCTTGGTATCAGCTGTCTCCTAACACTCACAATTTCATCCACCCCCAGACGACTTGGCTTCCCACTACAACAACGCCTCACACCATCTTTTTAATTCTCCGCTCCTCTGAAAAACCAGTGGTGCTGTCTCCCCCCCCCCCCCCCCCTCCCCCCTCTCCACCTCTGGGCCCCTTGGCTTCACTCCCGCAACTACGGCGTATGAAAGCCAAACGGGGTCGACAGCTTGAGGTTGACTGTACAAAGAAAACGTCTTGTTGCTTCACAAAGACATGCACAGAAATCACATTTTACATTATAAGGGACTCCATTTTCTCAAACCAAACTCAACTACTTACTCTAGCATAATCCGTTCAAATGAAGGTAATTCCAAGTCACTGTTTTCTCTTCTTCCAAGCAATATTCTCAAGACCCCCGGGCCTCGTTTTCCCTCCCCATCATGTACTCAACTGTTCTGTAACTCCCTGATGTCCTTTTTTAATCAGAAAATCCATCAGATCCACCTGCACCTAAACCCAAGCTCCTCCGCTCAGCACCTTCCCCTTGAACCATGTCTGACGTCTCAACTCCCTCTCCTTCTTTACTCCCCTTCTGCTCAGATATCTCAGACCTCATCCTAAAATGTCCAAAGCCCTCCACCTGTTTTTTTTTTTTTTTTTCTCAGTAGATCCCCATCCCCCACAGGGTTCCCGGTGAAAAGCCTGCCTTCCTCTCTCCTACCCCTCATCTTCTACCCATCATCCATTCCTCACCTCTCCCAACCCAAAAAAAAATGGAATTGCTTCCCCTAAAAGCGCCGGTAGGCTGCATTCAAAGAAAAGCTGAGCGAGCATCAACATCCGAACCAACAAATAATTGAACAAAAACCCTACATCAATGCACCCCAACATAACAACAAAAAAAACACACATATACAGAAACAAATAAAAATAATCTTCGTCCAACAATACCATCAAAATCCAATCTACCCCATTTAAACCCCCAAAAAAATACATTCGCACAAACGTATAGACCACTACACAACCAAAAAACATACATATCCATACAAACTAAACCCTAAAAAATACCAAACACCCTAACAACAAAAAACAAAACGCTAAATGAAACACCACTCTCTAACCCACCCACCAGTCTGGATCCCGCCCACCTCGCAATAAGCCCAAACTGAATTCCTCGACAAATTAAATCAAAATCACAAAAAAAACGAAACACACTCCCTCCATGGACAGCAAAAAAAACCGACTCCTGGTTTATCTCACTATCTCATCCTCCATTGAATCTAAAAAAGTGCAGCCTATCCGCCAACAACCAGTCCCCAACATAAAATCCTCCTCAACAGATAATGTCCATTTGGTAATTCACGCCAACAGCCCGTTGAAACTGTTTACACAAATCCGCCATAACTCTCTCACGGGCCCAAGCCAATCTCCATTAACAGGCAATCCGCAAAAACCACTCACCAAAGAAAATTCCCCCACACCACCCCTTTCCAAGTTACTCCAAACCACACCCGTTCACCACCACTCACCCGAACAAAACTAAAGTGTGACACCCCAAAAAGGGCATCACACAATACGCATGGCGGCAACCTATCTCTTCAATTCAATATCCACCTACACCATCACTACCCCTTGGCAAATTAATATCTCCAGCAAAAATACAACACACAATCCCACTAATCATTACTCAGGAATAGTACCACCCCAGCCAATCTACCTGCAATACCAGCTAACAAACCAATTACCACTCTTCCCACACCACCATTCATCATCCACCTCACTAGCCTGCTTCACATGCAATACCACTCACTATATAAATATCCGGTTCCCTCCACTCTCAAACTCAACTGGCATTAAACACAGAACTCACCCTATTGTCGTAAATCACGCTTTCCCAAAAAGCTGGACACTCCTCTCACACCCTACCAACTGAACAACTATATTACCTCTTCACTCCCTCATCCACCCACCACACGCTACAGATACAGGGGTCCCCCCTCCGTACCCCGCATTACTCATCTCCAATACACCCATTATCAACATAACCAAACCATACACCCCACACAAAGTACTCGGATATCTCTCCATCACTACTCAAATCGCCTCGCCCACCTACCTTATCTCTCCCCCCAAACTCCACTGCCAGTTCCTCTCTACACAAGCTGATCCATCACACGGCATAATCGAGAACATAAACCTGCAGCTCATCCCTCTCTTCCGAGTACTACAACCCCACAACAATAACACCTCATAAAAACTTCAAAATCTGGTTCAGACTCTGCAGCACGAAAATCATCCACAGGCTTAAACTTCCGACACTCTCGCAAAATAACAAAAAAACTACATAACCTGTTAACGTCAAAAGGCCAATCAACCATCTCCACACCCACACCTCCTCACTTAATCATGTCCCCAAAACTCACCTCACACCATTTGACCACCCTCCGTATCCCTCAAGAAACTCATAAACCACACACTACACCTCAAAATACAAAACCCTACAATAGTCCCTACAGGCCCGCCTACCGCTATCACCAATGGGAGCAAGGGAGCTTCCGCTGCTACTGAACCCCCGAACTCTGGGAAACCACTCCTAAACTCCCACCGGAACCTCAAGAGAACCTGGACTCTCTCACACTCTTCAAATCAAGAATAAAACTCCCACTTTCAAATTCGCCACTAACCTCCAAACTGCTAACGTAAACCACACATCCAAAACCATACAATGCTCATCTATCATGTCATTACTAGTAACTAACATGTTATATTAATATTCTGTCATGTACAGTAAGTACCTCGGCCAGAGAGGACGCTATAAACAAAAAAAAAAATAGAACCTATTATCACTTATTATACTCCCCGATACCGCGTATGTACATGATGGTAATGTGTGACAAAAAATCCTCGCAAAACGTATGATCTGACACACACCACATAAAACAACATACTATTTAGCCTATGAGAGCAGACCACTAACTACCATGACTGCGCCAGAAAAGTTCACTCTGCTCCAACAACCAGAAAATTGTAAAACCCTGAGTACAAACATCGATAAAATCAAAAGAAACATAGATATAAAATCTTCTGGTTAATTACTTAGCAAGGAAAATATATGCACACATTCCTCAACCAAATTGATTGAACTACTTTTAAACTGCAGCCTGAGTCTTGACTCACACACTGATACCGGGCCTTCTGGAAGGAAATTTTACTTTCTCAATGTTAGAGGGTACAACAAGGTTGTGGCTATCAGCTCGTATCAATCTCTCCATCTCAAATAACAGCAAGTTCAAAAATAGAGAAAATAAAAGTGCAGCTGTGTCAAAATTTGTATCAAGTTCAAAAATAGAAAAGAAATAAAAGTGCCACTTTGCAATCTGTTAAAAAAAGAAAAGAAGAGAAATCCATTTGGCAAGACAGGTCTATTTATCCCTGCATTACTGGCTGCAATGAGCCTGTTTTGCATTGCACAATTTCTCAAAGCAGGGTTACAGGCTTGATACTGTACTCTCAAGTCATGTTCAATGTTCAGCTGAGATCTGTACTTTGTTTTCAGTGAAGCAACAGCTGAAAAGCCCATCTCACAGAGATATGATGTGGGAAAGGGAAGAAGAATGCACACAGCTCTCTGCCCGATGAGTGGATACTTCCTCTCCACTCCAAACCAGAATTCACTGAGAGTCTGAGCTTTAAACCTGAACCTCAGGGTGGAGTCAGATGTCATCTCAATAAACTGGTCCTCCTCAGCAGACCTAAAATCAGCAGGTGCTGCAGACAGAATATAAATAAATAGGCTTACTTAATTTGTCATTGCATAATAAACACAAAGAAATCAGTTTGACAACAATCCATTCCAGTTAGTAAGAAGCATACAACATAAATAAAATGCATGTATAATATATATAATATATACAATAAAATGTCAAAATACCAACCTGCTGCATTGAATGGATCCATAACCCAGGCATACTGAGCACTGTTGTTCGGGAAGTATTTTTGAAACAATCCTCTCAGGGAAGAGATGTGCTGCTTAATACATGGGATCACTGTGGTGGCTC
>NW_023340246.1:4189445-4194292 GCF_004916995.1 Morone saxatilis
CAACTTCACTCAGGTTCTCAAAGACATCTATGTTTTGCTGATCGAGGCGCCTGCCCCATACCTCAAGCTTTCGGGTGAATGCAGTGATCTTGTCTGCCAGGTGAGGTAGGTGCTTGTCTTTGCCTTGAAGCTGAAGATTTAATTCATTCAGCTTGCCAAACACATCGCTGAGGTAGGCCAGTTTAAACAGAAATTGTTCATCACTGAACTTGCTTACAGCCTCATACATGTGCTCCTCCTCCAAGAACATCCGAATCTCTGCCCTGAGCTCAAAGCCGCGCAACAGCACTTGGCCCCGGGAGAGCCACCTTGCTTCACTGTGAAACAGCACAGATGTGTGATCAGCTCCCATTTCCTCACAAAGTGCGGAGAACAGTCGCGCTTTCAGGGGTCGGGTTTTGATAAAATTTACCACGCTCACAACTTCTGTTAAAACCTCATTTAGTTCAGGGCTGAGCTGCCTTGACGCGAGCGCTTCCCTGTGAATGACACAGTGCGTCCAGTGCGCATCTGGCGCAACCCTCTTTATTAGTGCCTGCAGCCCGTTTCTTGACCCAGCCATGGTCTGTGCGCCATCAGAGCAAAAGCCCACACAGTTTTCCCATTTAAGGCCGTGTTCTTTGAGGTAACTGTCCATGATCTTAAACAGCTCATCAGCTGTGGCTCTATTTTTTATGTATTTGCAAAACAGCAAATCCTCACACAGTGACTCGCCATTCACAAAGCGGACATACAAAATGAATAAGCAGTCTTTATTGCTGTCAGTAGCTTCGTCCACTTGTAATGCAAAACGACTGTCTTTTAATTTTTCTATGAGTTGTTCCTCAAGATCACTTGAAATGTTGCATATATGTCTCGCAACTGTGTCGTTTGACAGGGGGACAGCTTTTAATTTTGCTGCGCTTGTCTCGTCAAGCATAATTGACACCATGTCTAGAGCAGCGGGAAGAAAGAGCTGCTCTGCAATTGTGTGGTTTTTTGCATTTTGCAATTCTGTATGCCACTCTATATGAAGCTATCTGTGCTTTACTGTTTACTGATGCAGCTTTTACCATGCGAGTCTCCTGTTGACAGTATTCTGCCAGTTTTCTTTGAAAGAAATCAAGTGGCTTATTGACGTGACTGGGGTGTGTGGTCTCTAGTTGTCTTCTTAATTTGTTGGGTCTCATACTGTCTGCTGCTAGCGGTTTAAGACACAGAACACACATCGGTCTCTCCTCTGACCCCACCACTGCTGCCGTGAATCCAAGAGCAAGATACCCTTCATCATATTTTCTTTTCGGTTGGCTTTTTGGTTGATTAGGCCCATCTGGTTTGTGTCTCTGCTGGCGCTGGCTCGAAAACTTTTGAGGTCCGTGCAACCTGCAAAAAGTAATTTCAGGGAGGTTCATTCCGGGGGGGTGGGGGTGGGGAGGGGAATTCCTGTTACAGTTGGTGTCGCCCCCGGGGTCATCGGTCTAATAAGCGGCAACACACAGCTATAAGGACGGTTTGCTCTCACACGCGCTGCATTTATAGTCACACACACACACACACACGCGCAGTCACTCTCACACGCGCAGTCACTAGTCTAGTGTGCGGTCTTGCTCCAGATTCCGGGAGATTGGATCTCATTTGCGGGCGTCAAGGAGCCGCTATCAATTATGGCGGGGAGACTCCCGGAACTTCCGGGACAGTTGGGATGTCTGGATAAAGATATAAAGGCATAAAAAGGAAAATTTCCTCCCGTTTGGCGCGCCCCACACTTTGAGAACCACGGAGCTAACGTAACGCCAACTTCAACAGTAACAATGCTGTTATAATTACAGTAATAATCACACTCTTAGACATTAAAATGTAAAGTAATTTGTACTTTGAGTCATTTATTTACTAGGTATTTACTTTCAGTATTTTTTAATGGGAGTAATTGTACTTTTTCTTGACTTTTGCACTGAACCGTGTCATTCAGACGCCGTTTGGTGAGTCTGGTTCCTCACATTCAGGCACCAAATCAAACTGATTTATTTTCTTTAGCAGCAGGAATGTGCTCAGGAAGTATTTCACAGCAATCTGCCTCTTTATTATTTGATGTCTGTTGTGCACATTTGACCTTTTATCCTGAGGGTGAAGCTAGAAAACACAGGAAGAAAGGTCACGTAGTGTCAAAACAGAAAGGGTTTATCTTCGGGGAGCGTGAACAACTGGACATTTTGGCCTGATAATGACGCTCAGGCAAAGGCCACGAATGCCCACAACAATTTTCTAGTTGAAAAGTGAAGGGAGCTGTCGCTACTGGAAGCATAAAAGTGTTTTTTAAAGTGTTTTGTGGGCAGGGAGAAGGCAACATTTACCCCATTATCTCCTCTATTTACCTCACACTTACCATCAGCCTGCAGCACCCCCGGAAGATTGTTTCCGACCACCGAAGGGCGACCACATGGTCAAACGGGGACAACGTTGGACGTCTCCCACCAGACCTTCAAGATCTCATCAGCAGCCTCCACTTCAAACACGCGAATTAGTTTCAACAAGGCCCATTTTTCATTCGGAAAAAAGCCTCTTCGTTCCTTTTCTTTCTGTTCTTTTGTGTGTTGCCTCAGTTGACAATGAAAGGCAGTTTCAGGCTTCGGGGTTAGCTGAGGACGGGATGACTCATAGCAGCACACTGGCCCGAATATATAACTTCTTCTGCTCCACAATACCTCAACATATTCCACAAATCAAAAGCAGCCGGAGGCTCAGAAAGAGAAAAAATCCACAACACATTCCACAAAATCCACAACTTCTTAACTATTATACAGATTTTAACAAGTTTAACTTATAAACACGAATATAAATCAGCATTTTAAGAATCGAAGTGAGCAGAATGAGTCAGAGTTTGTTTATTAAAGTCTGTTTTCTTTCTCACTTTAGATGCTGTGACTAAAAGCAGTCGTTAACGTTAATCTTTAATGTGATAATGACGTTCATTTATCTTGAAGCTAGTGGTCTATGAATCAGTGCTTTAAAGAGCAGTTAAACTAACGTAATGCCAACTTTAGAAAGCCGTTAGATTGATTGACTGGTTTAGATGTGACTGAACGCAGTCTCTTGGCTCTAAAATGTGAAACCTTCAATCTTTATCAATCTCTGGCAATGTGGTCATTGTCCTGTTGTCTATATTCAATCATTACTTTCAGATTTGTGTTTAATATATAATCTAATCTGGCTGTAAATAGGTGTAAATATGTAAACATATGATTTATTACTGCTACTGGTAACGGGGCTTCCTGTGGCTTTAGATAAGATTAGATTGATTAACGGTTATTTTTAAACATTTATATTTATCATCGTTGTTGGCTTTAAGTGATTCTTACATTCTCCAATTGTAAAAAATGTGCATTCATTTCACACTGGATAAAACAAATTAATGCTTAATGTTTAATCAACTAAAACTTGCTTCATATTGACTTTTTTGTGCCTTTTTCTTTACATTTTATCAAACCTAAATCGTCTCACTACAAATAAGAAATCTAAAAAAATAAAATTATTATCTTGAATAACTTCAGTTTTCATTGCTTATAAAAAGCACAACTTGGCCCATTACAGTCTTTCAGTGGTTAGATTTCTATGACAGTTTTAAGGATTCACCCTCATTAGTGGATTTTTTGCTCAATACGAGACAATTATTATTATTATTTCTAGAAGGGCAGTTTTTGCAGCGAAGGTGAACAGTTTTATGGGTGTTAATGAGTTCTGGTTTTATTTTTGAGGGCTCGAACACAAACAGAAGAACGCAGAAGCAGACGAGCAGTAATTAAAGTAAACTCATCAAAGTGAGGCTCCCCTGTTAAAGCTGCCGGCCGCCTCCGAGCTTTGATACCGCTCGGCTGCTGTTCGTCCGGACCTAAAAACACACAGCAGACAGCAGCTCGGTGGTTTCTCAGCCTCACAGCGCCAATTACCAGCCGCTGATTAGTGAACACAGCCAGCTCGCAGTGAGGAGAAAGCTCCCCGGAGAGCGCTGCTTTACGAGGAAGTTATGGTTGGAAAATCGTCAATAAATAAAATGCTCAATTGCTCAAAGGGTCATCTGTCTGATGAAATAACAGCAAAAAATATGATTTATCTGCTCGTCCTATAAAAATCTGGTTTTGAGCAGATTATTGATGAGTATATAGGATAGATAAACCTACCGTAACCAACCATAACCTTAACCAAACAGCTATAATGTTACAAATTGTCTATAAACTATACAAATAAAATAAAATCTAAAATCAATTTACAATAAAAGAAAACCTATAAATGTATGAGCTAAGCTAACCTTGGCTGTATCCAACAACAGCTTTTAAATTTAACTAAATAATCAATGATCAGCAAACTCATTATAACTAATTTACATCATTCAGAATCAGAATTGGGTTAAGTAAGAAGAAGAATCCCAAAAAAATCAAGTACTTTTTAAATATAAATAAAGATAGAAAGACCTAAAGCTGTACAAAAATGATATTTATAAAACCAACGTTTTGTAATGAATATTTAAAGGTTGGGTTTAAGAGTCAGTGTGAGCTAGTTAAATCTGAAAGTTATTTTAGGCAAAACACTGATCAACATCAGTTTTTAGCTGTTAGTAAGACCTTCAACTAGTCTGAAAGTAAGAAAACTGTCAAATTTAAGCACAATTACTTCTATCTGTCTGCTATATCCTGTTACACACAGTTGACGCAGGGCAGTTTGTCCCATTATCAGATGTAAACGTGTAGGGATGCTGCTGACTAGTGTGGTTTTTGGCGGCCTGTTTTAATTTTAGTTTGAGTCTAGTCTTTGTGTCGGGGTCATCCCTATGTTCCCCGGGTCCTATGTTCCCTGCTAAGGTTAGGGTTAGGGTT
>NW_023340246.1:4194317-4201524 GCF_004916995.1 Morone saxatilis
CCCGGTTTCCCGGGATACAAAGCGGGAGGGTAGGACCCGGGCCAATTAGGTAATGTGCCGTCAGCTAGCTAAGAAGTCTGACGCTATTTTATAGTACTCTCATATTTCTTATCTGTTTCTTGTTTCTTACTGTTATTATTTTTTGTGTTGTACGGTGTCCTCGAGTGCCCAGAGAGGCGCCTTTAAATAAAATGTATTATTATTATGTCTGTATGCTGTATGCTACAGCTGGTATGTGGAAAAAATGTTGCTGTATGTCTGACCACACCTGACCTAGCTATTTGCCTGGCAACCAAACTACAAGACTCCAGAAAGTCACTGTGCTAGGCCAAGAAATTGTCCAACCCCCTGTAAAACATGTAATACAAGAGTGGTATCAATCTTCTGGTTTAATTCTTAGCAAGAAAGCAAATATGCACATTTCCCAAATTGTTGAACTACTTCTTTAAACTGCAGCCTGAGCTCTGACTCACACACTGATACCGGGCCTTCTGGAAGGAAATTTACTTTTCATGTTAGAGGGTGTACAAAAGGTGTGGCTATCAGCTCAATATGACAGAAATGTAACACCTAACAAAAAACACACTGACAATAGCCTGGTTTCTTCCATATGTACAAACAGAGTCTACAAGATATATTTGTGTTTAACATTAGTGTCTAAACACCCTGGAGTTATGTCATAGACTGTTCTAAATATTCAGTAGGCCTATCTGCCAAGGATTTTCCATTCCTTTTCCGTTTTCCCCTAGGTTCTTTTTATGTTATCTCGTGCTTTCCACGTCGGCTTGTTGCATAGTGTTTGGCCTTGCTGGTTAAATGGGTGGTGCACAATCTACTAAATATCATTATGTTGAGATAAACCAGTCTTTCATCTGCTCCCAATCAAAATCCTCCTTTTTTGATCTTTGAAACTCAATATTAAGAGGAGAGGGGAGGAAATAGAATTACCATTAGTGAGTCAACAACAGCATTTTGAAGGTCTAATATGTCATTTGATTGGCCAGAAAAATAAAACTGAAACATGCAGTTGTTGCTTTTTGCCCCTGCAGGGCAGTGTTGTCTTCTGTACAACCCCCCACACACACACACTTCACAACTTGATCTGCTGAGGGATTTTATCCATGTGGAAGACTGTTATGCCAACTTTTCTCCTCATGCAGTCTATCCTCCTGCCTTAGTATTAAACTGGCCTCTTTGTTCGCTCAAATCCTACTATCTGGCTAGTCCACTGAACGCCATAATCCAGATTTGCTCTTTCACTCCATCTTTTAATGTTGACATTGCTGCTCGCCTCAGGAGAGAGTTAAGAGTATCAGTATGTCCAGAACTGGACAGTAAACTAACTGATGAGTACACAGGTGCCTGATTTCTGTATCAGACGAGGTAAAAAGAGCTTGAAAATGCATCCTCCCTACAGGTATCTACAAAATGTGTGTTTATTATACTAATATATTTCATAAAATTAGGAACAGAAATGTAGATAGTGTAAGGTTTACTTCTGGTATGTTTCAGACTAATATCCTCAGCATTCTCCTCAGTACAGTCATCATCAGCAATTTAATAGGAGGATGATTCACTGTGGAAAACTTAACCGAGCTATAGTTAGCAAACCATGGAGTCCGCTGAGCCAACTATTGCTTTGTTGAATCAGCAGTTAAACCCTTCAGAAATTTTAGATGATCTGTTAATTGTATCAGACAGAAAGCTCTTTCACATTTTTTTTATTGTTAAAGTACTTCAAGTAATCAACATTTTTCACAGACAGACTGATTTATGTTAAACAAAAACATATAAAGACGGCCTTATTTTATTATATTGTTAATATAATTTGGTACATTTAAGCCCAACCCCGTTTTGTCTCTCTCTCTCTCTCTCTCTCTCTCTCTCTCTCTCTTTATCCCTCTCACAAACACACAGACACATAAACACACACACTTAAACTTGTCACTTGTCTTTCTCTTGTTTACCCTGCAGCTTACTTTTAATGTGCCTCATTGTGATGAGTGCTGTCAAAGTGCAACACAGGAATAGAGCGGGGAAGAATACACAAGCCCACCACAGCTGCCTCTCTCCAAATACCTCCACCACTGTATCCCTCTGCCTAGCATAGTCCTGGAACAGAGCCTCCAGCTGGAACACGGTACACAGGGATAGAAACAGGTGGAAGATCTGGTGACCCTGACCCAAAAAGTCACAGTGGCCTGGAAAGAAGCGCTCAGGGATGGGACAGGAGAAGAAGAGGGCAGACAGTAGGAAAAAAACAATCTGGAGTGCGTGGAAGGGCAAGGAGGGCTCCTGTGCCCAGGAGTTGGTGAACAGGCGGTGGACTACGGGGCTGATGTCCAACATGTACGCTAGGGTGGTTGGGATCAGCTGGCAGATTTTACGCTGCAATGGATACGGCCGCCGGTACCTGGACTTAGCGAAACAGCAGCCCGCACAGGAGAGCCACCCAAAGAGGGCAGCTCCAGGTAGAAACAGCAGCCCGATGCAGCTTTCTCTCCACGCTGCCTCTGACGTGTAGAAATAATGTCCGAGTGAGCAACCATACTGATACACAGCTACACCCACATAGTCCATGAAAAAGAAAAAGTAGTGTGCATGTTCAGAGTGAGACTGCAAGAGGTGAGCTGCCACACTAAAGAACAGATAGGTCAGAGAAGACACCAGGAAGATGCTTAGAGGTAGAGAGGCTGTGTCCAAGGTGTACCCCAGGGCACCTACGTTGGCCCACCAGCGGAGCAGCAGCACTGGACCAGTCAACAAATGAGTCCACACGTTCAGGGATTCATTGTGTCTTTGGAAGAGGCTGAGGAGGTAGCAGCGCCAGTCTTGCTGGACGGGACGGTAGCCCGTAAGTATGTAGGGCTCTCGGAACAGGCTGGGGACCTGGGAGGCGGCGACGGTGGGGCTGGGTGAAGGAATGGAGGAAGGGATGAGGTCAGAGAACTTGGGCAGGCGGCTGAGGTGTTTGATGCTTACGGGCAAAGTGCTGAACCGCTGCAGAATGTCGCCCGACATAGCTGAGCGATGGGTGGAGGTAAGCAAGAGGAGGTGGAATACAGACAGAGGAGGACTGCTGGACAGAACACCCTGTGGGACACAAAATTTAAATAAAAGAGAGAGTCATTTTTTATAGGAGAGGATGCCACATAGAAATGAATGAATGGTTATTTATTGAAAAATAATTTATATTGGCTCATAACCAAACAGGAACCCAGAGTGTGCTTTGATGTGAAGTGAAGATGTTCAAGTCTTTCTTAGAATGCATCAGTCTGCACAGTGAATCAGAGGTATGAAGGTGGGGGTTTAAGAACGGAAGATGAAGAGAAAGTGAAGTCTGAGTTTAATACAATCTGAGGAGGATTAAAATTGGGAGAGAAAGTTAATAAAACTTCACACACACACCAGCCAGGAGCACATGCCGTGACATTTCAATAGACAGATTAACAAAACAGGACTGTTTCTGTGAGCCCTGAAATACTGCAGCTGCAAATATCTGCAAGGGACCATGTACAGCATTAATGTTAATGTAATGCAGATTTGACATATTGCTGCAGGTTGAACTATTTCAGCTCACTTTTAAGTGACACAGTAATAAGTAATACACACAACATGAGAGGACATTCTTCTCCACATGAGTCACATACACTAGAAAAACAGGTATGTAGTCAAACCTGTAACCATCGCCCCCCCCCCTGTTATGACATGTGCACACAAAGAGGAATGTAAACTACTGCTCTCACCAAGGTAAATGAGCACCTATGGAGACAAGAACACAAACAACCCAATCACCCATCTGAGGATATGCTCCTACTGAAAACACCTCACCATTTTCCCACTCTATTGCTGTCAGAAATATCAGTGACCCTGAATGCCTGCACCTATTTAAATCTTCCAAGTTATAATGGGAGTTCTGAACAGGGTTGGTCTTACACAAACAAGGCGAAGTCTTCTGCATGTGCATTTCCAGCCCATAAAGAAATAATAAACTAAATGCTCCTTTCCTTTAATCTATTTCGCGACAAACAAAAACCTGCAGCAGGATCAGCCCTAAGAATACAAACGTTTCACATACTTTATCCTATATTAACACAAAGGTCACTGCTCAAACATACATTTTCATTTGCAATAGCCGTAGAAATGATTCACACTCTTAAGTTTCTGCCAGTCTGAACTAATGTTGGTTCGGGTCTGAGGAGAAGAAACACCACCATCTCACCTGCTCGTGTCGGCAGAACACCTGTTGCCCCTGTGGAGTCGCAGGAGGAAAGCAGAGTGTTTACTGTTTGCTGTCCTCCTCCCTGAAGGAGCGCAGTTAACCTATAACATGAGGAGCTAGAGACAGACGTCGGAAGCTGACCCGACAGCCCGGAGAGAGTGGCGGGGGGCGGGGTTTAAATGACCGGAAATCATTATATCTTTATCAATATCTGCAAATATGTTTATTCTTATAGGAGACGTTTGTAGGCGCCTTGGAAACGTCTTTTGGAATTAAGTTTGTGTTTTATATCGTTAGTATTTACACATCATTTTTAAAAAACTGAATTGTGTTTATAATCCACTAATTCTTTACAACGATTGTGGCTTGACAGGACATTTAAAACCGTAATAAGGATGATACACTGGGGAAAATAAAAAGAATAAAATGCACGTTTAATTTTGCATGTGTGTCTCCATCCAGTGTCCGGTAGTATGCACTGCATCACTGCATGATGTTCTAACTAAATTGGTCTGTTTTCACTTCAGCATATGACAACAAACAAAATATATATATAATATAATGACCTGAGAAAAAAGAAACTCCAAATTACACCAGAATGTGTCTTCATTATGGACGTTTATGAATACATGTCCCAAAATTATCAGAATCAGAATCCCTTATTGGCCAGGTATGTGTGCATATACAAGGGATTTGGCTCCGGTTTTATGTTGTTCTCAATGTACAAATGTGGCGGATAAAATAACGTGTTATATCAGTAAGTCTGAGCAAATAATAGAGTAACATTTATTGGGCTCATCTTTAGTATTTTTTACATTTTCATGTTATGTCATAGTTCATGGTTATGATGGTTATTATTCATTCAGTTGCAGCTGTTACAGTACAGTACCTTTGTGTTTGCTTATGTTTATGCTCCAAATGTCTAATACCAGCAGTAGTTAAATGTATTAATGGTTACCAGAGTGTGATGTGAACATGCTGATGAAATTGTTGTTATGCAGTATGCTCGCGCATATTTAATTTATTATTTAATTATTAATGATAAAATTTTAAATGTTATTAGCATATTATGTTTGGTTTATATGGTAATTCAACATTGAAAACAAAACTACAGACACTGGTACTGGTTAGATATGTTAGGTTTATGGTTGATGTACATTTCCTATGGTAATATTTCAGTAGCTTGTTTGTTATTTTTTTATGCAGACTGTTGCATACATTGTGACACTGTACTGGCTACTACTTGTATTCATATGATTGTTTTGATATGTGAGTCATTACACACATGATCTGAAGAAAGTTTGTGTCTGTACATCTTTCATTCGAATACTCCCTTTTTCAGGGCTTTTACACAAACACAGACTAACAGCATAGATAAACAGAACAAGTTCAACAAGAAAGACATATACTTATATGTGCAGTTATATACAGTTATACATATCTATAAACAAACAGTTGTAGACAGTAGACATGGAATGCAATGGTGCACAGTGCAAAGGATGCTGAAATAAATAATTTACATGTAGGTATCTTTATGTACATGGGGTGGTTGGATATGACAGAGTCTACTGTAGATACAGTACATACAGTAGGCACAGCATAGGTAGATGTATTAGAATAAATATGTTTTATGTCTGTAAAAAAAAGATATGGAAAAAAGTAATAAATTGTTTTATTAAAGTCCATGTAAAGTAAAAATAAATATGATTTTTGAATTTCTCACACCAAAGGATGGTGTGTATTAACCATCCTGCCAAATTTGAATGGGGGGTTCGGCGCCACTCTCAACTGTCAAAGAACATTACTACATGTTTGAGCCACCAGAGCCAGAATCTGACCCAGAGTCAGAGGACACTGACCTGCCCCTGGATCAACCTCGTTCCTCTCAGCCTGCTACAGAATGGTAATGTTTTTCTCCCATTTATTCTAGTGAGCAATATGTATTACTGACTTTATTTTCCACAATGATCATTACGAGTACACAATCTCTAGCACTAAAACACCTTCTGACTCTAACAGGTTCAGAATAGATGTGGAGAGCTTCCTGAAGAGCCACAGTGCATGACTCTTCATCCAGGCCTTAAGCCCGTCTGCCTGAACCCCTACTCCCTGCAGAATGCCCTGAACATTTACCAGGCAGACCATGGGCCACTGGAGTTGAAGGAAAGAGCTGTGTAAGTTAGACAATACATTTTTTTTGTGACACCAAAATGTGAAGTAGATGTTACAAATTACATTTCGGTTGATCAAATGGCCTGTCTTTCAAAACATAGTATTTAATATTTAGACAAACACAGTATAATGATGTAAGACTAATAATAAAGAATCTCTGTACTAATAATAAGCAGCTTGCCTTCATGTGGTGCTTATATATTAAAACAAAGGAGATCAGATCAGCTTTTTCCACCAATCACAATAAGGTTATCACCACATTTTCTAAAGCACTAAGCAGCACATAATAATTTTGTGTAAAAGATCCACCAGTGAATATAATTCGTCGTATACAATAGCCTCTAGGGTAATTGTACAGGGCAGATAACTGTTGGTCAGAGTGATGGCCTGTGGGTAGACATTGTTCCTGTGTCTGTTTTGGTGTACAGTGCTCTGTGGCGCCTACCAGAGGGGAGGAGTTGGAACAGGTTGTGTCCAGGGTGAGATGGCTCTACAGTGATGTTACCTGCCCATTTCCTGACTCTGGACAGGTAAAGTTTCTGACTGGAAGGCAGGTTGGCACCAGTGATCCTCGGTGCAGTCCTGACTGTCCGCTGTAATCTGTTCCGGTCCTGTTTGGTGGCCGATCCAAACCAGACAGTGATGGATGAACAAAGAACAGACTGAATGATGGCAGTATAGAACTGGATCAGCAGTTCCTTAGGCAGGTTGAGCTTCCTGCGCTGGCGCAGGTAGTACATCCTCTGCTGGGCCTTCTTGATAATGGTGTATGTGTTGGGCTCCCACTTGAGGTCCTGGGAGATTGTGGATCCC
>NW_023340246.1:4201624-4203332 GCF_004916995.1 Morone saxatilis
GTCCAGGTGCTGGATGTGATGTTCCCCAGCCTCACCTGCTGCCTCCTGTCAGTCAGCAAGCTTGTAATCCACTGATAGGTGGAGGCTGGCACAGTGAGCTGGGTGAGTTTGGTGTGACAGATGTCCGGGGTGATGGTGTTGAACGCCGAGCTCTATGTCCCTGCAGAGTCAAGTTGTTGCAGGATGTAGTGCAGTCCCTTGTTGACCGCATCATCCACTGACCTGTTTGCTCGGTAGGTAAACTGCAGGGGGTCCAGCAAGAGGCCTGTAATGTCCTTCAGGTGGGCCAACAACAAAGGACTTCATAACTACAGATGTCAGAGCGACAGGCCTGTAGTCATTTAGTCTTGTGATGGAGGTTTTTTTCATGATGATGATGGTGGAAGATCATATTATAATTAAACATAAAGAATCTAATTGATTGGTTGATGTTTTGTTTGCAGCTAGACAAAATGTAATAAACCACACAAAGTTAAAAAATAATGTTTTATGTGATACATGAGCTGGTAGCCTGCACAGTCTGGACATTGAATCGAATTATTTAAATTAACTGGCTAAAAAAAAAATCTTTAATTAAAAACCCAAATAACTGACTATTTTTTAGATATTTAGACGTCATGTTATATTATATTATATTATATTATATTATGTATAAAATATCTGTAACACATGACAATATCTGAACTCTCAAGCTCTTAAATTTCCTGTTTATGTCGCCATCTCCTGGACGAATTCGTTAGGTGACGATCAGCTTTTCCTCCTTCCTGCTCCGTTTTCCCGCGAATTCTTGGTGGGCCGCAGTCATGTGACCGCGGGCGTGAATTGTATTGGACAGCTGTACTTTACCCGCCGTCTACGTAAAAGAGTACGTGCCGAGTTGTCCAATAGCATCTTACGCTCTACTTGCGCCCGGCACGTAGTGGCGCGAAATCTCTTCAGTTGTGTGGTTCGACGGCAGCAGAGCACACACACCGTACAACGCTCCGTGCTATAGTTTAACATTTTAAACTGTAATAAATAACCGCGTACCATGGCAACCGACGTCGTAGATGACCAGGAGATGAGAGAGGCTCAGAGGGACTACCTGGACTTTCTGGACGACGATGTAAGTCTGACTTTAATCCTGTTAAAGCCCGTACTGTGGAATGAAATAAGAAACCATGCGGTCGCAACAAAAGAGCGACCCTTCGTTTGACTAGTTTGTGAGAAATATCGCTGTTGACAGTTAGACGACATCAGCTTTGCAAATGCTACATGCTGCTAACGTACGAAGCTTGGTGCAACACTTAAGTCACCGTTCTGAGTCTATCTTATTGGGGTTAGCTCGCCGTAAACTGATGCATGGATCTTCTCAAGCCCCAGGGAAATCGGTATCATATTGTTTTGGTTAAGAAACAAACAAACATCCGACCTCTGCCCATTCTCTGCAGCAAGACCAGGGGGTTTACCAAAGCAAAGTCCGGGACATGATCAGCGAGAATAAAGCCCGACTCATCGTCAACATCAACGACCTGAGGAGACGCAACGAGGCCCGGGCTGCAAAGTAAGGAAGGAAGCTGTTTGTGTGTGGATGGAAACTGTAATATGTGAAAATGAATGAACAGTCTTCCTTTAACAAAACACAATCTGAACTCCTAAGCAAACAATCAACAGACACAATTGACACTAATGGAACATAATATTTTATATAGATGTGTGTGTGTGTGTG
>NW_023340246.1:4203397-4235660 GCF_004916995.1 Morone saxatilis
TTGCACGTTTCACGGCCACTGTAGGTTCTCCTACAGATGCCAGCGGCGTTCAGTTAGTCAGTAAACGTGTCCCACATGCTACACCTACTGACAGGAGAGGGAGTGACTCCAGGCAGACTGCGATTACTCTGAGATATACTTGAATATATTTCTTGCGTTTTTCTAGATGGTCTGAATAAGTTATTGGTAGTATTCCCTGACACAATGGGAAAATAAAGCACCCATAGTTATGTCCATGACTCCAATGATTCCCTGTCTCTGCCAGACTGATGAACAATGCCTTTGAGGAGCTGCTGGCATTCCAGCGGGCTCTGAAGGACCTGGTGGCCTCGGTGGACGCCACCTACGCCAAGCAGTACGAGGAGTTCTACATCGCCCTGGAGGGCAGCTTCGGCTCCAAGCACGTCACCCCCCGAACCCTGACCTCCCGCCTGCTGGGCAGCATGGTGTGTGTGGAGGGCATCATCACCAAGTGTGAGTTTGCGTTCCTCCATCTTTGGCCTCTACTCATCACTACGTGCGTCTTTTGACTCCGTTCTGTGTCATTTCCTCCTTGTCGTTCTTCTTCAGGTTCTCTGGTGCGTCCTAAAGTAGTGCGCAGCGTCCACTACTGCCCAGCCACCAAGAAGACAATGGAAAGGAAATACACTGACATGACCTCGCTGGATGCCTTCCCCTCCAGTGCCATCTACCCCACCAAGGTAACTAGTGGAGCCCAGAAGTTTCATTTTTTACTTTTTATATACTTATATTGCTTTATCGCTCTCAGTAACAGGATGGTCTTAACTTTACAACCTCTTTTTCTCTCTCGTCAGGATGAGGAGAACAACCCTCTGGAGACGGAGTTCGGTCTCTCCATCTACAAGGACCACCAGACCATCACGGTGCAGGAGATGCCCGAGAAAGCCCCCGCCGGCCAGCTGCCCCGCTCCGTGGACATCATCCTGGACAACGACCTGGTGGATGTAGTCAAGCCCGGAGACAGAGTGCAGATCATTGGAACGTACCGCTGTCTGCCTGGCAAGAAGGGAGGGTTCACCTCTGGCACGTTCAGGTGAGGCAAGATGAAGTGTGTATGTGTGTGTGTGTTGGAGCTGCTGAGTTTACCCTTGTTCTCTGTAATTAATATTTCACCCTCCTCTGCTCAGGACCATCATGATAGCCTGCCATGTCAAGCAGATGAGCAAAGAGGTGTCCCCCCACTTCTCCGCGGACGATGTGGCCAAAATCAGGAACTTCAGCCGGACTCGCTCCATAGTGAGGCTCCAATCTTTCTGCCTGGTCGCTCACAGCTGTTCAAGTGTATGAAACCCAAACTAAATTAGAAATGTCTCCCTTTTTGTTTCTATTTAGAATGTGTTTGAACAGCTGTCTCGCTCCCTGGCTCCCAGTATCCACGGCCACGAGTACATAAAGAAGGCTATCCTCTGCATGCTGCTGGGCGGCGTGGAGAAGGTGCTGGAGAATGGGTCGCGCATCAGAGGAGACATAAACATCCTGCTCATCGGTATTTATTTTTTCTTCTTCAGCTCATGTACTCATTCAGCCATTTTTTGGGAGATGGTGGTTAATGAGATGCTTTCTTCTCTACCAGGTGATCCGTCAGTAGCAAAGTCCCAGCTGCTGCGCTATGTACTCCACACAGCACCCAGGGCCATCCCCACCAC
The DNA here is from genome assembly GCF_004916995.1 of Morone saxatilis. Lineage (NCBI taxonomy): Eukaryota > Metazoa > Chordata > Actinopteri > Moronidae > Morone > Morone saxatilis. The sequence continues at coordinate 4,205,065 of NW_023340246.1, forward strand.
AGGGCGAGGCTCCTCTGGCGTGGGTCTGACTGCCGCAGTCACCACTGACCAGGAGACCGGTACGACGCGCACACCCATAAATGTGCTTGAAGACACTGGCACATTAATTCTAGCTTGCACGTCAGTTTTCTGTGTTGAACTGTTCGACTCACCAGCTGCCTTTTTTTTGTCCTCCCCAAGGTGAGCGCCGCCTGGAGGCAGGCGCCATGGTGCTGGCCGACCGCGGCGTGGTGTGCATCGACGAGTTCGACAAAATGTCCGACATGGACCGTACGGCCATCCACGAGGTGATGGAGCAGGGCCGCGTCACCATCGCCAAGGCCGGCATCCACGCCCGCCTCAACGCCCGCTGCTCTGTGCTGGCGGCTGCCAACCCCGTCTACGGCAGGGTGAGTAACTCGCCTAACGCGAACCTGTTTCACCTTTCAGCCATACCCGTTTGCCTGCGCTCTAAGCTGATCTACATACGCATATATTTAGTTAAATCCGCTCTGTTTTTGCAGTACGACCAGTATAAAACCCCCATGGAGAACATCGGCCTCCAGGACTCCCTGCTGTCACGTTTTGACCTCCTGTTCATCGTGCTGGATCAGATGGACCCCGAGCAGGACCGTGAGATCTCGGATCACGTGCTGAGGATGCACCGCTACCGGGACCCCCGTGAGCAGGAGGGAGCAGGTACTGTGCGGCAGGACTTGTTAAAACTGCATTCTGTGTATTAAGTTGGCGTTTGTTTAGAAATGTCTTAAATTCTGTATTTCCTTGGATTGTTTTTCAGCCATGGCTCTGGGTGGCACAGTTGACATCCTGGCCACAGAAGACCCAGACGCAATAGCAGAAGAGCACGAGGAGCTGCAGATCTATGAGAAACACAACAACCTGCTGCATGGGAGCAAGAGAAAGAAGTACGCACGAATGAAACATCAAACGTCTTAATAAAAGTACAATACACACCCGGATGACTGATCATGTCAACGTGAATAATCCAAATGTAACCTTTGTTTCAGGGATAAGATCGTGAGCAAGGAGTTCATGAGGAAGTACATCCACATCGCCAAGGCTGTGACGCCCGTGCTCACAGAGGAGGCAGCCAATCACATCGCAGAAGAGTACTCAAGGCTGAGGAGCCAGGAACAAATGGGTGCTGATCTCGCCAGGGTGAGCAGAAGCACACACACACCTACACATGAACACAAGAGGTTAATCAATACACACAAACTGCACTGTACTGATCAGATGTGCAGGGCCAGTTTCATAATACTCACAGGAGTGTCCAGAGTTAGTTTGCATAGTAAAATGATTTCACCTGACATTTGAATGGGCACTATTGTTCCACCATGCAATGCACCAATGGAAGTAGTTCAAATGGAAAACAACCCATTTAATTAAATTGCAGGTGATGGTGAGATGGCTCTGGAAAGATCTCGCAAAAACAAAACAAAACGCATAACAGTTAATTTTGAGAAACCTTTAAGTTGAATCGGCAGTGGCAGTACTGTCTGTTGTATGTTGCATCATGTTTGTTAAGAACAAAAGCACGTGTGTCTTGTATACTAACTGCAAAAACAGTATGTTCTGGCAATTAAAATAGGGCTGTGTACAACTAGTATTTAGTCTGGCATTGGGACATCGGTCTGTAATTACAGAAACATGCATACAAGGGAAAACATGGGTAAGGTCTCGTTCACAGCCGACATTGTGGCAGTAAAAGCAACAGGTGTCACTAATAACATTGTCTGCGAGAATTCTATTATATACATTAAGTACAGAGGTCATTATTGTGTATGCTAATTATAAAAAATGTTAAAGGTCACACAAATTATTTGTTAGCTACCAGTGACAGTTTAAAAGGATCATTGTTGTACCTTAGATGTAGATGTGCCGATGTACAGCTGCTACTAGCTGATGTATTGGCACCATATGAACGCATTCTGACCATGTTCACCCTCCTCCTCCTCAGACCTCTCCAGTGACGGCACGTACGCTCGAGACTCTGATCCGTCTGTCCACGGCACACGCCAAGTCCCGGATGAGCAAAGCCGTGGAGCTCGAGGACTCTGAGGTGGCCGTGGAACTCGTCCAATTCGCGTACTTCAAAAAGGTCCGTACTGCCGCGTCTGCCGAAGAATGGGGCGGCAATGTTTTTTTTTTTTTTTTTACCCCCAAGCGTCGGCGTAAAGTGGCATAAAAGAGTTCTGCAGTGACCCGACTGAATCTGGGTTGTCTGGTTTCCTCTGCAGGTTCTGGAGAAAGAGAAGAAACGCTCGAGACAGGAGCGGGACTCCGGCTCAGAGGAGGAAGAGGAGTCATCCACTCAGCGTTCCCAGAAAACTGCAAAGAAGAGGTACACACTTACAGATTCACAAATACTCCCTACTCCCTTTTAGTGGCTGTCCTTACTCTGCATGTCCTGTACACAGTTATAAACAGCTGCAGTTTGAAGTCGATTTTAAAAACAATGCTGTTATTGCTGTTATTGCTTTTATTGTCAGTCATTACATAACGAGTAATCTGTGTCGTCCTGACAGGGGGCGGCGTGGCTCTCCAGGGCAGTGAGCCTACAGCCCATATGACTTCAGTGACAGAGCCAGGAAGCTCCCTGAGACTAAAGCATCACTATGTATTAAACTTCCCACACTGCTTCCGCATGCAGCTCAAAACCTTCAGCACCTCTTTCTTCCAGTCGGGAAAGTGTTAAGCTTCTTCCCTTGCTTTTTTTTTATTATTTCATATTCATGCAGTTGTATTCATATTGATAATAATTCCACACAAACACTCTGAATTGCAGAACACAATTATTATTTTTTTTAAATTAAAATCATATAGAATGTGTGAAGTACAAGTTGCATGCAATTGTATGTCCCAACTTATTGTGGAACAGTAGTGGATGGTGACTGAGTATTTCAATTTTCTCCTACTGTACCTCACTATGTTCCAAAGGGAACGTTTGACTCCCTTTTTTTTTTTTTTTTTTTAACATACAAAACATATCAGCTTATAAAATTGACACTGACTTAATTTTTTTAATTTGTTACTTTAAATTACTAGTAGAAGCTGCTTAATCAAGAATCTTTTAACTTTAAAAAACTGAGCTTGTGTTACCTAAAATGTTCATTGTTATCCGTTTCAGCAATTCTTTTGAGTTGAATGAACTTACTGCATTATAGTGATTTATTGATCTTTAACTTTTACATTTGTGCCCCAGGCTCTTTAAAATCCTGTACCTCAATTCTTTCGATTAACACGCAGGTTTCAAGTGTTCTCTGTGTACTTGAGTTCTCACATTGGTCTTTGTGCTTCTGTTTTAGTTCAGGCCGGCACCCCGAAACCAGCCAAGCCACAACGGCAGGAAGAGGAGGCCATGGATGCCACATCACAGGCCGAAGACACCGAGCTGTCTGCAGAGAGGTGGGTGAAGGATTCAATCAGTGTGAAATAGTCGCTCGGTATCTTCTAGATGATCTTCATGATAATCAAATCTCTGCTCGTTTCCTCCACCAGGCTGAAGGAGTTCAAGTCGTCCCTGTTCGCAGTCTTCCAGTCTGCTCACGCTCAGTCGGTGAAGATGAAGACCCTGATGGACGACATCAACAAGGAGCTTAAGAGCGGCTTTTCGGAGCCGGAGGTCCGATCCGCTTTGGCTCGCATGCAGGAAGACAACCAGGTCATGGTGGCCGACGACATCATCTTCCTCATCTGAGGGGAAGGAGAGTGGGCTTCTGAAATTGATTACATGGACTGAAAGAAACAGTGATTTATATTCAAATGTACATATTGGACCTTTTGTATTCATGCATCCTCTGCTTTTCATGTCTTTGTTTTCTCTAAATGCAGACTGATGTTGCTCACCTAAACAAAAAAAGAAATAATTATTCTAGAGTTTTTGCGTATGGTGCATTTGGATCCACTATGGTACACATTGTTCCATTAACTTGTGTGCAAGCAAGACTAGTGTGGAAAAAATCAAGTCATTTTATGCACTTACTGTTTGTGTTCAATAGTGGTAATGTTACTTTATAATGTCCTTATTACCGTGTATCAACAGACTGCTGTTAGTGTAACTTGAAGAAGGCAGAAGGGTTATTGCAGCCCTGTGCAGTTTCATTTATTTAGCAATGAAACCTACTGTGCATTATTACGCCACAATAAGGACAAGTAGTTTTACCAACACATCAGTTGTCTGGATTTGTATATAGTTGACAATATGTTTTGGAAATTGTTAATTAACTGTAGTTGTGTAAGAAAAAATAAAATGTAATGCTTGGGAAGGTTGTATATAAAATATACTTGCATCAGACCAGATTCATTTTACCTAGCAGATAATCATAAAACACTTAAAAACAAACAATCACAAACCTTTAATTTACAGTTAGATGAGAAACTGGTGAAACAGGCTGCTATGTAACGTTAGCTAATCCTTGGGGACAACACACTGTTGATTTGCATTTTAAAAAGAAATGCTTGTTTTGTTCTTTCGTTGATCACTGTAAGGTGTTTGATACAGTTTGGAGTGATGCACTCTGGTACATACTGCTGTTAAATGCAGGTATTCGTGGTAATTATTGGATGTAGCAATGAACGAACAAAAACATCAAGTCATGTCTGTTAATGGGGTTAAGTTTTACTAGCCTAGCAGGAGTTGGACGAGGTGAAAATGTCCCAATTATTTGCATTATTTATCAATGACTCTACTACAGAATGGCTGTCAGCATATTCATTATGATGATGCTGTAATTGATAGTAATGTTCAGCTTATGGTTCTGATGTATGCAGGTAACACAATTATATCTACAACAAGAGATGGGTTACAAAAAGCAATACCATATGTGTGAGTTCTGTGAGAGATAGAAAGGTGATCAATAATAAAACTAAAAGCACAGTTTTGTAGATGTAGAAAAACTGATAAGAAAGGGAAACTTTGTATGTAATGGAGAACCCCTATAGCTTGGTTATTGCTTTCCATCCCTCAGTGTCAATATGAATTATAATAGCTCATTCAAAATTGTCGTTAAGGAGCTGCGCAACCCTCGAAATGTACCTAGATATCGCACTAGATCTCATCTCAGATTTAAGTACACCCTGAAAGTTACAGTGACAAACTGCGATAATGTGGTAAATGTTGAGTTGGGAAAATACTGCGTTGCAATTAAAAAGACAATTATTGGCTACTGGGGGAGGCTGATGGAAGATAAAGAAACTAAACTGCCGGTTTGGCAGATACTGCATGACTGCGGTTTGTCTTATCTTCGGCTCACACAACTGCACAATAACTGTTGAACAGAGGGAGAGGGATCTGAAAAGCATGACATGGTATTTATGTGGAATTTAAACAAGAGCTTAAACTGGAGAAGTATTTGTTGTAAGTGCAGGCAGACTATTTTTAGAGTGAACAACAGAATTCCTGAGCTCATTGGAAGATTTAAGGGCTGGATAGAAACCAGAGGAGCTGCAACCTCTGTAATGACAACTGCGTGGGAGCTATATTTTGTTTGAATGTAACAGTGTAAGCATAATGAAGAAAGATATCTGCCAAAGTATTATTTAAACCACTTATCTATGTATAAATTAATTTTGTTAATACAATCAGATACGCATAAAGTTATTTGTAAACTCGCTGCCTTTTTGAGGAATGTCCTTCCTTTGTTTAAGTAACATTTGTCGTACTTTAGCCTCGCCATCATTTTGTTACTACTCTATGTTCTAAATATATAAAACAAATCCATAAGTCCACTAAAAGTGCTTGTTTTTGCCACTGACAGGCTCACATTGTTATTCTGACATTATGGAAAGGGTCCCTACAGAAGATTGACCTTTTATTAAATCAGAAACCGCTGTATTATCACTATTGCTCACCAGACTCCATCGACACTGTAATTTTACAGTGTAACTGTAATTTTACCTTGCATTTCATTGTAACATCTTAACTTAATTCAAAGTGGACAGAAACAAGTTAAAACCTGCCTGAACAGTTTTTGTTGGTCTTTGTCTGGTTGGAATAAATTGTCAATTCACTGACGTAGAAGAGAAATAAAGACAGTTTCAGTGGCTCTCCTCAGTTGGAAACAGAGGGACTTGCACTAACATTGCCGGCCATATGGAGCTCACTGCAGACCGAATGCTGGTATGTTTGTTACAATACAATGTGCTGTCTGAAAAGTGGTCTGAGATGCTGGGGGAACTTTACGATTTCCCAGAAGAGCCGTTCTCAAGTGATTAAACCTCTTCCGGCCTCTAACAGTGTATTTACAAGAAGCATTTTATCGGAAACCTCCAATGAATCCAGACCCACAGAGTTACACCACCTCACTGGTTAGAAAATCACATCATTCTCACACGTCTTCAGTTAACATATTGTTCATCAGGTTTACTGTGGGGAAGATAACAGTGCAGGTGGTGGGGGCACGTAGCATTGTTGCGCCCACAATGTAACTTCACTGTGGTTCTGATCGGTCTGAAGATAAGGCCGAGAGGCACCAACCCCACAAGCAAAGCTATGTTGCCATCATCATCCAGGACATAAGGCGTCATGAGTTCTCTACACCCACGGCTGACTCATATTGCATGAAAGGCTGCTGCCTGCGCCTTCCTCGCATCTTTTACCTCAGCTAAGACCGAGTTTAGTTTTAGTTTAGTTTACAGCTGGGTTGCAGAATGTTTTTTGAGTAAATACAAGATTGAAATGCTGTTACTATGGCCCTCTCTTAAGTCAGAGAAAACAGCATGATTAGCTGTTGTCAGTGTTAAAAAAATACACTTTCCTCTAATCTGTAGTGCTGTTTATCCATCTATCTAGACTGTTTTGGTGTAAGTTGCCAAGTTTAGGAGATCTTCTCTCTAGCATAATGGAACCAGATGGCACTGGGCTTGTGGTGCTTAAAGCGGTAAAAAAAATACATTTGAATCAACTCTTTACAGAAATCCTGATCTGGTCATTTAAAATAATCCTCAGACCTTGTTGTGAGCAGTTTCATGTGGGAACTATTTTCTTTCTGCGTATTTCTAACGTGGACCTTTAAAGCAATAGTTCAACATTTTGGGAGATTCTTCAGGAGAAATGCTCCAAGTGAGGGGAAAGAAAGAGCAGGGGAATTGTTTTTCTTTCACTGCTTCTATAACCATGTAGCTGTGTTTTTTTCTAACATGCTTACGTTCCTATTTTTTGTCTGAGCAATGAACCAGAATTACTAAAATAATCTCTCCCAGCTCTTTGCTGGGAATAAATGGGAACAGAGGAAGTGCTTTTTGGCAAAAGAATATAGAAACAGTATACAAAGATGAAAAGATCTGATGCAGCTCTGCTTGATTCATATTGAATTCAAAACTGAAAACAGTCTCTTTGTTCAATTGATATCGTGGTTTCATGGAAAACCTGCAAGATCGATGGGCAGGTGTTGAGTCCAAATTGTGCCACCAGAATACATTTAAAATTTTGTTGTTCTACTTATCTGTCTTCATTAGTTATTTAAACACCTATTTTTCAGGGGGCACATGCGCTTAATTAAAGGCAGTTGTCTTTAAATCTGCTAGAATCAAATATTTTTACATTAACAACAGGTCAGATGACGTTGTGTAATTATTTTGGTTTTACACCACGTAATTTAAGTGTTCAGTCTCATTAGTATATTTTCCAGACACAACAGGCAGCTGCTTTCAGGGCTTTGATAAACCCACTGTACTGTACGCTACCTGCTCACACCAAACAGCGCACAAAGGTAGCATTTAGCATTAGGCATGTCCCGATCAAGTTTTGTTTCACCCCCGATCCGGTAAGAGTTATTTAATAATGAGTATCTGCCAATGCAGAGTCCTGATCCAATACTTATACAGTGCCCCGAGCCCACTTTAAGTACATTTAAGTTATTAAAATCAATCTAATGTAATTGTTTGACAATTGAATACATCTGCATTGCATTAAGAAAGAAATTGCATCCAAGCTGTTTTTTTAATTTTTTACAAAATATAAAATAGCCAAACAAACCCTCTCAGTTTTTGTCTTGTTGTTACCTGAATGAATTGTATTCTGTTGAGTGTTTATTTGCATCTTCTGTACATCTTTTGCATGGATTACATTAATAAATTACTCTCACTGGCTATTTGTTGTCGACTCTGCACCGCACCTGCTGTTTGCCCCAGCAGCTCAGAGGAGTGGAGGAGAGACAGACAGTGGAGAGTAGGAGAATTGACTACAGTGTTCCTGTGAGTGAAAACACCTGTCTGACAGCTGACATAAAAGAAAGGATTGGATCGTACTTAATATAGCTCAGTGTAGCCGATACCAATCAGTTAAAAAATGACTTGATCGCCCCAATACGATCTTTGAGATTAGATCAGACATGCCTATTTAACAGCCAAAGTGCCATATGTTTCCCTTGAGAGTTGGCAAAGACCCAAACAGAGCTGAAAGGGGAGTGTACCCTGATGATGTCATCATGGGTATTTTTCAGACATTATAAAGCTCTTTTCAGAACCACATTATACATCCTGCCTGTGTACTAACTGTGAAGTGGCAACTGGAGCGTATATACATTGTTTTGGGGAATGTTCTCAAATGGCTAAGTTCTGGTCATGTGTAGCAAAGGAGTTAAGTACAATTCTGAAATGTAATATCTGTAAATAACATGCAATTTTCTCAATTCACTCAAGTGTGAATCAGTGAACAGTGTGTCCATGTGTGTAAAATGTATCTTTTCAATATTCATCCATTTATTGTTTTCTCAAGCGCAGGTCTGTACAAAAAGTTTATAAAAAATAAAGTGAAAAATAATACAATTTCATTATTTAAAAAATCAACCACAACCACCTTATGGAGTGACCCATTAAAATTGACCAGTGTGGTGGCACTCTCTGGCCTCCGTAGGCTGCAAGCTGTAAAAAAATGCATTTTTAAAGGATATGTTTGACATTAAGGCTGCTCATGTGAATTGCTTTTTTTATTGCAGGATTTATATTCACACGCCCACTACCACACTAGATGGCATGTTTTTATAAAATGAAAGGGCAGCAAAGGGAATTTCGCAGACAGTTAAGCAGAGCACCACTTCATTATAACTCCAGTTATTTTAAATTTATAATCAGATATTTTGATATTTGTCACCAGTCAGTTTTATCTATTGTGTGTATGAGGAACATACTGTACAGCAGTTTTAATGGTGTGAAACTGCTTTAGCCTCTTGCTCTGAAACTCATATACTGCATGGAGAGAGAAGATGTTATCACACACTTTGTCTTTGATGAATAGGTATGCTGATCTTTTACCAGAACCCAAGCATTTCAGGTCATACATTTTTTTGACCTACATTGTTTGGCGTGGGATGGCAGCGTACAGATGTTGTTACTAGTGATGTGTTGAGACAGTTCTGAATGATGAGATGATCTCCTAATGAGCTAATGTAACAATGATGCCAATAGTTTGTCATTCTTTACTGTTGTTATTCTGCTTTTAGAAATGGGTTCCTCTTGCAGGCTGATTTTAAACTGAGATCAGACAAATCTACACAGAATTGTTTCTTTTACTTGGATTTGGGTTGATAAAAAATCCCTCTGGTTTGGTTTTTAGCAGAATATTTTTCAGTTTTCACATCAGTGCTTTTTCTTTCTGTGCAAAAACATATTTTTTTGCCACAAAAGTAGGAAGTGGTATACTGTTTTCACAGTCACAAGAAAAAAGCCTATAGGTGAATGCACATTTTCACACCTTTTGACAGTTTAGACACATGAAGGTGTCACCTGACTCATCAGATTTTGAAATGAATTATTGCTTTTTACATGTTGATTTAATAATAAGGTCATAACAGGGTCAAGTGAAAAGTTCAGCTTTAAGACAACATCAAAAAGAAAGTGCAAAGATCAGCATGAATATTGTAATTTTTTATTTGAGTTAAGACTCAGGGAGGGCAAAAGTACACACATCCTTTTCTCAAGTAGGTAAATAAGTTACGCAGGTAGTGTAAAAAAAATATCTGGTAAAAGTAGAAGTTCTGATTCAACTTCTTTACTCAACTAAAAGTGAAAATGTACAGGATCTGAAATGTACTGAAAATATAAAAGTAAAACGTACTCTCTTGGTTTCTCTGAAGGACATTTCTACCGGCTGTTTCTGTGCAAAGTTAACTGAAACTTCTAACAGGGTAAAGGCTCACTCTCTTCTCTTTCACATCTTTTATGTTGTTTCTGCCGTTTTATGTCTGTCATGTGTGACATGCACCGGAAAGTGTGCAGTGATGCAAAATAAAGATAAAAAAAAGTATTACTCAAAGTACAGATACTTGAAAAAACTACCTAAGTATTTGTACTTAATTACATTCCTCTGCTAAGAATGCCTTTTTTAGATCATTTTCTTCTCTGTATGTTTGAAGTGTATATACTGTAATGATGCAGATGTAAATGGACCCAGACAAGCAAACAGTGTGTTTAAAGATGTATCTTTAAAATCACTGACAGTCATAACGGAAATACACTACAGATCTCGCCAGCGTGCACAAACGCAGTCAGCCTGCATATAAACACAGAGAGAATGTAGACGCACCAAGAGAGCAGAGCAGCGCTTCACAACTAAAGTCTGGGCTCTGCAGGCAGGACGACACAGTCATGAAGCCGGTGAGTGGGGCCACTGTGCTCATCTTTCACTCTTATCATGAGTTTATTTCCCAAAGGGTGCCTTAAATGTTTATATGACTTAATGAGGCATGTGCTGATTTTATGAAACATTTGTGTACCGTTTGACTTTTGACTCCAAATTTCATGCTGTGGGTCTTAAAATTGGTGAGCAAATGAAAGTGAGACTTTTTTTGTCATTAATACGGTTTTCAGAGTGTGAATGTTCATCATTGATACCACCCACACGTTCACACGTTCATTTCAGATTTCAGATTTTAGAAACAGAACAAAACAGCAGTACAAAGGTAAACACACTGAGTCATTTAAAGAAAGGCAGAGCCTTATTAAAATAATAATATTTACTTTTATATTTATTTATTACATTATTACAATAGATTTATTATTTACACACATTATTGTTTTGATAGATGTCTGGAAGGGATCTTTAAACATAGACACATGGTTATGCAGGTACTTTTCTATTCTCAATAATACTTACTTATTCATTCCTCAAGCAGTTGCCATTACATAAATTACAAAGCCTTTTATACCTCTCCAGGCATTCGTATCTTGCTGCTATTTCACAAACAAGAACTGGCTACAGATATAAAAAGATGCAATTTTTTTCTGACGGTTTGCTCTTCTCTCTATCCTCTTCTGGATTTCTCTTTAGCTGCTGTTTGCTTTAATTGCCTCTGGCCTGCCTGGCGTTCTCATGTTTAGGTGTTGAGAGCTTTGCTAGTTCTGGGCCTGGCCACACTGTTGCACACCACCAGGACAGACCAGAAGGTCTCTGTGAAGTTGTGGCGTAGAACCAAACTGAAGGGCAGCATAGGGAGACTGGTCCTGGATCCCTCAGTGCAGCCTCAGATTGGCATCACGTCGGCCTCGACCATCGCCAACATGTCTCTGTCACCATGGACGTACAGGTAAGGCATCGCTGAAGTCAGAAGGCCCTTAAAGCCTTTTTCAAACCAGTGTGACGGGTTTGGTCAGTTTCGTAATTTTAAAGCCTGGAATCCCAGTTATGAATGCATTTGTTTTTCCTCCCTCTCCAGAGAATCCTGCATAGCATCTCGGTTGCCTAGGCATATATCCCATGCTCAGTGCCTGACCTCCGGCTGTTTGAGCTTGCAGGGGGAAGGGGAGGACACAGGCTTGGTGGCTAAACCTATCTACTACCAGGTCCTAGTCCTCCACAGGTGAGCCACTGCCACTGTCTTCTAAAAGCAGCTAATGAAGCAGTTTTTGTTTCTGCTTGAAGTTTAAGTTCTACAGTCTTTGGTCAACCTAACAATGGAAGTGAAAAGTAATTTAGAGAGCATTTATCTCTCTTAATCTGTTGTATTTCCTGTTGAATCAAGCTGCCCGGGTGGGACTCAAGTGGAAACCAACCATATTACATCTAAAAAAAATAAATTAATGGTAGAGGCACATTTTTGTTTTAAAGATTTGTTTGTATCTCTGGACCTTTATATATATACCTACCAGTACAACGTGAGGTGTAGATTTACTGTTTTCAAGGAGCTGAATAGGATTTTGACAGTACAAGAATAGATCTTCATTCAACTTCATTTTTACATTTATTAATGAAACATGGGGTGCATTGTTAATACTCAGATTGAAAAAGTCACTTTATTGTGGTTTGAGGAAGTGGGAAAACCAAAAGTAATCTGATGTTCATTATTTAGTGTCAGACACTGAGGTTAGGCTCTGCACAGACTTGGTATGCATGACAAAAACACTTCAAACACTTGGAAATGTTTGTGTCAGAGGCAGTGGTGGCAGTTTTCTTTCTGCCTGACTAACAGATACTGTATGAAGGATTTGGTGCTTAGAATAGAATAGAATAGAATAAACGGTTTGTTGCTTCACAAAAACAAGCATACCTCAACAACAGACACAGATAAAAAAACAATAAAAAAAAACAATTACAGAATCAACATAAAAACATCTTAAAACATGGAAGACACTACATTTTAACACTGACAATGTGGCAGCTTAAAAAGAGACTGTAAGAAACTATAAGAATTAAAGTGCTACGGTGCTGGTTTGTTTATTACACACTGCCCTATTGCACATGATTTAGTATTGGAGTTCAGCAGCTTGATAGAAGTCGGGACGAACGATAACTTCAGTCTGTTTTATTGTATTACTGTATTAAACTGAATGGAACCAAACCAAATTGAATTAGATTGACTTCTGCTTGTGTCTTCCCTGTCCATTCTTGTCAGATCCACTACAGTCCAAATTGATTTTATTTAAAACTATGATCTTATAATGACATCATCTATGTAGGTTTAACCCTCACTAATTTCCCCATCCCACTCCAGAGTCCCAAGGCAAAGGCACAACAACAGCAGAGGGGGGAAACCAAGGAAAAAGTATGACTTCAAACTGGGGACGGAGGTGATCACAGTGGGCTGTACCTGTGTGAGGCCTGCTGTCGTAACCCATCTGTAACACACAGGAGACTTGTGGTGTTAGCAACTCTTTCAGTATACTGTAGGCCAGAGAAACCCCAACCCCCCTTGCTTAGTTTTGCTCAATTCCTGGATGTCTATGATATAACGATTATGTTATTTGATCCCGTAGATACTCAACAATTGAGCCAAGATAGTCTAATTTTGCTGTTTGACATAACTTCAGACTACACCAAATACTTAAAAAATTTCTGTCCTACAATATTAATTAGTTTCTGACTCTGGGAAAGTGGAAAAAAACTTCATAACTACTCTCTCTCTTTAACCAGATCATACACATTTGGGCAATTATGTGATCTCCATTTGATAACTACTGTTATATTATTATTATTATTCAATTCCATTCACTGAGCCTCCCTTGAAACAATTTGGAGCCCCCCCTGGGGAGACAGATACTCTATGAAGAAATTCTCTGACTCATTCTAGTGCTTCTAATGGCATTTGCAAGAATCCACCGGGCCTGAATGGAAACAACAAATCAGAGCCAAGAAAGATAGTTGACTGCTGTGTCTCATTCCCAGGCTGGTAAATACAGGTGCTTTGAGACCTTGGGACTGAGACTCAACAGTCAACTATCTTCAAGCCTCCAATCCAAAGTGTCTTTCTATCTTGCTTGGGTCTGATTGGTTGTTTTGTTGAAGCCCATTGGATTATTGCAAACGTCATTAGAAACGCTACAGGATAATACTTTATTTTTATTTACTTTTATTGCTAATATGAAAGGGCATTTGTTTTGACTGTTTTGTTTAATTAGCATGTCTCCACTTGATAGCATATTAGCCATTAGCCTGCCAGCAACAGTAGTTGCCAGCAGGTATTTCATGAAGTTGTGCAAATTAATAAAATATTAACAAGTTGATGTTGTAACACTGATAGTAACAAAGAGGTGCATTTCTTTCTGCCCCCTAGTGGTGAAAACCTGCCTAATATGGTTTTAACCCAGAGATAAAAGAACAGTTGACAGTATAATTTTTATTTTTGTTGTTTTTAGCTTATATTATTGTTTTATTGTATTATTTTATTCCATTTTTTATTATTTTCAATTGCCTGATTTGTTGCAAATGTTTTCTCAGGATAGGAGTCTTAAAAGGGATGTTGTTCAAAATATATTTGCATATGGTAATATAAATTTTTGGGGTGTCTGTATGTTTCATGGTTGTTTTGAACTCATATCTGATAATAACCCTGTTCTTATTTTATTGTAAACAATATCAACATGCTTTATTAAAGTTTTTATCCCAACTTTGATGTCTAATTGTGCTGTAAAACACTATTTAGAATAGATCTAATTAGCAACAAATAGAACTGAAAAACTGAATCTTGTTGGGACAAAGCTTTTTTTTATGGTCTAATTTGCTGATTCTTAAACTATCATATGTGTACCAATGGTGGTAAGGGAGCTGCTTCCAGATGTAAAAAACATGTTTATATTAATATATTAATTAAAAACATATAATACTGGCCAAATACTACAACATTTCGATTGAAAATACTATGAAATCACTAAAATATAATAATTTGTCAGCCTGCTATGTGGTGATGTTCATGCATGTAGCATGCGTCCATATGTCCACGATTCGTTACGAGCTAAAATGTATTTAGTTAAATTAAAAAAGATATTAAAAGATATTCATGATGGGAAATGTACACGCAATGACTAATATATCTGATACTAACTCGTTTTCTTTTTGTAAAAGTTAACACTATATATTAACATGTTTAAATCATGCTAATACATATTTATGTCATGTTTTATGGTCTAATTAAGTTTCATGGATGTGACTGACTGAACATAGAAAAATAATCTCATATAGGGAGCTAGTGGAACTAAAGGCTTTGTGTGTGTGTATACAAGTGCAAGAAAAATATTTTACTAAAAAATTATGAGAACAAGAGGAAAGTGTGAGTTCAGTCAAGCTGTTTTTACTGACCATGCCAAATAGATACAATCAATCCAGCCTTGAAGATATACACAACACACAGTTACAGCGAGTACAAACCCCATGTCATGTCATGACTCCCCCGCTACAGTGCAAACATTTTAGACATTTCAATCAAGTCAGTATGACTCAACAACTCGAGCAATTTTCATCGTTCTGTTTACTCTTTTAGGTTTAAATTTCCCTTGAAAATCATAAACTGACAATCAGAGCACAGTGACACATGCCAAAGCAAAGGGAGACTGCTGCTTAGCCACAAAACCTCAAACTCATCCTTTCAAAACCAAAAAGGTCAAAATTCTGAACTAGCCACTCACCACTGCGTCCTTGTGATGTTATTGTTGTTTATGCTGTATATATTCCTCGTCCTTCATGTATGCATATGTGCTTTTGAGTTGTGCTTAATGAAACAAGAGTGCAATCAGTGCTCTAAATCTAAGAGACTCAAATGCATGTCACTGATCTACAACTACACTACAGTTAAAGTTTCACAAACAGCCTGAAAGTGGCAGAATACAGCAGAGCGTCATCCCTGTTTAACCTTTTTTCTGTTTTACTCCCCTGCCTAGAGCACAGTAGAAACAAAAGCTTCATTTTATATTCATAAACCATAGTTTAGCACACGCAGACGTCCCCAGATAGGCCCGAACGATCCCAAAAATGGCGCAGTGAAGAATTACCATGAGAGCGGTGGAGCTAGGGAAATCAATTTTTATTCTTAACTCGGAAACAGCAGAAGCTTGTGTTTTACGTTCTGTTTATGTGTATTAACTGGTAATAATCCTGTAAATCAGAGACTGGAGACGACTCTTAGCTTTGATTTGTACTAAATGTGACTACATCTTTGTTTTTTTCAAGCACATCACATCTTTTTTTCATGTTTCATGAGGTAAAAATTTATATTACAACTCCCTACTCCATAGTTACAGCTTAATATGAAAGAAACAGTGTAATTGGCTGTGTTTCTGCCAAATTGGTAGCATTCAGTGACACTTGCTGATACAACCAACAGCATAAAAGCACAGCTCAGTTAACGCTGCTCAAATATCATGCAGGCAGTTATAATTTCCTGCTTTCTGGCTGAAGAAACTGCAGAAATGAGAGAGCTGTGATTTAGCTTTGTACCTCCTTCTGCCTTGATGCAGTGTTCATTGCTCGCCTAACCACCACTGCAGACCCTCTTTAAAAAAATGTAATTGTTTGTTTTGATGCCACCCCACCCCCCTGCCCACTTTCCTTTAGAAAAAAGAGAAAGATTTCTCTTTGAATTTCAACATCAAGAGTTGGCTAAACTTTTTACAGCTTGTTCAGAATCGTTACAGCATACATCAAATATGAAAACTCGCCTTTTCCCTTTTGTTCGAGTTGTTTTTAAGTTCTTTTTTTTCTTTCCTGCACTGTTTTCATTTCCATTTTTTATTTTTATACTGACTCAAAAAACTCCCAGTCCTGCTCTTTCTCTCTCTTTGTCCCCGGCTCCACTCATCTACCGGCAGGCTTCCTCCTTCATCTCCTTGTTCTTCCTCACTTCTTCCGCGTGTTTGTCCTGCCAGACAAACACAGAGACACAGCAACATCGGAGTCATTAGCATTCATGAATGCATTAGCATTAATGCGGGAGATGCCCACAGAACAAGGCAACAGCTCAGCAACCGTTCATAAAGATCTGAACAGGGGAATCATACAGTGGGGACAACTAAAAACTCTTTTCCACCTCATGCATTATTCATGATTACTGATGCTTGTGAACAATGCTAAAATAGAAATGCAAGCCTAGTTTATGATACTGAAAGCTGGCCTCATTTGCACTCAAGAAAACATAACAATTCAGGTCTCAATAAAACAGTGCTGGTTAAAGGAAAAGTTTGACATTTTGGAGAATATGCTCATTCTCTTTCTTGCTGAGTTAGATGTGATCAATACCACTCTCGTGTCTGTATGGTAAATGTGTAGCTGGAGCTGTAAAAATGACTATTTCCTGCCTGGCACAAAGTTGCTGGTTGCTTGGCAACTGGTTCTGCCATAAGAAATAGTACAAACATGAAATTTAGCAAATTGGCATTTTTACACTTTTTGTGTTTTATTCTACAGATTGGACAATGAGGCATAACTAATTATTCAGCATTAGAAGTGCTGGTAGTTGGGTTTTTTTCAATCCTTTGGACAGAGCCGGGCTAGTGTCTCTGTGTCCAGTCTTTATGCTAAGCTATGTTAGCTTTCTGGTGGCATTATGAACAGTGGTACCAATCTTCTCATCTTTAGTCTTAGTAAGAGGGCCAAAAAGTGCATTCAGACCTGGATCCTCTTACAAGCTCTCTACAAAGGTTAGAAATAATTCATCAACTGGCCAGTACCTTCTCCTGCAGCCTCTCCAGCATGGCAGCCAGCAGGGCCTCCCTGTTCTCCTTGTTGGCCTCCATCTTCTGCTCCAGCTTCTCCTTGGCGTGCTTGATGAAGTTATTGTTCTCCTCAAAGGCCTTCTGTATCACCTCACGCTCGTGCTCCCTCTTCTCCGCCAGGTGCTTCAGTAGCTCGGCCTCCTGGCACTAGATGGCGAAAGAGACCAGCAAAGTTTGATCAGCGGACAATATTCACCCTTGTTAAACGGCAAATGAGATCACTATTAACAGCGGGTTGTGTTTAGGGTTATAAGGTTGTAGTTGTTACGTCTTTGAGTGGATTTGCGGAAGACACCTGTCACACCTCAGAAAATGTGTTGCATAGATTAAAATACAAGTGAAACATATGTAAGCACCTAAAAGAAACCCAGTGCTCCTTCTCTGAAAGGCAGAGGGGATAAAGTGTGTAAAGTTATGTGTTTGTTTACTTGTCTCTTGGGCGTGTGCCATTTGTATGTTTTACAGTAGATGTGACCACCGCCTCAGGAAATAGTAAGTCATTTATATTACTGCTGACTGATCATAGGCACGATAGTATGATTTCAAGCCCCTAAAAAAACAGTGGCTTCAAGTATGTCATGAATGAAAAAACACAATCAAAGTTTAAGAAGTTTAAGAAACGTGCTTTCTCGCAACGTGAGAAACTACTGAGTCGAGATTAGCTAAACATATAGTTGTGCCAAGAAAATGCAATAAATATGAATTATGAATTAACTATCATCCTAATTCATGTTTCTAACCAGCTATGTTATGTGAATTATGAAGTATAAAATTCAAAACCGGAGTGGTGATGGCAAATTTCAAAAGAAAGATCTTAGATTCTATCATTTAAATAATTCTGAATATTAATAACCCAGGCTTTCAGACTGAGATTTGAGGCACATAAGATACATGAATATTCACTGCCAGTGTGTTAAATAGTGAAATGATGCTGGTGACAGTTACTACTGATGGATAGTAGCTTGAGTGGGAGGCTACTACAGTCATATGGTACAGCAGCATCAGTGACTGTTGTCTCCAACAAAATCTCAGCCTGGCCTCAATGAAACAGTTGACTATTATTAGGTTGGTTATATACAGAAAATGCTTAGCCCAATCTGGTAATTTGATCAAATATGTATACGTCTGGATAAGCAATGTCTGGCCACCGTGCTGGGTCTACCCACTTGGAAGGGTAAAGACGGGCATGACGATCAATCAACCTTATTTTATCAAGGTATAGCAAACACCCAGGTTCAGGCAAGGCCACAAAATCATTATTAGACATGTCCACTAAATGAAAGTTTGTTTAATATGAAAGGAATGTATAGAAACCAGTCAAAATTGTAATCCAAACACACAAATTGTATCAAAATCCATAGAATCTTTGGTTTTCTCCTAAAAAGAGGAGTGGTCTTGAGGTTTCGCGAGGTACCAGTATGTGATGGCCTGGTCTATTAGCACCATGACTGCATTTTATCAGATTGATTGACAGTAGCTAAACTACCCGCCAACAAGTCATCAGAATCAACTTTTTCAAGCTAAGCCCATTTCCAACTAGCGAAAATAAAAACAAAACAGAAATCTCTAATGTGAAAGAAATAAAAGACTTTTGACTTTGGCAGAAAATAGTGTTTTCATGTAGAACTCTTTTACTTATAGTGAGAAGAGACTGTGAAAATAAGTTGCCAGGGCCTTTAACACACTGAATAAACGATTATTAATGGAAACATCTGATGTTGCAGATGTCTTGTGACCGTTCTGTTGCAGGACAGTTTCTCTGTGGCAGCTATTATTTCTCTCCTCTCACCTTTCCCCTCTCCCTTCCTCCCCCTCTCCCCACCATCCCCTTTGCTTGATGAATATGAGCCATTGTGAGTGCGTCCTTGCATGATTGCCCTTGTGCTTTCATGTCCCTTTTTTCATCCCCTCCGCTCCCTCTGCTTGTGTTTCCTCCCGTCCTTTCCATCAACTCCAACTCCCTCTTTCCTTTCATCCATTTCCACCCTTTTTCTCCCAAGTTGATAAATCATGCTGTCCACAAAGAGCGCTGTCAGATGTTTGACAATGCCTGAATGGACTACAAATAGCCAGAGTTAGGGTTATAGTTTAGGGTTAGGGCATGTCCAGTTTGTTTTTTTGTGTTAATACGAAATACCCAACCCTGCCCCTTCTTCCCCTCACCTTCCGCCTCTCCTCGGCAGCCTCCAGTTTCTTCTGGATCTCCTCCAGGGACGGGTCGCGGCGCTGCGGCATGGAGGTGTTGAGGTCTGGCACGCCGTCAAAGGACGGGGGCTTAAGGATGACCTCGAAGGCCTGGCCTGATGCCCGCTTGTTCAGCTCGATCACCTCCACGTCTTTGATGACGCACCAGCCCAGGTCCACCGCATCTGTGGTGTTGGATTGTGGCCATGTTTAGATTATTTATTTACAAAGAAGTTTTAATACAGGAAGATTACACATCATCATCAATATTCAATTATAGTCCTTTTACGTGTCTTTGCTTTAGTTCCTACATTTCCCAGAATGACTAGTGCCTATTCTGGCTATAATATGCCCCTATATGATTATTAACATGTGTGAAAGCGGTTTATTTTTACCTTCTGCCTTGTATGTAGGTTTTTCTGCAGTCTGTGGGTTCAGGCAGGCACAGAATAGAGACACCAGGGGGAGCTCTTTGACCTTCTCTTTGTAGGCTGAGGACACACACACATACACACACACACACACAAACACAGGCTTGTTCTGTTATGCTTGACATTGTGTTGACTCAAACTAAATGATGAAAAAGCATTTAAGGGCTAATGATGTAATTCTCCTTTTCAGTGGCAGTGACTAGTCTTTCTCATTATGTAATTATACCAGTCATAATAATGATAAGATATGTTCTTCAGATAATAAGAATGCGCTTGTTCCCACAATGTAATCATAAGCAGTGTACAGTATCGGAAAGGGGAGCTGTGAGGTGTGCGACTTTCTGCTGTGGCTGCATTTACCTGCCAGAGTCATCTTCTCACTGTGTATGTAACTCTCCAGGGATGCTGAAGATCCTTCTCAGTCTGTCAGGGAGAGACATGCAGAGACAGAGACAGAGACGGAGGGGAAGGACTGAATGAAGCAGCTTCAAAGGTCATATAATGAATTTGAGAAGCGGTGGCTAAGGAGAAAATGAAATAGACCACAGGCTGCAGAGTCCTTGCTCTAAGCACCTCCCACTAAGGTTTAATTCGACCAATGAGAGAACAGTTCTGCTTCAAAGACTTCATGTGGGCCAGAACAGAGGGTAATTCTTGCCAAGGATAGTTTGTCACTTTGAATACCTCGACAGGCTGGGGAAATCAATCCAATGACGTAAAAATGAAATGAAAAGATATCATCGCACATAACTAAAAAACGTTATATTACTTTGTAAAATTACATCTTTTCATTTTCCCTCATTAAAAAATCCAGAATCTATGAAAATAGATTCATATATATTGTTCATTTCAAAACTACTACACTCAAAATATGTCTCCTACTTAATAGCCACATTTTATTACAAATTTAGTGAAACATTTTACAGTGTTTTACAGAAAATTGAAAAATACTGCTGTGATGTGAATAGTAGGAGTTGGGCACATCAAGACAAACAGTTGGTGGTGCTAATTTTTTAATTGCGCCCAGTCAGGTGCAATTAAACCACTGCAGAAGAAGATGGCTCTACGAGATGAAGCAAACGAGAACCAATCAAACCTCAAACAAAACTTGATTTTATCAATACAACATCTCAGCCAAACGTTTTTGGCCATATTTGGACTTTTTTGCAATTAGTTGTGTTTCCTCTTTGGTTTTTTGATTTGCAAATGAAAAAAACACAGATAGATTGAATAGCACATACTATTTACAGTGAGAGACCTCCCCAATTTACCAGATGGAACAGCCTTCTACTGTCAAACTCCAAACATGCTTCATTTTACATGGCGTAGCTCAAACATCCATGTGAAGGGGAATAAACAAAACACATTTAGAGCGGAGGGGGACTTTAAAATATTTGTTTCTTTTCTTCCCGGCCCTCTGTGTTGCAGTGAATCACAGCTGTGACACAAGTGGGAGAAGCAGCTGTAAATCTTTGAGAGGATGCAAGAAAGGCAGAGGAAGGTATAAATAAGAAGGCGAGGCATCGACCATGACACCAGCTTGTTTCACCACCTGCTGAAAATGCACTTCAAACCTTGAAGCAGTGCTGTACAGCAATATGCGCTGTAATTGAAGCAAATATGTCTCTGTGATATTGACTGTGGGCTGCTAATGATATCAAATAATATTCATTAATGTTTGACTGAAATTCGAGAATAATATAATTAATTTCAGATTGAATTCAAACAGTGATTGAATCAAACTGAAGAGAGGCAGCAAAGTAGTGAACCATCTCACCAGACCGTCCACCACCTGCTATCACTCTGTCTGTCTGTCTCTCTGTCTGTCTGTCGCCTGTCTGTCAGATGATGTCATCAACACTGAATTGATGAACATCTGAGAGATGCTGTACATCGGTCACTCTAGATTTTCGAACCTAGTGAAATGATTATAGTGAGAAGGAGCCATGATAGTTTTCCTTATCCACAGTCTCCTATTTCTATTCAGTTCAACGAGTCAGACTTGAACCATTATCGCAAGTTAACAAAAGATGGACAGAACTTTCTGCATCACTGCGGCTCAGACTTAATTATAACAACAAATAGGCAAAGGTCTTGAACACCTGAATACATGTGGTCAGCTAATTGGAGACGTTCATCATGTGAGAATCCAGGAGTGTCCCGCACAGTTCGTTGACCTTTTCACAGCTGAGCACACACACTAATTAAGTTTTGCTCTAATTCTTGGATCCTGTATCATAAACGCTCTCATCATGTGGACACTCACAAGAATCAGGAGTTGAGGTAAACAGACTGATCAGTAATAAGAGAGCAAATGAAGGCTTGAACTTCATAAAACAGATTTACTTCTCAGTGCCAGTGGTGCCTGATGTGGGCCTAATTTAATCAAACATCTGTGATGGGATGTGTCTGCCAGAATGCCCAAACGTCCCACCTGTCCCTCCCCTTCATCTTCTAAGATAGGGTTCTCATCCAAACAGCATATGTGGCAGTCATGCAGGAATATATACTCGTAATCATTCTGCTCTTTGCACTGTTGGCCATATAGAAACTTAATGGGAAAAAAAAACTGCTCAAAGAAAGAAAATCTACAGTCAATGCATTTAAAGTTTCACAGCATTCATGTTACTGAAGGTCAGCATGCTAGTGGCATTATCACGACAGCTATAGGTTGCGGTACGGCTGGATCAAAGGCAACATTGGACATAATGCTAAATATACTCATGTAAGTATATAAATGCAGCTCATTCTCCCCTGGGAGTTTCTTGATTAGCAACTGTTTATTCATCATCCTGGCACTTCTGTGTAGAATCTCAGCTGGTTGCCTGGCAACCTTACGCTAACAGCAAGGCTTCAGGAAGTGACTGCTCCTGTTGTTCGGCAAGAAAATATTACAGTGCATTATTCTCCATAAAACCACAAATTGAACACAAAATTAAAAGCAAGATACAAAATAAAAGTGAGCTTTAGGTTGGTAGGTGTATTTCAGAGCTTTGGAAAGAGCCAGGCTAACTGCTTCCCCATGTTTCCTGGCTTTATGCTAGGCTAAGCTAATTGCGCTACTCCACATTGGAAGAAGTAGCTCACTACTGAAAACAGTGGATGCATTTTTTTAAGCATCACAACCTCTGTGAAATGACTTTCACAAGCAGAATTTGATCCAATTTGATAGCATTTGTCTAGTCCAGAAGAGCCGCACAATTAAATTATTTAATCCCTATTCAAGTTAGCAGATGGCTAAAATGGAAGTTATCAGCTCGGCCGGCGGAAGTGCTGTATGGGGCCCACAAATTCCGAAGCTCTAAACTTTTTGGGCGTGTGCAGCTTCCATAGAACAAATGGAGCCACGCCTTAAATTCTGTATCCAGTTCTCCCCTAATACTTGAATTCATGACCTGAAGGCTACTGGGACATTCTAAGTGTACTAATGAGACAACCTATGACATAGAGAGAAGGTGGAGGAGAGACATCTCATTACAGTGCGGAGCACACCTGACACGGTTCCCAGTGGGACACACACACACACAAGGTCACACACTTGTGCATATATAGACACATGCGACATACACACAGATACATTGAAATACACAGTTGTGCGCACACATACTAATCAGGCACTAAACTTTGCTACACGGTTGGAATCCACACAGGCACACACAAACACAGTTGCTTTTCATCTTAGGAAACCACCCAGGCTGCAGATCAATGCACTGCTTCCTGCAGAGTGCTCCATTTGTAGTGTCAATACTGAGAAAGAAAGGAGGAGCGAGAGCATGGCCTTGGTACACTCGAGGAACATTTGGGTCATGTTGATGGGATATTTGCCAGTTGTATCATAGTGGAAGTTTTTCTTAATACTATTTTATGATATTCATGTTTTTTTTGTCCCAGAAGATCACCATCATCCATGTTTGTTTTGTGGTCTCCAAAAATTGGGCTATTGCATAATAATATAATGGTTTTCAGAACAGGAAATAATGACATGAATTGGCCTTTTGAAAGATAAATAAAAAGCATATAGAATGATTTGTCTTATCTATAAATGTTGAATCTCAAAACAAAAATTGTGCATTTTGGGAAATATGTTTATCTGCTTTCCTGCAGAGAGTTAGAGAGAAGACTGATGCCACTTTCATGTGTTTGTGCTAATTATAAAGCTACATCAGGCAGTCGGTTAGCTTAGCTAAGCAGACTGGAAATAGGGGAAACACCTAGCATGGCTCTGTCTGAAGGTAACAAAATCAGCACCTCTCGGGCTCATTAATTCAGATGTTAAATCGAACTTGTTTAATCTGTACAAAAACCAAAGTGTAAAAATATCCATTTGCCTTTTTTTTTTTTTTTACAAATTACTTTAAAGGTCCAGTGTGTAATGTTTAACATAATCTGTTGACAGAAATAGAATATAATATTCATAGGTATGTTTTCATTAGTGAATACTCATTTGAAGAATCGTCATGCTTTTGTGACCTTAGAATGAGCTGTTTTTATTAACAAAGGGGTCCTCTTCTACGGAGCAGATACGGCCTTTCACATTTTTGGGAGTTTCTCAGCCACTGTAGTTTCTCCTACATGCTTGGAATGGGAGGGTGAGGCGAGGGCGTTGCCACTAAATCCTGCACACTGATCTTTTAAACAGACCGGATATAAGGCCTGTCTCTGTATTTATATTTGTATTTCTTAAAATTTGTTCATGGAGGGCATGAATTCTGGAAAACGATCCAGTTTTGGAAAGCTGACTTACTGTAACACTCAGTGCTTCATATTTCAAAATACACTGGTCAGTAAAATTCCTCACAGGGGAATAAATAAAACTTCAATTGTGTTCCATACTTAGTAGTTTTACTTTCTGCAGTGCCAGCAGTAATTTGGCTGATTGATATTGACAGATATCAAGTTTTCTGAATGTGGATGTCTCATTTTCATTTTTCCACATACAGTGCAGTGCACTGATACCTTCAGGGTTCTTCAGTGCTGAAGTCAAAATGAAAAATAAAACAAAACATTTTTCCCCCGTATTGACTCTGTTTCCATGGACACAGTATTTGATGTACTACTTATGTACATTTTCATATTCATTCATGCATATATAATAAACAGAATGATATTAATATTACATTTACAGGGATGCTGAACACGTCTAATGATGTTTACACACCTCTGACTGTTCTTACTCATATTCTGAGTGCAATATTTTGATTTCTTATTGGAGGAGCAGTTATAACGGCCTCCAAATTCACACCAAACTTTCCACAGCATACCTTGCACATCAAGATTTGTCAAATTTAGCGCATAACATCCATCTATATCTGACATTTTTATGAGCCATTTTGACTCACTTGGTTGGTTTTACAGATATTGCTTTTGCAAACTGTTGTTTTCCATCATTCTTTCCCTGATACCTGCACTTAAAAAGATACTATACACAGTACAGTAATAAACCTGGAACATGGTGCAGCTTATAAAGTGTGAAATTAACACGGAAGACAAGACATGTAACAGGTACAAATATCAGCCAGAAATAAGGACAAATAGGAACTTTTATAAACTATTTGTCACCATATTTTATTTTATTATTTACTTTTCTCTGTCATCCTTTCCCCCCGCACTGTCTAACACACACACTTTCACCTACACACACCTTTTTTCCAGATAAACACGAACAAACCCCCTCATTTTCCTCTCCCACTCTCTTTCTCTCCTTTCCAGTAGCAGACACAAAGCTGCATCTGCACATATGCAGGATCAATAATAAATGACACAGGTTACACACCATACATTTTGTGGGTACACCGAGTTCTCTCCCTCTTCCTTTTCCTCTCTCTCCTGTCAGCAGGACTGCATCATCACTATCCTCACCCTCACCCCATTACACCCTACCAATACACTCCCTCGCAAACACACACACACACACACACACACAGAGGCAACCTTCATTTATGCCACAAAACTTAACCTTGAGCAACCAAAGTGACACAAGTAAAATGCAGATGTGTGTAGCTGTGTGTTTTGCGATGCAGACTCACCCCCCTCTGTCCCAGTCTTCTCTACTGCTGATGGTGGACCGGTGACTACGGTTACCCCCGTCTGGCTTCACGGATACAGGCACCGGGCAACAGCATCAGCAACAGCATCAATGCTGCCTCCATGACATCACCTTGGAGACGTCTTATTGGTCTGAGACACTGCCAGCATCCAAGCTTCCCAGCCAATGAGAGGAGAGAGGAAGGATGGGGGAGGGCCGTCAGCTCTTTGTGTTGTACTGCAGGGTGGGTGGTAGGATCTCTGTTTTATTATATGGCGCAGGAGTGTGGGATTGTGTGTGTGCGTGTGTGTGTGTTTATTATGCATGGGGAGAGCTGAGTGAAGTAGTGTGAGAAATTGGTGGAGATTGGTAGTCTGCGTGTGTGTGTGTGTCTGTGTCTGTGTGCATCTCAGCAGGGGGCCCAGCTAGGAAGCACGCAGGACACTAAATTATTTAGATTCTTCTGTAAACTGTAAAAAAAAAAAAAACCAGAATAGGTATAAAACCTTTTGCAGTGTGAAGCACATGCAGTTCATTATGTTGAATATTTGTTATGATAAGACTACAAATACTGCTACCACTGTACTTTTACAGCTACTTTACAACTTACTACTTACTACTATTACTACCACTATTTAAAAGCCTCAGTTTATATTTATCACAAAAAAATTATTAGTGTTGCTATGGAATTAACATATACAGCTCAGGTTTAGATGTTGCCTATGTTAATAAGCTATCAGCTATGATAATAATAATGACTGTGATATATAGCTAAGGCCAATCATATTTCTCTTTCATATTATATAGTGTGTTGTTGTGTATATCCTGGGCTACATTTCATACTATTCCTGGAATATTACATACCCCTAGATTTGCTGTGTGATAATTTGATTGGATACAAATTCATTTAGGAATATGCACCATATGTACACATAAGATCAGCTACGTAATGACTGCATTTTGACACAGGGACTCACAGTCAGGTAATAAAGCAAGATCCACTTCAAGGCCCTTCTCGTGCCAGTTAATTTCATGCTTTGGTTTTTGCCTACACCTTAACATTCAAACAAAGTCACAATAATAAAACCACAAACCAGTTGCCGCATAGTGAACCTGAGGCTTTTATGGGTCCTGGAGGTTTCTCAGTTTCTCACTTTGGTAATCCACAGAAAAAAGAGTCATGAGTGGTTTGAGAAATCTGAATGAGTTCACACGTTATCTGACTTTCTGACAGGGGGTACAATGCTCTGGACGGTTTTGCTGAGCATGTGTTTTTGCTAGGTATTTAAAGCAGCTATAATTAATAATTCACAATAATACTTGCAACCCACAACTTTATTCTTTTGATTCACTCAGCTCTCATCAACTATCAAAAGTTTAAACACTCTGTACACTCCTCACACACAGGACTACAGTTAGCAGCTAGCTGGTGAACTGTGAAAAGTGAAGCTTTTAGCTGTTGAAGAGCTGGATGTTTTCCTCAGGAAAACAGAGCTGAAAGAGAGTGAATAATATGCTTATGCTTTCATTAGTGTATAATCACCTGAAAATAAGAGAGGTTGTGTGTTCAATGCCTTAGAATGAGCTGTTTTTATCTACAGTGAGAGCAGGTCCTATTCTATTGAGTCATTTGCTACAGTAGTCCAGAAGGGACAAACACAATCCTGGCTGTAGAACGCATTTTTTGCTAGTTTTGCGGCCATCATAGTTTCTCTTACACGCCTGGAAGTCGAGCTGCATTCAGTTGGTTGCAACCTGCAACTTCACCACTAGATGCCACTATGTACTACACGCTGCTCCTTTAATAGGCTTATTGTTGACATTAAAACCACATTTAAGAATATTCTGACACTACCTGACAAGTCTAAATGTCACTGAATCAACAGTGTTTTCATGTATCACAAGCTGCAGTAGGAAATATTATTAGTCAACCAGGAAAATGCTTCATTCCCCCCTTTCCTATGTCACCTGGGGCACCAACAATTTGGCAGTGTAGCAGCCAGACGGTCCCTATAGTGTAATGTAACCCTAATTCTGCATGCAGTAGAGGTGGACTGTGTGAATTTTGCCCCTGCCTCTTGGAGAGTCTGTACACACCCTGCTGTTGCAGTTTTTTTTTTGCAGTACTGAACGTGACTATTTCTGTCATTGCTGAAGCTGCTGCCATTAAATAGCTGCCACCAGTAATGAAAACTTAACTTTTTTAATCACAATCTTTTTCTAAATAATCATTAAATCATTAAAATAACGATATTAAACGACAAAATGGAAATAATAAAAAAAGAAATGGCTGGAGGATAGAGGACAAACAAAGCTAAGGTGACGTATCTGTTGTTGCCGCCCTTTGATCCTGTATTCAGCTCACACAACTAACATGATGTCACCGCGCTGTTCACAGGCACATGAGATGAAAGAGCTTACAACACTGGGGGAGAGAGAGGGATATGCATGAGGTCACATTAGGGTGTGTCCTGTTGTCGCTGTCTCCTCTCCTCTCCTCTCCTCTCCTCTCCTCTCCCCTCACCAGCCACCACTGACGGTAAATGTACGTGTGACATTATACATCACACACATCCTGGAAATGAGATCACCAGGGAGAGAGACAGAAAAAAAAAGAGAGGAAGAGTGAGAGGAGGAGGAGGAGGTGAGGAAATTAAGGAGGAGGAAATAAGATCAAACAGATTATTTCAGTGATTCTGGGAGAACAAAGTAAGAGGGAGGACTAGAGCAGAGGAAGAATAAGGAGGGAAGACCAAGTGAAGCAAGGGGAGCTTACTGGGAACACCCATGGGAGAAGTTGGGAGGAGAGGGTGGGTTCAAAAAATGCTCTGGGGATGGAGGATGAGGAATCGCACATTTCACAAAACATGAAAGTAGCTGAGTAGTGGGATGAGGAAGAAAAATGGACAAATCAGGTCTCTCTGTAGAGAAGGAATACATCTAAAATCTCTGCAGACCAACAACACTGAGGAAAGAAACTGATTTAGACACATGAACAAATGTAAGGAGAACAGATGCAGATAAAGCCTGTACAGCTCTTTAGCAGTCAAAAGCCATATCCTTAAAGCACTTAACTGCAAACACACACTTACACGTGCCCTCGCCACTCTCCCGCACTGCGAGCCCTCGTGGCCTATGAAAACATAAACAGTTACAGTAGCTTAGCGGCAGGCCTGATTTAAAGTCTGACATCATCTCTCAGTGTCTCAAGATGAGATCATCCCATCTAACTACAAGCCTTACTCACTCTACTCAAAGTGTGTGTGTGTGTGTGTGTGTAGTGTGTGTGGGTGTGTGTGTGTGTGTGCTGGCCCAAACCGGAATTCTCGTGAGACTAAGTATATTACTGAATGTGCGGGAGGGCGGACTCGGTGTGGTGCTCGTGCAAGGGACTGTTCCACTGCCAGGCCAAATTAGAATTACGGGTAAAACCCATACTCTTACAGGAAAGTGATCTGACAATTGAAGTTGAAGGGCTTAGACTTACTAGCAACTTAGATTTCAACTTGACAGCGGAGGGCTGGCTGGGTATCAAGGGGGAAACAAAAGCGGAGTGACGACCACCTTCTGCATTAAGGTGAAGTGTTTCAAATCCCATTATTTCCCGGCTTGACCATAGAAGAGTTTGGCTATAGGTATACTAGATTGGCTAGCTAGAGCCATTAAACATAACTGGGATGTTAAAGTGGTTCAGGGTCTGGATGGAGCACTCGTATAAAAAACGTGTGAAAGTTCCGTTGTGAGTTAATGCACATCACAGACCAAAGAACAATATGGGGAAGGTGCCATTATGAAATTTAGGGGCCACAATTAATAACAAAAAATTGTGAATGCTTATACATTACAGCCACAAGAAACATTCATAGGTTAATTCAGCATATTTAAATGACTGAGTACCCAGCAACTAAGTTTTTTGCTCATTGACTACCTCCATCGATTACTAGTGCAGGAACGTCATTTGGCAATGCAGGTTAACTCTTTGTCATGAAGAAAGGCAGCCTTGTCTAAGGAACGTCTCACAAGGTTACCAAGAATGGGAACAAGTGAAAAATACATGACGAAGAACACAGCCGAGAGGAGGAACATCCGGGACATGACAGGAAACAGTGTGAGTTGGCGTTTGACGTAAATGATCATATGGTGCAAACAGTCTTGAAGTCGCATGATGGGTTCTGTGGGCGTCTTGAAAAGCTTATACCTAATTCCAGATGCAGCGAAGTAGAAACATGAGTTATGGGGATATATACATATTGGTCATCATGTAAACAAATGACTACACCAGATAATAATACAGGCAGCTGGATACTCAACAGGTAAGCGTATAGGTGGATGGTCGTAAGATATGTCGATACCCAAAAATGTGCGAGTGGAGTTCTCTGGAGCAAGAGAAATAAATCAATTTCAGTATCATGGAGTGTCATTTATCCCAGAAAACAGTATGAAGAGGGTGTGAACTTGAGGTCAGGAACTTAGGTACAGACGTTGATGACTCAGTATGACTTGCGGAGACAGTAGTAACATGAAAAAAAGCAAGCGGT
>NW_023340246.1:4235685-4243157 GCF_004916995.1 Morone saxatilis
CGTGTCTTGGGGGCATCCTTTAGATAAATTCCTCAAAACAAAAAAAACAGCCATTGTGGTCCTGCTAAATAATACCAAAAGAGGAGTATGACATGACAAAACGAAAATAAAATAAGGTTAAAAAGGGGCGTTCACTGCAGCCCACATGATACCGGAAAAGAAAAAAAACATCCGAAATGGTCATGGCATAAATCAGGTAAAACTATCTATGGGAAAAATTAGTGGCCCTGGGATAATGCCCCTCGCCCAAATACCATGACGGTTCGGTTCGGTCAGTAGTAACTAATCGGCAAGATATGTCACAAAATAATGTGAAGAAGTAGATTTCCCCATTCTAGCTGGTGTAGCAGAGTAGATTAAATGAACTTCCATACCGTTCCCGGAAGAGAGGGTTGCAACCAACAAGGAAAGCGGCGGTGGCGGACGGACGAGGGCGTGGGCAGGGTCAGAGCGGCATGATTCGAGTTTATGTCCTGATGTCAAGAGACAGTGCGAGAAAGACTTTCGGTGATGAGTTATAGCGCATCTTACAAGGACATCTGAAAGTAAGCTGGAGTAGTTTGGGGAATACTCGGAGGGATGAAGAGTGGACAGAACAGTCTGTAGGAGGAAAGGAAGTACATCTGAGATCTTGACGACAACAGGACCATAGGAAGAGAACTGATTTAGAGAGCAGAACAATGTAGGAAGGAGAACAGATGAGAGTAAGCCTGGTGGTCTTAGCAGTCAAAAGCAGTATCCTTAAAGCACTAACTGAAACAAGCACGGTGTGACCGTGCCTCGCCACTTCCCGCAGCTGGAGCTCGGGCTGATGAAACATAAGTGTACAGGTTGATGATAGCGGAGCCTAGATTTAAATGCTGACATCATCTCTCAGTGTTCAGATGAGATGTAGTCCCATATAATCTAGCAAGCGCTGCGGTACTCTACTCAAGTGTTTGTGTGTGTGTGTGTGTGCCAAACCGATTGTGAATAAGTTTTCTGAATGTGCGAGTGGACGGACTCGGTGTGTGCTCGTGCAGGTGTCCACTGCAGGCCAATTAGATTACGGGTAAAATACTCTACAGAGTGATCTGATTGAAGTTGAAGGGCTTTTACTAGCATTGATTTTGACAGCGAGGGTCTGGTATCAAGGGGAAACAAAGCGAGTACACCCACTTCTGCAGAAAGTGAAGTGTAATCCCTTTTCCCCTGAACTATAGAAGAGTTTGGCTTGGATACTGCTTAGCTGAGCTAAAACTGGGATAAGTGGTTCAGGTCTCTTATAAACAACTGTAAAGTTCCGTTTGCATTAATGCAATCACAAGACAAACAATGGCATGCATTAAATTTAGGGCAAATTTAACACAATTTGATCATAAGCCACAAGAAACATATTTAATCCATATTTTAAATGCTGGTCCCACAATAGATTTTTGTCTTGACCTCCTTTACTGTGCAGACGTTTGC
Source organism: Morone saxatilis (assembly GCF_004916995.1). NCBI lineage: Eukaryota > Metazoa > Chordata > Actinopteri > Moronidae > Morone > Morone saxatilis. The sequence goes on from NW_023340246.1 coordinate 4,237,135, forward strand.
ATGTTACTCTTGTCAAAGGACAGCCTGTCTGGAACAGTCTGTTACCATGGGAACAAGGAACTGACAAGAACAGCGAGAGAGAAATCACGGAATGCCAGGAAAAGTGTGCGTCTGCGTTTGTGTATATGTGCACAGTCTTGAGTATGATGGTCTGTGGGCGTTTTTTACATTCCCATGCATGAATAAAACATGAGTTATGGGTTACATTTGGTCTATACAGGCAGCTGGCTCACAGGTCGTATGTAGATGGTAACATTGTCGCCAAATATGCTGCAGTGGTTCTCTGGAGCAAGAATATCATTTAGTTGTGTCATTTAATTCCCAGAATTTACAGAGGTGTGAACTTGAGTCAGGCTTAGAGTCAGACAGTTGATGACTTTAGACTTGATAACATGAAAAAAAGCTTTCAACACAACTTGGAATTGAGCCTTCTGACTTAAAAAATACTGGATACCTTCCCCCAAGCCCAAAGATTACAATGTATTGCAAAAGTGTTCCACAAATCAGTTCGTATTTCTTCTTCTATAAAGTAGGTGAGTAACTCTAGAACTATATTCTAGAACCTATTTTAATCTTTTTATTTCATTTAAACATAAAACATAAATCATTCAGCAACATACAATATCACCCTAAAGAAAGAATAGTGTTACAGAAAAAGTCTTACAAATTTGGGAGGAAAAAGTTATAGACTTTGTTCCAGTATGAGATCAGTTATACACAACAAGACAGGACAGAAACATGCAAAACTGATTCTATTGTGCTACTGGTTAATAGAGCTAAATGCTATGAACGTGCGATTCCAGCCTTATTTTATTTGTTATGATTAAGTTCAGCCGCATTTGTTTTAATAAATAAATACAACTTTTAAAAAGCATTCATGGTTTGTGCAAATTGACTTTAATATTACTCTGTTGTTTAAATGGCATGACATTTGGTGCTGACTTGTTTAGGACTCAAAGTAGGGCTGGATTGAAAGACTTGAGACTTACTTGTGACTTGCAAAACAATGACTTGGTCCCATCTCTGAGACTTTATACTCGGACCGTATGTGTCAAAGTACATGCTGTTGCATTACTACAAATTCTACCAAGACACACTGCAGATATTCAACTGTATGCAGTTAGTCTGTATTGTTTGTGAGATTTTACATAAAATTGTGATTACACCTACCTTGAGTTAAAAAGTATCTTGGCACACTTAACATAATACAAGCACTTTTTTGTTAATATCAAGTTATAGCTTGATGCAAACTATGCTTTGTTAATGCGCTCAGACAATTAATTTAGATCCAGTGTGGATTTAGTGACATCTAGCAGTGNNNNAACTCTGTCGCTTCACCCTCCCCGCACGAGACACACAAACGCCCCTATCTAGAGCCAGGTTTGTCCCTTCTGGGCTACTGTAGATACATTGCAGTTCAACATGGCGGATTCAATGGAAGGTGACCTGTGGCGTCGGTAGATAAAAACAGCTCATTCTAAGGTAACAAAAACACAGGAATTCTTATATTCAGGTAATTATACACTAATGAAATCTTAACTATGAATATGATTTCCCATTTCTGCGAATAGATCCTCTTCATTGTTGCACAATGGGCCTTTAACTGACTAACTTTATCCATGACTTATAGTGTGCATAGAGTCTAAAGTTTTGAAGTGACTGTTCCGGAAGGCCCATCATGAAGGACAAATACCTTGAGGGGCAATGATGGTTTCTATAAAGGTATAAACAGTGATCCAGAAGGACAAAACCCACACCCCATGAACATTTTAATAGCTCTGCTCTAAAAAGCAAGTCAGTATACTTATATTGACCTTTAAGAGTTATTTTTCCAAGAAACTTCCTGTGCAGTCTTCCATGTTTCTGTGCTAGGCCACAGCGGCTGAAGATTTGACTATATTCTGGTCAGGCATGAGCTGCGGCAATTCTTTTTATCTGATGACAACCTCCCAGCAGCTGAAGTTGTATGTATGTATTAAAAATGTGAAGACAAATGTGCAATTAAACAAAAAAATCCATCCCATCAAACGCTCTGGCTCAGTGGGGGAATACACGTCATGCACTCTGTGATGATGTATGACATAAGAAAGGTATAATTTCCCTTTATATGCTCATAGTTTGTCTAGTGGTGGTGCCATCTTCTGGCCAATCACAGTCATGTTTCTTTAGGCATAAAGTAGCAGGACATACTGTAATGCTGGGTAGACAGAGTATTTGAAGCTGACATCAGATTTGACCTTTGGTGATGGATTTCTGTACAGTTTCTTTTGTTACCATTCTCTACACCTTCCCCAGCAGACCCCTAAATCCTCTGGGTGCAGGAGGTCCTGAGGTCAACAGTGAGGTGTCCCAGGTATTTTCTACTGTGTGTGCTGTGGTGGTTTATTAGGTTGCTATTGTCTTTATGGAGTCCATACAGTGCTGAACACGAGGCAGTGTGTGTTTGAGAGAATACAAACACAGACGCCCTGTGCAGAAGAGGTCAGAGGTGTAAAACGAGAGCTTTGCAGTGATGGGACGGTATGACAGTTATGACTCTCCTGTGTGATGGACGTGATGTATGGGTCAGCGAGGAAGAGGCATTCCTCAAAGACAATGTTGATTTAACGGTTTTCTGTGAACATCACCAACATGTGCCCATCACTATCGCTGGAGAATGACTAATGTACTGGCTGTGTCTAAAGAACCACAGGAAGACAATGTTCATTTAGTGGCCTTCATTGAACATAGCAAACATTTACCTGCAGCTCTCACTGAGGCCTGTCTAATGCTGCTGCTGCACCTGCAAGTTATTATCATGTCTCTTTATCATATCACTGTCTCTTCTTCCTGTCGATTTCACGGTGAATGAAGGTGTAACTGTCTGTCACTCTCCTAGAGGAGACATGTGTCTGCGTTAGTGGAGACAGGGAGAGATATACAGAAGCAAAGACAAAAGGAATGAATTATCCTCAAAGAGCTGAAATGCGTACACTTCAGTCACCTTTCATGCATCTCTTGCCTCGTCTGTCTCTTCTCATCATTGTGGTCTTTACTAAATGTAGTCTTGTACTGGCATTTTGTGTGGTTGTAGTTAGGGTTAAGGGTTAGTATTTCTTTTGAATAAATTTTTTTTTTACATTTTCCATCAAAAAATCCCTGAAAAGTGCTGTATAAGTGCATAATCAAGCTGCTTTTATAGAGTCAACATGAACTTAAATTGGTTTTTATTCCAATTTGTTTCTTTGTCAATTAATGTAAAACATAACTATTTTTTTTATTGTCAAACAACAAAATTTTATTTTTTCACATTTTTTTTTCATATGGTGGCCCAAAATTATCAATATTAAATAAATGAAAAAATACATTATAAAAAGTGTCTAAATGAGAAAGAATTTATGAAATGAACAGACTTTTGAAAAAGGGCATAAAAATTAAAATACAATGAAATAGAATGAGTTCAAATAAAGCTAGAGTTATAAGAATTTCTTAAATTATTTTAAAATGTATAGATTCATTCATATATTAAACACAATTTAAATATATGATTATTTATTTCATTGTTTTATTTATTTCATATTGAACCCTTTGAGGCTCCTATTATCCCTAGGAGTACATTTCAAATACATTGTCTTTGTACACTAGTTTATTTTTCTTGAAAAATGTAAAATGTGCAAAGTAACACTGCTTCCACTTACAGTAAGCCTGCACTGTATCCACCCATGTTTCTAAATTATTATGGGCTGCGGTGCTCTGTCACCCTCTGCTGCCTGTAAAATGGATGACTCCATTTTCCACCAGCCACAGCTTACTTCATCATATATGCAATGATCTGAACTTCCCCGCTGCAGTTACAGGACCACTGCAGAAAAATATTTCCTGATGTATTGATTAACCACAATGACTGCATCATTACAGGGGTACTGGACATTTTAAATGGGAGTTTGTGTCAAAAGTATTCACCAGCTGCCCAAACAGTAACAAGCTACTAGTAAGCATAATTATATTTCCACAATAAAGGATATAATGCTCCAGTGTTGTGGTGCCTGGAAGTTTTATAGACATAGACAAAATAAATATCCTGAGATGATTATGATTGTAATGACATAAGAAGATGAATTGGTTGGTTGAAGTTGTATTAAAGTGTGCTGATGCATAGCCTTGCATCCACTGAAGATGCAGATAAAACTGAAAATGGTCCCAGCCAGCGGCGCAAAAATGAGCTTAGAACTAGTTGTGTATAGCCATTTTTAACTAATATATTCTGTCCCTGTGTCTTTTATAATGGAATGTAAAAATGAAATCATCTGAGTGCTCTTGAATCATCTGAAGGGAAATGTAAAAATAATCAAATCCAAACATGACTTGTTAAATTAAATCAAACTAAGTGCGCTCCACTTTGCTGTGCCCACAAGCTGTACCCACATGAAAAGTTTGAAGGCCACTGATTTGGAGAGCTGTTTTCAATTTAAAATAGTTGTGGATAGAGTATGAGAGAGGTGACCCACTTACCTTTCATTGCACCATCAGTTAACCATCACATCCATATGGACTCCATACGGACTCTCTGATGTATTCACAAATACATCAAATATAATGCTCTTCAGTGACTAGAGACGCAGAACAGGTCAAATTTATTTATATCCCTCACCAGATGTATTATCCTCCTTTCCCCAGCTATTAAAATGCACCATGTGAATATATGCCCTTTCATTTGTGCATTATATTATGGCACAACAGATGGAACTAGTTGCTTCAGTCCAAACAAGCAAAATATATGTGAGCAATTCAAAGCCACACACTATGTTAAAATACACCACATGGAGTCTCCAGCTGCCTCTTTCTTTGCTAGTGAGGAGCTTCCCCATCCCCTCTGAACAGGCTCCCAGTGGAACCAGTAGGGCATGACCCCTCACTGGCTTCCCACCTGCTGCCAATTATATACATACATGTATCTACAGACAGACACTACTTACCTGTTAGTAGTTAAAACTAAAAGTAGTGCTTCCTCCATTATTTTTCATATCATATAAAGACCCAGTTTGTAAGATTTAGTGTTATCTAGTGGTGAAGTTGCAGATTGCAACTATTATACATGGCGGCCTCCATGGAAGAGTCTGTAGATAAAAATGGCTCATTCTAAGGTAACAACAATTCTTATATTCAGGTGATTATACACTAATGAAAAACATACGCATGAATATTATATTCCATTTCTGCCAATAGATCCTCCTAAATAGTGCATACTTGACCTTTAAATCAGTACCAAACCAAACTTCCGTTGTGTGACGTTAACACAATGCAATGCTATATCAAAGCTACTTTGTCTGTCTGCTGATAAATGCTGGTGAGTTGTGGGTGTACAGTGGGTTAACCACAGCTTTTAAACAGCTTCAAACTGGAAACAGTGCACAACCAAAACAGTAAAGTTGCGGGTGTTAAACCAAAACAATGAGCTATACATTACATGTAAAAATGTCATACATTGTTGATATAAAAATCCTGACTAGAGCAGCTTTAATGTAAAAACAATACACAATCTAGTCATGCTTTAAGAACCTGCTCTACTGAGCCTTACTGACTGACCTGTGCCTTCAACACTGGAAGGGGTCTTTGTGTTTGTTTTAGGATAACTACATGTGTATTGTAGGCTAATCAATGAGGCTAATCAGTTAGGAGGAGAACACTTCAGTGTGTCTTTCTGTGTGTGTGAGTGAGTGTCTGATGAGGGACTCAAGAGGTTTGTGATGTGTTTTTAAAGATGCACAGTGAGCAGAATGGTGAAAGACTAACAGGCAGTCAACCCCTCACTGAGACTGCATCTTTGTTCTCTCCTCTTCTACCCGAGAGACAACTGACCAGCACGAATGACCTCTGAGCAGCAGGGGAGAGAGAAAGACAAAAGGACAGAGAAAAGAAGACAGAGTAGTTAAAAGACAGAGAAAGAGAAGCAGATTAAGAAAACAACGGGAGACAGAAAGAGAAACAGAAGTGATATAAATGATATTGAAACCTTCACACACTTATTCACACACACACACACA
>NW_023340246.1:4243179-4246205 GCF_004916995.1 Morone saxatilis
CACACACACACATAAACACTCTCCTCCACCCCGGCTCCAACTATCAAACACACTGGCCTGTCAACTTATTTCCCGCCCACCTGTTTAATGAACGACTTCAACTTCCCCCTACTGTAACAAAGGCATATTTTAAGTCAGTGTCCACAATTAGAAAAAGATCCAGGTGGTGACCCACTGAACAAACAAAGTGTCAGGGTCACACTGGGTTGACCTTTGACCCTTCTGGCAAATAGGTTTAACATTTTCTCCAGGGGCTGCACAAGGTCTTTTCTTCCTGAGACTGAGCATGTGTTTTCAGGGCTGCTGTCAAGGCTCATTTAACCAAACTTACCCCCATTTACGGCTACTGTTAACCTCTTGCCTAGTGGCTGCGAGGGAATAACGATGTTGAGCCTCAGCTGTGAACTGTGTTGAGTTTATAAACAGTGAACTGACAGAACATTTTGGGGATTTGGGGACACTATAACAAAGTCAAGGAGTAGCCTATATCTTTTATGACCGTAGGATTGCATATTGTATTTTAAAGCTGCAATAACTGCATTAACCTGCAGACTTGAGTGGTGTTCCCCACACTCTGTCACCACTCTGCTGTATCCTGTCCCTGTTGTAAGTAGGTCTGTTTGTTGGTAAAAATGGGATTGATGTATGTTGTAAGGCAAATCCTTCTGTGGCTATGCTGGCAGTGAGTAATTTGTTGCTAGCTTGTTTGTTTCCATGACTCATGTAGCTTCTTCAGAAATTACTGTGGTGTAGTTTTCTAACCAGAAGTTGGCTAAATGTTGTCTTTCTTTGTGTTTTGAGCTTGTTAGCACAAAGTTTACTGTGGGAGACCTAATTTCATTCTGTTGTTACCAGAATAAATGGCTTGTTGAAGGCAAAAGTGTCGGCTTGTGCCTCATTCATTACACAACGTGATAAATCAACCATATCAACTTAATAAGATTATAACAGAGACAGAGATAAAGAAGAAGATGTTTTAATACTCAGTTGATTTAGGGTTGTTTTAAAATGTTTTGCAGGGAAACAGAAGAGAAGAAAAGTGTTTTGAGAGTAAAAAGTGCATAAAAAGAGAAAAGAACAAAAGAAACAATTCCCCTCTGTGTCTGTTTTCCTCCTCCCTTTATTCTTCATGTCGGTTCTAAAAATATTGTGTTCTCTAGTGGTCCTGCAGTGAATGCTGGGAATTTGGATCTACAATACAGTATAAGCAGTTCCAGTATCTGGGCTGTTTTTGAATTATCTGTCCAACTAGTAAACTTTAACCTCAGACATTCCTCCACTCTGTCAGTCTCTATTTTATTTTAGATATAATCATATTTCCATCAATTAACCAATTCTGTAAAAATCTATACCTCATTTTGTCTGCCAAAATCCACTCACACTGCTTTTCATGCACGGACTGTGCTATTTCATTTCAGGTTTGCCATGTGGTTTGAATTAATCATGCTTCTATTGCCAGTGGCTAAATGGAACATGTCAACCTATAATGTCAGGGTACAAAAACATATCAGGTATTGTTTCATAATGTTGGAATCTGTCCAAGTCTTACCTGATTTATGGCCCCTTATATGGCTTAAATCTACAAAATTTGGCTCCTGTGAGGAAATACATATTATTAAAGAAGACTAAACAGTATACGTACTTAAACTTTAGAAATTAAATATGGGTTCATATTGTCATAGTTTTTTGATATTTGCTTCCGCGTACTTACGTATTTCCTGTAAAAACAGGAAAGAGGGACTTTTCGCGGTACCATTTAGCACGGTGCTGTACGTCCCCCAGGAAAGAATGCTGTAAGTGGTACCCATTAGCCTGACTCTTGGCTGAGATGGAAGCTCCCAGTGAACAGCACAGTTAGAATGGGACTGAATGAAGCAGGTTCTTTTGACAGGTTTGGCTCCTGCCACTCTGGGACTGAGTCCGCTAACATTAGTTGTACATGCTAACTAGCTAATGGCATCTAGCTTAACATTACTGCTGACAAGAGTTTTCTTTGTACAGTATTTAGGAAGGTCCAGCCCTCCAGAAACTCTCCGCTCCATGTTGCTAGCCATGTTGTTGCTAGTTAGCTAACTAATGAAATCGTTGCTCTGGGTGTCCGCTAAAATTGAAGATTGATTGGTGAATTCATGGGATGTTAATGGTTGAAATTGGTCAGTTTATTGCTTACTTAAGCATGTGTCATATTTTGTTTTACAGAAAGGAAAAACTATTGGATTTTGACATAAAAATACAAAGAAACTGAGTTTTGTGTTTTTTTTTGCATACACAGTGGTACAATATAACTGATGAGGCAATCTTAAAGGGTTAAATGACATTTTTCATTTCACCTGGACCTTGAAATTGTTGGCATCTTTTGAAAAGAAGGTTCCTTTGGGACAGTAATGATATTATGAAGACAGGAAAAACAACCAACTATAACACAAAGCCTTTTGAGGATCACAAGTCTCCCTCAGTCAGAGGAACTGGTTGAAGAAGTCTGAACAGACCATTCTGCATTAGTTCAGCTCATTCATGTGCCCAAACACACTTGTGCTTGTGGAAAAGTGAATTCCCCCTTTTGATCCCGGAGCCTGTCAGCTGACCACCACACGCTCATAAACCAAGGCCAGACCTCTGCCACGCCTTTGATCACCTTACACCTTGAAGAACTGCTTCACATTTATCATCGCTTTAAAGGGGCGCTCAGAGATCTGATGATCCGCTGCATTCCTCACATGTGCCATCATAGTGTTTTCTGAGAAGGAGATCATATTTCTTAGTGTTCTTTCACAAACACAAAAGCAGTGCAATACAAACAAGTATCGGCTTTGGAAAAGAAGGTTACCTGCTGTTCAACAGAGCCCTTTCACAGAAAATGAGAAAGCCTGTTTTTTCTCTGTGCAGAAACACAAGTGCTGTGGGAAAAACTTAAATACTGAATATTGACATGAGAAATGTACAAAATTTGTATTCTCATTATTTGTTTATACTGCAGTTTTACAATTACTAAAATATTCAACATTTTTATATTAAAGGTCCAGTGT
>NW_023340246.1:4246305-4265262 GCF_004916995.1 Morone saxatilis
TTTGAGTTAAAGGTCCAGTGTGTGACATTCAGGAGGATCTATTGGCAGAAAGGGAATATAGGTATGTTTTCATTAGTTTATAATCACCTGAAAATAAAAATAAAATCGCGAGCCGTTTTAATCTACAGGGTTGCCTTCCATAGTGTCGCTACGCAACCGCCATTTTTTCTACAGTAGGCCAGCAGAGACAAACCAAACACAGGCTTTAGATAAGATCGTATTTTTTGCCCGTTTTGCGGCCACTGTAGTTTCATGACTGAAATAAGAATATCACAAAACTACACATGTACTGCATGTTTACAAACCACCATAAAGTGAACAACATTCAATATGAACGGTAAGAGTACCTTCAAAAAGTATGACCCCACTTTGGCTTTTTTAATAAACCCCCAGTGTGTGTCTCTTAACTTCTCAGATCTTACCTTTACAGGTCCCGGCAGGCGTTTCCCCAGTGGTACTATTTAAATTCAGGAAGGATGGAGGCCTTCCTCCATCCAGGGCCCCTGGCTCTTGTCTCTTTTTCCCCATGCTCTAAATCACCGCAGCAGGACCTGCAGGGGGCAGAGGGGAACATAAAATACCGTAGCTCTGACATGCATGAAAGACTGTGACAGTGTGCAGGAAGGCTGCTGGGAGCCGAGGCAGGACAGATACAGATGAATAAATGGATGAGGGATGGATGGATGGATACCCTGAACTAATGTCCACCCCCTCTGACTCGGACAAAAAGGGCAAACGTGAGGAAGTCTGTTTACTGATCCCCCTCATTGTGCCTCAACTACATTTCTAGAGTTTCAATATATGGTATTTTTAAAGGCTGTAAATATCATAATATTGTTTTTAATTTGAGGCTAGGTAGTGCACATATTTTAAGCCTAATTAGGAGCCAGATATGAGCAGAAATTTGTGCCATAAGTCTTGGAACGTATTAAAACATGAATGTGATAATTGACCTGATATAATCTGAATGGTTCCGATAAACCGCCCCATCTGGTTCTCCTTGGGGCACAAGAAAAACACTAAAAGTTATTGGCAAAAGCTGTTTGGCCAGGTCTGGTTTGAATTACCTTAAAAAAAAAAACACCCCACTACTTCATCCCTGAACTTCACAGAGGCTTATCATATCTGCCTCGCTGCTTTTGTTTTTAAAGGCTGATAATTTCACTTTTGCTCGCTGCCTCCTTTCAGCAGGCAGTTAAACGTGTAAGGACGATCAATTAGGACAGGAGCAGCACTTTGAGACAGGACCGAGTGTGTGTGTGTTGAGTGTTAGAATAATGCATTACAGTAAAGCTCAGATACCTGGTATAATGCGAGACAGATAAGTGTACAGACATGAAACAGCACTGACAGTTTTATATGGATTTAGTCCAACTTAAAAGCAGCTACAACACAGATAATTCGAACAAGGTGAAAGGAGGTTGCAAGAACTTACACCGACAATAGAGATAATCTAAGATAAAAGATTCAAATGTGATATGCAGTAAAAATACGTTTTTTATTGGATTACAATTGTCTTTTATAGAATGTATTATGTCTTTTAGACTGGATTAGTGACTCTTGCTCTGATGGCAATGCCGGCCGGTCCAGACTGACTCAACAACTGTAGGATGGATTGACCACATAGTCCCCAGAGAATGGATCCTAAAGACTTCAGTAATTCCCCTGACTTTTCTTCTCAAATTGTTTTTAGAGACTTTTTTTGTGTGTGAAATATCTCAACAACTATTTGATGGATAGCCATGAAATCTGGTACAGATATCAAAGGTCTCCAGATGATGTATTGCACTGACATCGGTGATCACCCGACGTTTCATCTAGCGCCACAAGCAGGTCAGAGTTTTCAATTAGCCACCTAAATATGACGTCTAGGATTTACTTGATGCATTGGCGAAGAATTGAAAGATTTAGGGGCAACAGCTAGTCCAGCATTAGATTTCACTTCTTGATAACACCCTGCATGTATTGTAAATGACTGGGACATGCTGTACTTTTATTATATTCCTTGCTGTAACTACACTGTTTTACTCCCTTTGTAATGAGCTATAGAACTGGAGTTACATCCAGGTAACTTAAAACTTTATTTTGCCTTGTTAGTGATGAGACTACTAAACTGTGCAATTGCCACCTTCGTGTTCCTTCATTCACTGTGATAAGAGAAGCTGAAGAGATGTCTTTGTTAGATGTGCCTCAGTGAAAATGAGACTTTACTGAGTCTGAGTCATCCTTCAACTTCCTTAATGTTAAGGTAAGCTAGTTTTCAGTTTTGCACCATTATACATGTTGTGAGTATTGTTTATGTTAATTGGTAAATACAAATCCTTGTTTTGAGTGATACCAACTTTCTCTCTTTTTTATCGTGTTACTCCCCACAACCCCTAGACTATTCAGGGACGTAACATCCACTGACATTGGAAATGCAAGCAGCCCAAGCTGGCCTATCACAGTTCTTGTAGTCCTGCGGTATCTCCACAGCCGTCAAAATCCCAGCAAGCTCACAGCCCCTTAATGCAGGACTATAAATCCAGTTTTAATATGTGGACATGGTAAACATTACATGCACGCACGTCTACTCGTTCACATTGTCGTCGTGAGCATGTTAGCACGCTGATGTTAGTGTTTAGTTCAAGCACCGCTGTACTCATGTTCAATTTCACAGAGCGTGCCTGTAGACTCTCAGTCTTGATCGTCATCCATTCACATTGGAGTTACAGTCTTACAGTCATCTCTGTGATCTCTGTGATCTCACCATGCACAATGTGCTTTAATTATCTTTAAAATGCTCAATCAAAACCACTTTGAAGCAGAAAGTCAACAGGGCCATCATGTGCAGTTGCAGATAAGCATAAATAATCAATCATATTGCTTTAATGTGCTTGTAAAGTGTACACCAAGTGGCTCATGGTCAAATGGCTGTCTCAAATAAAGGAATAATAAGGTTAATATTAGATTCTCTGAAGGAGAGTGCAATTGTTTGGATATAAAACACCTGAACTAAGTATTCCCATCATGTACATTTATAAAAATGAGAAAAACCACCTTACTTATCATACATTTTAGAAATGAACCTGTCTCCCTGTCTGGCCTAGGTGCACACCATGTCTGATTCAAATCCAGTTTTTTTTGTTCATGTTATCCCTGTCTGACCTGATATTTAGTGTTGCTACAAATTTTACTACATAGCGCAGTTCAAAATGCAAAAACTGGGACGACATTAAAGGTCCACTGTGTAACAATTAGGAGGATCTATTGACAGAAATGAAGTGGTTAATCATTATGTTTTCGTTGCCATAGAATGAGCAGTTTTTATCCATAGACACCGCGGGTTGCCTTTCGTGGCGGATGCCATGTTGAACTGCCATCATACAGCAGCCTAGAAACAAACCAAAAACTGTTTCTAGACAGGGTCATTTTTTGTGAATTTTCCTTCCCATTTGACAGTTGAGAGAAAGACAGGAAACAAGAATCCAGAATCAACACATTGATGTTGCTGATGCTTATGGGGTATGTGCCTTAGGCTACCCGGGTACCTCAGGAATGAACCTTTTAATGACATCTGCAGTTATTTATTATCGATGAAAAACAAATTCTCTATCTGAACTGTATTCCATAAGCTTGAACTACATCTGGCACGACAGCACTATAGTTCTTAGACCCTGAAAAAGTGACTTACTGGAGATTCAAGGTTTTCAGCTGACAGCAACCATAATTATCAAGTGACCATTACCTAAAACCCAGGTAATGGTCTTTGTTCAAACTGTCACCATGGCAGCTCAAAGGAAGTGTGGAATGATTATACTGCGCTGCAGGGAGTGTGCTTCAGGCACTGGGGCTTTTTATTGGGGAGAGGCCTGGGAGGACAGAGTGTAAAATGTGTGTGTGTGAGACGTCTGTATTGCAGTGTGTGTTACAGTGCGTTTCAGATCTGTTACTTCAGGTTTGTGGAAGCTATGCTTTGTTGGTGCTGTTACTGTGGTGTGTGTGTGTGTGTGATAAATTAACTTCTGTCTCCTTCCATTTAGTCTCGGGGCTAAACATAGATGACAGCCCCTCACTGTTGCTGCCGACCTCCACAGCCAACAGCCTCCAGCTTCTGATCCCAGGCCAGCAGGACTCCTCTTCTCAGCGGGAAGAAGCAGCTTCTGAGGCTGTAGTCACACACAGACACACACATTTTTTCAGATATCACTCCAAGTTTTAAAGTTGCACTCACTTGTGTGTCTCAAGTAAAACGTCTGAGCTTTCTTTTAGTGATAGTTTTCCCTTTATTTTCTTTTACTTCTGGCATCCCTAACACAGGCTACGTCACAGTTATTATGACTGATCTTATCTCCATCTGTCTAGCTCAGCCACCTGAGACACCAACTGTCTCCAGCGGTCCTCCTCCACAACTTCCTGGCTGTGATCATGATGTGAGTCAGTGGGACCTTTCACAGCAGCAGAACACTGGATGAAAACCAAGCTGGACTACACGGAGCCACTCCTGCGAGCAACCCCCTGATGACAAAACGATAACAAACAGTCTGACAGTAGTAGTGCAAACGGGTGTTAAACAGTGCAGTCAGTTTCAAAATGAGCCCCTAGAGAGTGATGATGAACTCGGACCCTGAAGACCACATGATGATTAAAATTGCCCACAGATGTAGCATCAGAAAAATCGTAGACATAACATAGTGACCTGAAAAGAAAAAAACAGCATGAGGTGTCCCTAGTGATGGCTGGGTTTCTGTGGCCATGTATGTGCACTTCAAACTGATAAAGGGATGCTTCAGATTTTTTGACACAATGTGTTAACAAGTTTCTCGCTGTTAGTGACCTTTATATATGGACATCCTGTGGATTGAGATATACAACTAACAGTTAGCTGGGCTTCTATATGGTCTGACAGGAATGAACAGCATTGAAGGGGACAAGTTCAAAAAGAAAAAATATTCTAGAGATTCTAAAAATCTGAAAACTTTGTGGTGGATTTGGTATCTGCGATTTGGCGCCCCAAGTTGTAATACCACTGTCATAAATATGGGCAGTGTATCCATGGACAAACATCAAGTAAATGCAACAACACAATATTACTTACTAATGACTAAAAGCCTGTCTGAGATTTACCGGCAACTTCTCTCTACTTAGGTTCCTCTGTGGTCCTCTTTTCTATCAGCTATTTTCCTCCAGAATTACTGACCACTAGCTGTACTGACTGCACATTACTTTGTAATGGCACTAAATGATTGATAAAGTTGAGTCATTGACTAAGATCAGAGAATAACAGCAGACCACTGATCTTTTTTACCTCCATCTACTAGGAGTGTAATAAAATATTTAAAAATATAATATTGCGATATTTTGCTTTGTGATATTGTATCAATTCTCAGAAGCATTGTGGCAGTTTTTGTGTTGAAACCTCCGACGGACAGAGTTGTAAATTTAAACTGAGGGCTATGACGTTGGATGTTACATGGACCGTGATAAATACAGGCCATCACAATATATTGCCTCACTTACAGTATATTTATTTTTTGAATTGTAACCCCTGTATTGTGATATGTATCAAATCTCCAGATTTTTGCAAATACACAGCCCTAACACCTACAGGTTAAAAAAATCCACTTACTTTTTCTAAAGCTTTTAGCCATATCTCACAGTCTTCAATAGTGAATGGAGGTTACTTTTGTTTTGTTTTTTTGATGTCATGGAAAAGCAGCACATCATTCAACAACTTATTTAATAGACTGAAAATAGTTTTTTACGATACACAAAATGAGTCCTAGAAACAACGGTGCTGGCAGACTTTAATAATGCTCTCGAGTAGGTTCAATTCCTCTGTAAACACTCTCACTGTAGGTCGTGAGCAATTGATGGCAGGCCAAGGTCAAGTAAACAAGTTAGCTGGATTCCTTCGGCTCCCCAAACAGTCAGTCGTTGGCCACCTGCTGCAAATCTGCTGGGCCACTGGGCCTCTGGAACCATAATAGTTCCTGTTACTGATGCTACATGCAGAAACACTTTTAATTTCCATGTACGGCTTCCTTACAGAATAGTGTCGCCTTATTCATCCTTGGTAATAATTTACACATAGATGTTTCACAAATGTTTGGACAATAAGGCATACACTGTAAAGCTTTATCTCTCTAACACACCCCCACTTTTATGCACCTACGCACGGACACACACTCACTTGGAGGTCCAGCGTTACAAACTTGGCAGACATTCATCAGCTTGCCCCTGTGCTGCTGACTGTGAAAGGGAGATTCCCAAAGTGCACTGTGAAATTAGAAAGAAGAAATAAGGTAATGTCAAAAGAATGTTTTACCATAACATTAGGCCTGTGGAAGGAGGTGCTGACTCAGTGTGTATATTTCCCACAATCCAGCGAAGCATAAAGATAATGGAGTAGCTTGGTAACAATGGACAAATGAAGGCATAGAAGTTAAAAGGGAAACATAGTCGCACTGCATTCATAAATCATCTGAAGTGAAATTTACAATGTTTTGAAAAAATTTTATTCTTTCACTTGAACTCCATCAGACAAATGTATTTGAAATGCATCCGGTGTTTGGCGATTCAGAGGTGGTGATGTCATGGCATGGCATGAGAACAGTCCTTGATAAGTTGACCCTCTCTAGCTGCCAGTTCTCAGAGATAAAAGGAAATCTTGTTCACAGATCTGAGCCCTGCCTATCTCTGACTTGTTGCTGAGGTCAGTGGCTGGCCTTCCCACACATCTGGCACACTCACTAAAGGAAAACTCTGGTATTTTGTAATCTGGGTCTTAAGGCCTAGTCCCACCAGCATTTAAAATGACAAAATTTAATGGCAAAATTAGTTAATTTCCCAAGGACTCCCTAAAATTTTTCATGTCAGGTTCAGCTTTGGTGAACTTAATTAATTTGTGCCGTAGAACAATTGCGAGACGTCTTCTTAGTGCTGACCTTTGAGAACTGGAGAGTCCAAACTGGTGGAAGCTATTGTAGCTTTTTTAGCTGTGCTGCTATCCATTTTTAGCTAGCCTCCTCTGCAGGGATGTAAACTCCACTATTGAGTTTGCTAACTGACTGCCAACTGACTGATAGCAAGCTTATTTTGAAGAACTTAATGTCCCTTTTTTTAATAACTTTTTATTAAATTAAATGATATATAAAAACAATAAGCCAGTAGTAAAAAGTCTAGTACAGAAAAAACAGAAGCTTGGGGAGCTGTTGTGACTGACTAGTGTTAGCAGTTAGCTCACTACCTACGAGCCCTGCCAAGTTTCTTTTGAAGACGCGTTAACTTTGCACTCGCCACCTCTATTGGAAATTCAGTAAGTAATACTCCAGCAAAACAACATATATCAACTTTAATAAACTTTAGTTAATCACAAAGATTTGTCTCTGAGCGCAAAGAAAAGGCAACACATAAAACACATCATCCGTGTACACCAGATCGAATTTGACCATCAGAGTGGAAAGACACAACTTAACTGTATGTGCTTACTTTTCTTGTTTTTCCTGAGCTTTTTTGAATTTTTTTGATGACAACATATACAAATCTTCTCTTTAGTAGCATCCTACCACTCCCCTAGTGTGTGCTAACACTAAGCCAACAGCAATAGCCTCACATATGTAAACTAGTGTTCAGATGAACAGGCAGGTGCATGGTTAGCCAGCAAGTTGCCCCAGATTCAGATCCCTATGCAGCTATAATCCTTGCTACTTTCCATATTTACTTTTGTTTGGACTCAGAGACAATAAATTTATGTTTATTTGAGAAGCTTTAGGCGGCTTGTGCTGCTTGTTCTGATATAAGTTGTTTTGCCATATGTGTTTCCCAAATAGCTGGCACTGTAAGTGCAAAGTTAGCCTGATTTATAGTCAAAATGGCCCCAGTTATGAGAGTAAGGCTCAGGTCTCTCCTTAAAGCTGCTATAAGTTGTCAGATTCAAAGCACTCAATTCAGAAGCTGAAGAGGACATGGTGCTAAAAACCCTGTCTATAAATAACTTTCTCAAACCAGAATCCACATACAGTCTTTTTCACGCTATTCTCTACAGTATAAACAACTTTTTCCTCCACGGGATATACTGTAGGAGCAGTTACACCTTTGCTTTTCTTGATAATTAAAAGTGGTTGAGCTCGAAACAGTGGTGTGTTGTCCTCACACACTACCACTTCAGAACTCAATGCTAAAAGCTGTCTAGGTGTGTCGAGGGGACTATTCATTCAGTGCTATTCGTGTTTTTCCTTTCCATGAAATATCAGCTCTAGGTTTCTCTCCATCCTGTTGGCTGCTGCTTTCTGTATGCTGTCAGAGCAGTGGGCGTCGAGGATGGTGAACGAACATATGAATACTGGGCTTTGTATGCTGGCATGTGTGGGCTGCGATCACCTCTAGTCTTACCATTTAGGTGGAGGCGTGAGAGGGGAAAAAAACATAGGGTTCGCCTTACTACTGGTGTATAAAAACCTTACTTTTAATAGGGGATTCCTAACATTTCCAGACCGGTGCTTATGATTTTCAAAACAGAAATGGGTTATGTTGAGCTCATTCACATCAAAGAGCAGGGAGGAGATGAGAAAGTTGTAACTTCAATAAAAAATACGTTGTTGCAATCGAAGGTACAAGCAAAGCACTCATTTCACTGGTCAAAGCCTTGGGCCTCTCGTTTCAGGGGAACTTTATAGGAAGGAAGGTAGAGGAGGAGATGTGGGGAGAAGAGAAAGGTCTTACAGACAGATCTGTGAAGGCCAATGATCAACTTTGCTACTAATCGTCAGCGTGCATATTTAGGTGGCTGTATCTGTTTCAGCTGAACAGCCCTCCTGGGCTAGTTTTAAATGAGGGTGGGCTCCCACGTCCCTCGCCAGATCAATACACGTTAGTGGGGACAAAGAGCGCCTTTTAGAAAACAAAAATTCCAAGTAGCGGGAATCCAAAGCGTAACAGAGGTACTGCGGTGTTTGCTTTGGATGGGGTTTCACTGTTACACTGCTGCCTCTGCAGCTGAACCTGCTGCTAAAGGCGACTGGTGGTGTAGGTGGTGGTTTATAAGATAGTCATTTAAACACATTTATCGTATTTTCTCTCCCCTTTCTCTCTTTATCTCTCCCACACACATACATGCACACGTGCCCACACAAAGAAATGCTTTCTTCTCTTGGGCCTTTTGCTTTTTTTATTCACTCATACTCTCTTTAAGGCTTGCTGGTACACGAGGGACTCAGTTGAGCGGTCAGGTTAGGCCATATGCAATCAGGCATGCGTTTGGCCCCAGAAGACCTTAAATACTCAAGGCTGGACGTGTCCTTGTAGGGAGCTTGGGAGCAAGGCCAAGGGTTTTAGATCCATTCAGTGTTAAATTTTGACATTTTAAAATAGGATTATGCAGGATTATTTCACTTTGGTGACTTCTTTGCAAAATGACCATGGCTGTGGTGTATTGACACAGGGAATATTGCATATTGTATGTATTTTGTCTTCTCTTTTTCAGCCATGTAGCCATATACATACCATTTTCTTCTAATTATCCCCTACAGGCTACTGTTGTTGCTGCTGGAACTATATTACATGTGACTTCCTGTGGGGATTTTAACTGAGAAAGAGATTATGGAACAGCAGTGTAAATGTTTTCATGAACTGGATACAGGTGGAATCGCAGAAAAGTGAATATAGCAAAGTGGACATTTTCTATGAGAAAGTCAAAGGTTATTGCCTATTACAATGATTCTAATTATCACTGTCTTTTGCTCAGGGACACTTCTGCACATCCTCTGACTGAGGAACAAGCACCACTAAAGAGCAAATTCAAAATGCATCTTGTTCAATACCATAACTTTTGACCTTCCATCTGCATTTATTAGCACAACACACAAAACACAAATAAGGGTTTGGTAAGTAGAGCACAGTGTAGATGTCAGAACAGGCTGTTGCTCTCCAGAATCTAGCTGTTGTTGTAAGTTCAGACTAATGTTTTCCCAGGAGTAACAGCCTCAGAGTGAAAGTTCAAACGAGGGGCAGTTGCACTGAAAATGGACAAAATAGGTTGAACACAGATAACAAAGACTACTTAGATTCAAGCAGGAGTAAAGCTTATGGGTTTTTTTCCCTATGGGAGAACAACACAACGACAAAGCAGCTGCCGCAAGATGCGTGCAATTGCTGCTGACACATGGTAAACATTATGCATCGAGTGGAACGCTCATAAATGGAGAAATTGTGCAAATCTGTTGCTTTTATTCATGTATTTTGACCGTGTGTGTTATAGTGTTGGACTTCTGGTTTAGATTCAGGGTTAAAACTTTGCAGATGGGTACTGGACTTATGGACAACTACTGGACCCATTTAGTCTCCCTCTCTCTGTCTGTTTCTCTCATGCAAAACATCCCCATCTGGCCTCCCCCGTAGATAGTGTGAGAAAATGACTTTTATAGCTCAGTAACAGGGCACGCCAAAATTAAACAAAACTCGTTAAGGTTATTTTACTGAATATAAAAGTGCTGCTGCTGAAGTTGAGCAGTGCTTTCTACTTTTACTGGACTTTAAGTGTAGCTGCAGGATCCTCCAGAAGGTCTGGTGTGGCGTGGTGTGTGCATCTGTATATATACATGTGAATGAATGTGGATATGTATGTGTGGCAAAGGCCCCGGTGCTTAAACCCCTGCAGTTCCTAATTCATTCTACCTCACATCCCCATAAACATCCTGCTGCAACTCCCTCGTGGTTTGTTTATGAGCTCAGCCTCTTCAAACAAAGCCCACACAGGAGGTCGGTTTCATCTTGTATGACGACAGGGGATTCGCAGCTCAAGGCATCACATCATTCACGCAGTGGGCCATCACTGGCAGCCATTAAGTAGCTCACAAAGTGCTGTAAAATAAAAGGAGCAAAAACACATCAGCAATTACCTTAAAAAAACAATAGAATGGAATAGGAGTGTTTTCTTCATAGAATATGCCCAATTATTGCTTTAATAGAGGCATGTGGCAGTTAGAGTAAATTGGTAGCTTATACCCTGCATCTATTTTCTATTTGCACTGCATGATTTCCCTAATAATCCCCTGCTTGCTCTTATGCAAGGACAACATGAGACAATTTGTAGGATTTGTGGAACACACTGAAGGGCTGCCTTCTATAAACAATGAATGGACATGTAGTTCTGCTTACAGACCTTCTGAGACTAAAGCAGTCCATCCTTATGAGTTATAATACCATCCTCATCATCAACAAGGACTGTGCTAAGACAAACATCCGTAATGATAAGGGCCAGGCATAATGACTACAATGATAGGGAAATTGTTTCCCCTGCGCCCCACCCGTCATCACTGGTAAAGACGTTCCAACAGTGCAGAACAGATAGAAAGGGCCAAGACCCAGGTCTATGTATTTATTTTAACATGTGATAGTGATGAGACATTATCTTGGCAAAATAAACGGAAGTGTGCTTGTGTTAGTGTTTGAGGGTATCATATTTTAAAAGCTTTTAAAGTGAAAGTACAATGATGAATCTTTTTGGGCTTGTAGACTGTAAAAATCATTCACAATCTATTTAAAGGTTGCTTTAATCAAGTGCAGAGTTTGACTCTAGAAGGATGTTTTTACATTAATCTGCTGAAAGTGGAAAGTTTCTCTGTGCTCATTGAAAATGTGATTTTAAGGGGAGGGGACTACCAGCAGGATTTGTGACATCACAAATTTTTTGCAGGTTAGTCCTGGTCCAGTATGCAACTTGTACAGTGTGATGTAGAAACTTGTAGAATCCACCAGTGCATCCACTGAGAATGGACTTCTTCACAAGATGTCTTGTGTCCAGCTGGAAAACTAGATCCTGGAATTTTTAATGAGGTGTGTCACGGCTTCAGAGAGTAGAGTCCTTTTCAAGGATTTTAAAGCTCAGTAGGTAACTTTTACAGAACTAACCTTTTGTAATATAAGCTGAAGCTTTCACTATATCCTGACAGTAGTACATGAAACAGATAATCTGTGAAAACATCAGATTCCTCTGGCACCTCCTAGCACTCCTAATGGCATTTGCAATAATTCATCGGGCCTGAATGAAAACAATCAAGCAGAGCCAAAAAAGATAATTGATTGTGGAGTCTCATTCCTAGGTCAAATACGCTGGGAATTAAACAATTAACTATATTCAGAACACCAACCCAAAGCATCTTTCTATCATTCTTGGCTCTGATTGGTTGTTTCCGTTTAGGTCCGGTGTATTGTTGCAAATTCCATTATTAGCACTAGGAGTAGCCAGAGTTTCACAAGTGTATCTCTGGAATATAATAATAAAGGTTTCAGCAACTATGACGAAAAGTTCGTTTTTATAAAAGTTACCTACTGCAGCTTTAATGTTGAAATTACACCTTTCGTAGAAAAGGTGGCTCTTTAAGTGACACATATGACTTAAATGAAGAAAATATGTGGTATTATATTCTCTGATTCTCTCTGTATTAGAACTCTGACACAGTCAAACAAAAAAATGGGATCTGAGTAATAAATTGGAATGTAGCATTGAGGCTTGCAGTGTGAACGTAGCTGTAAGTGCTATCAGACAAGTAGTAATAGCAGTAGTAGTAGCAGGGAAAGTCATCTTTTGTTTTATTGCTAAGTGTTTCCAGGAAACAGTTGACCACCGCAGTTGAATTCAGTAGGATTAAATAAATGAAACATAGCATTCATCATCCTAATAGTACAGTAACACTTTGATCGAGGTCCAAGAACACAGCTCGGGTTATGGATTATTACTGTGGGATATAAGTCATGCTCCCATTCTCCTCCATGTCTCTGCATCATAAAGAATTCCTGCCACAACACAGAGGTGAACAAGTGAAGTTTCTAATAACAGAGGTTAATGAACCTGCGTTCTGTGAGGGAGGGTTACTGTAAGATTGAATGTATTTACGTTACCTTTTTTGGAATGTGAACGCACCAATCCTAATTATATCCTATGAAACTTCAGCCTTTGACTCATAATAGTGAACTCTGATGATTAGCAGTGAAAGCACCTTCTTAGTCAAAACAGGCTGCCCACAGTTACATTTAATTTTACACTTTGTTTTTCTTTGTCAGACAAGGCTTTAAAGTGAAGTCACTTTTTCTTGGAAGGCTATAAAAGAGTCAAGATATGTTTCAGAAACAGTGGCTCCTACTGTGTGTGCAAAGTCTGGGAAAACATGAAGTTACTTTGTTTGGGAGGAACCTGGCTTTGCTTAGGACTACTGTATGTTTGCTGCACACACACGCTGCAGTGTACCTTATGAATGTAGGCTGTCTTGTATGTACATGTGGCCTGGGCACCTAAAGCCTCAGAAGAATAAAATCAGTCAGTGAGTCCAGCTTGACTGTAGCCTGACACAGCTACACTCCAAAGACACCTCCCCTGAGGCTCAAGTCTTCTCTGTGCAACAGAGCATAGCGCACCAGCAGAGGCATTTTAAAGGTTCCTCCAAAGTGCGAAATAACAACTGGGGGTCTCCCATAATAGTTAAAGCAAACAAAACAGCCTGACCTGCACAAATGTGAAATGCAGGCCAAGCCTCAAAGAATGTCAACATGGCAGCCGCAAAGCATCGGAAACATGCGCCGGTCAAACACCACACACATACAAAGTCTAGATAAAGGCTGTGGAGGAAGCAGTGGGAGTAGATAGAAAAGGAATGGGGTACAATAGGGACAATAGAAAGGCACACAATTCAAGTTTTTCAAAGTACACACAAATCAGACTTGTACACTAACTGTTTAGAGGAATGGTGCCCTCATCAACATATATTGTATGTTGCTACAACAGAAAGCCTTGTTGTTTGTTTTGTTGCATGGCCTAATCCAGCCTATTTATAATGGCAGAGAAACAGTGCCCCCCCCCCCACCAACAGGAATGTTAATCTCCCCAAGGACTTTGGTCAAGAGTCCAGTGGCCCAGCCCTAACGGACGCCACACAGCTAACAGGGTCGATCCAAGTACATCCCAATGCAAGTTACTCTCTGAGGAAGATGCAATTAATCGAAAGCCACAGGAAAGGAAAGAAATGCTGTCCATTCAGTGCATTCTTTAAAAGCAGCCTCACACTGCAACCACATAAACCGATGAAAGCGCCAGAGATTCCAGTGAACTGAGGCTAACTGTGAGGAAGGAAGGCAGAAGAAACTCAACAAGTTTCAGCCTGCAGCATCTGCAAGGAAAAGGAAAAGTTAACAGCACATAAACTAAAAGAAATAGCCTGTCACACTGTCAAATGTTATAGAGCTCCCACTGGACATGGGCTCTTGGGTATCTTTAACGTGAATGTTATCACGGCTTGGGGACTAGAGGAGCGTCAAGTTGTGTAGACCCCGAGAGACAGTGAACATGGAGTAACACCAACACGCAAATTCAGAAAAAGCTTATTTTTAGTCTTTTTTAAAGTATTATTTTAAGGCAAATGTCAGTCTGTCAGTTGGTCCATCAGTCAGTACAACTTTGGTCCAAGTAAAATATTTCAGAAACTAGTAGATGAATTGTACTGCTTGGACAGACGTTTATCGTCCCCAGAGGAACTAATGACTTTGGTGATGAGGTTGACATTTGTGGCTTTAAATGAAATATCTACAACTATTGGATGGACTGCCATAAATTTGATTTAGACAGTTATGACCCCCTCTGGATGAACAGTCATAACTTGATCCATTAACTTTTCATTTAGCACCATCATCAGGTCAAATTTAAAAGGACCTGTGTATAAGATTTAGTCAGCTAGCGAAGAAGTTGCAGACTAGTTACTAACGTAATGAAACTTGTGAAAAACGCAAAAGCCCTATCTTGAGCCAGTGGTTTGGTTGTCCATTCTGGCAATGTAAGAACATGGCAGTTCAACATGGCAGACCCATGAAGGGTAACCATGCGCCCTGTAGATAAAGAACAGCTCAATTCTAAGGAAATGATAAAACAACAATTTCTACATTCAGGTAATTATAAACTAATAAAAACATACCATCAATGTTATATTCAATTTCTGTCAAAAGCTCCTCCTAAATGTTACACAATGGACCTTGTACAGTTTATGACCAAATGAAAAATGAATGACATTGTACTGTGTTTTTACATGCCAGTTATTAAATGTAAGCATGCTAATGCTCACAGACTAAACTAAGATTTGAACATTATAAACAACACTATGTTAGCTTTGTCACTGCAAGAATGTTAGCATGCTAACTTCAGCAATTAGCTTAATGCTCCACTGTGCTCACACAGCTGCTATCATAGTTGCAGATTCTTTGGCTGTGTATGAAATCAAATAAATGTATCGGCTTTAATAGTCCCCTCAAAACCTCAAAAAAAGTTAATGGTATGTGCACTACTTTCCACTAACAATCATACAATAATTATATTTTATAGATGTGAACATTATTTTTGTGTAACTTAACACCTTTCAGTGATGATGTAAAATGATGATAAGTGTCTGAAATCTCAATTTAAAGCTCAATATCAGTGTATGAGTAGTAGTGAATGAGTGAAGAAGGGGGTGATTTCAGACACCGCAAAGTGCTGGAAATTAAAATGGAATGATGCATTTAGAGGATTCAGAGAATTCTTTGTTACTGTACATTTATTCAGTTCCTTTATCATGTGTGATATCCACAGCTAGTTTTCAGGCATATTATTCTACGAGCTTTCATGTTCTTCTTTGATGGTAAAGCGAACTGAAAATGAGTAAGTGGAAAAACAACTTCAAAAAGTCCTCCACACACTTTATCAGAAGCCTCCAGGATGAGGAAATATGTTATGCCATGCACAGCACACAACTAGTTCAATGAACTTCAGTCTGTTCTATATGTGCAGTAGATAAGCTGGCGACACCTGTCTCTAAATGACACATGCACACTCATAACAGAACTCTTAAACTGAAACAAAAAAGTGGTACTAATTTCCACATCTGTTTCTGGAAATTTCCCAGATTAATCTTGGCAAGCTTCAGCTTCAGAAAAGGAAGTAATTTAGGGAAGGAATTTGGCTGAAATTTAACAGGGTGTGAGTGTGTCTGTGTATCTGTCCAGATTAATTGCTTTTTTAGGATTTATAGTTAACAAAGGGGGAATGTGAGTAATAATTTGTGTGTTCTTCACAGTCTTCACCACTTCTTACAACTCACCCCCCATTTTGGTTCTTATATCTGGTTTGTGTCACTGATCACGTGGTTTGTGAGGCCTCTCGTTTATTCTCAGTCTTATCTCTTACACCGCAGCCTGGCCAGCTTCTCACACCAGCCACAGTTCATTTGAAAGGGGCAGTAGTCCAGTTGTAGCCTGCAGTTACAGTTAATGAGCCATAAGCCTTTTGGATAAAGAACAGTGGGCCTCCCATCACCAAACAGAGGTCACCACTTCCCAATCTGCTTAATATGTTCCAACTTTTGTTTGGCAACCATTTCAACGCACTGTTTTGCATAGACCCAAAAGGTTCAGAGGGCTGTGTGCTGCGAATCCACTTTACAAGGGTCCTCGCAGGCCGTTGCTGACTCTGTGTGTGCCGCAGATACTTTGATTTGTCAATCTGTCAGCTAGATTTATAATGATGGGTTAACAGTAAATCTGACTGCACCAGATGGTTTGTTACACAGAACCAGATGGGAAGTTGTCATTGGAAACTGTTGAAAGGGCAGGCACTTTCAAAAAATACTTGGCAAGTGGTAGAACCATCACCGTCTATTACAAGTGAACTTCAACCGTTCGGATCAACCAGTCGGGAGAAGACAAAACCTCTTTTCCATCGAGAAAATCCTTCAGTGCCGTTCTTTGCTCTTCTTTCAATGAAGAAATACTTTCCTGTTCTGATATAACTGATGCTAGCAGTCGCCATTGTTGTTTAAAGAACAGTCACTTCTTTCACTTAGTCACACACAACTTACGTTAAACAGCACCCGTAGCTCATGGCTTAGCTGGCAGTAGTTTCTCAAAGGATGCTGATTGGTCGGATACCACTGTGGTTTGGACACAAGTGCAAAGCCTGAAGCCTGGCAAGACGGATTCTCGTTTGATTTTCGTGATCTTGCGAGTCCAGCTGCCTTAAAAGGTTGGGTTACCAGCTAAAAACCACCAAGACAAACAGTGCAGTCATGGAACAAATGTGCAACAATTTGGCTCTGTATCTTCTGTCAACAAACAATTTATTTGATTCATGTCTTGGGTTAGCTGATAAATAATGAAATTAGATACCAAGTTATCAGGTATCTGGTTTACATCATACAGGTGTAGTGTTTGTATGTATCTGTGGTGGTCTCATCCTCCTCAGTATGCCTGGCTTCGCTCTCAGTGGGGAGTCGCAGAGTCTGTGACAGAGCAGCTGGGAGAGCTGAGCTCATTAGTGGCTGATGGGAGGATTGCTGAGCTGGGCATTCCACTGTGGCAGCAGTGGAGGAGATGCACAGCTTTCAATGAGTGAAAATGTAGAAATAAACCGGGAGAACAGAGCAGCTCCAGGGAAAAGAAAATAAACCCCGACAAAAGTTAGTCATGAGGAAAATGAGTGTTCAGGGCTCTATGAACATGAATTACCAAACAGAGAAAAGAGTTTGTCTTTCTGTTTCATTTTGACCCACAGGTCTCCAAAAACTACTCTACTACTACTGTACAGTACTTCACTGAAAATGAACTGCAATGACAAGGAATTTAAACATACTTTTGGGTTCTGTATCTCTGAACAGAGAACTGCTGAGATTGCACGTCTATTTATAACTTTTTGGCACATAGTCTAAGTTTGGATACAGATAATGACAGGAAAGAGGTGGAAGGGCAAATGAAGTGCAATGTAAATCATGGCAAGGAGTCAAACTGTCTCTTGGCTGCGGGAATACAACAGCATCAATCTCACCTCGAGAACAGCCTCCTTATCCAGCGGATAAGGAGTTGCTACTACGTGCTGTGTGTGTGTCGGTCCCATGAGTCAGGCTGTTAGATGTCATCCACTTCTCAGATTGAAATCTGCTATACTGATCATAAGGGAAACAGGGCAGACAAACTGATAGCATTGAGATTGACTGTGATAATGAAGAAGGAGGCAAGGGCCCTGTAGCTATCACTAGACACACACACACACACACACACACACTCACACCCACTCTTCTGTTTGCTGAATGTATATAAGCTGCTGCTCAACCCATGCACTTAAAGGGATTTTAGTTTTCTCTTTGCTGAATCATTAACCAATGCCAAACTCTGACCACAGTAAAAACAGTGCAAGGGGAGTTCTTAAGATTGGAGAGGAAAACAAGTATGATGCCTCTGTACCTGATGAAAAGCCAACCTGGACTCAAAACGCTGTACTCTCTCTCAATTAATTCATTAAAGAAAAACTCTCGCCAAGATTAAATACTGAGAGTTGAACATGAAATTCTCAACCTTGGAAACAAAACTATTTCTCCATTTCGTAGGTATTCTGGAACTTTTGATCACATTACATGATCTTCATCGGGAGATAGAATTTTTCCCAGTTGTCATGGAATTGTACAGTAGATGTTAAAATGATCCTATCATTAATATTAAAATTCTGGATATAACAATTGTATGCTAACAATCGTCTGTAGCAGGAAACAATGGCAGCTCGCCTGGTCACACACAATCTTGTATAACAGGTAACGGGACACTGAAACAATTTTAGGTGAGAAATAGTCAACACAGTAACAGAATCTAGATTCATATTTGATCAGCACTGCCTAGTTTGAAAGTTTGATCTGAGTTTGGTGCGTTGAGCTGGATGGACTCAGTGGGAAGCATATGGCTTTATTGATCTATTTTACTCTTAATTGTACCATAATTTACTAAATGAACATCATGCTGTGTGAAAGAAGACTACAGATTGAGACCATAAACTCATTACGAAACTATTTACTGAGCTCATAAATCAAGTGAGAAGCCGGCTCATTTCTCATAAGATTCTATGGTATCAGTGTGTTACTGCAGCCAGTGGAGCTCCCCCTGCTGGCCATTACATAGAATGCAGGTTTAAGAAACTTC
>NW_023340246.1:4265287-4265538 GCF_004916995.1 Morone saxatilis
TCCGCATTGGCTTCACTTCACAGAAGCCGTTAATGAAATATGCTGTAAATTTTCAATTATAGCAAGATATATGGGACCGGAATTCTTCTCCAAAATAAATATTTGTAATGATTTTGAAAAACCCTGGCAGCCAAACACAGTTGTGGGCTATCATCCTAGCATAACTGGACAATTGGGGAAATGGAAACTTAGCCAGCTCAAATATGAAATGGAATGTTCCCATGTTGAGCACTGTTCAGTAGAAGCTCCAC